>NC_057864.1:435979321-436285154 GCF_019393635.1 Dromiciops gliroides | reverse complement strand
TTTTGAGCTTCCAAATCATGCAACATGACTTCAATCCTCACTCTGAGTATTTTGGAAGCATCAAAAGGAACCCACCCAGTGGAAATTCCCTTTTCTGCTGCCCAAGTTGGTCTGGCTCCAACTGAATACCTTGGGTCAGGTTGAACTGGCCAGGAATCCCTGAGAAGTTGTTCTCACTAACAGCAACAGGGCAGGGGTGAGGTGGGTGTAGGCAGGGATGGGGAGTTCAGTTTTGGTTTGCTACTATTCAAATCACCTCAGTCAATTTAGCTGTAGGTTTTAGGAATATCACTCACTGTACAAGATCTAGTTGGGTCTGGATCCCTCCCAGGCCCATTAAATAACGATCCATCAACAAACATTTATTAAGCATCTATTATGCTCCAGACACTGCCAAATGCTGAGGATAGAAATATAAATGTGTGTCAGTCTCTGTCCTCAAAGAACTTACATTCTAATGAGTGGGATAGGAAGGGCAGAGGATATAACACACTTTGGAACCTGATGGTCAAGGAAGGAAACTTGGGTCTACATAGTCACAGAGTTTATGAATAGATCTTGGGTTGTCATACATTTTCCAGCAGTGATGGTAACATTTATTTGATCATTATTCTCAGAGCAAGAGGTGAAGAAGAGGAGTAGTATGTTTCCTGGAGCCAGACAGACAGCAATACAGCTCTGTTACCTGGGCCCTGCTGTTCTGGTAGGTGGCTGGATAGGATGTCACAATCTGACTCTCCCATCTCCCAAGAGCTCTGAATGGATTCTGTCCTTCAGGGTTTCCAGAACAATGGTTCCACTAGGACCAATTCTGAACCAAGTGCACTGTCCTCTCTGCCTCACTCACCCAGTTTGGTACACCCAGTTCCATGTCAGTCACAGGATATTGAGCCAAGTGGCCATGGTCAGGCCCAGCAATGACTGGGATTACTGGGACTTCCTTCCATACACTCAACATGCTACACAAGAGTTACTGAAAAAGCTCTTTGATGGGAGGGACTGTCATTTTTTCATCTCTCTCTCAGATAATGGGATAATAGATATCCCATGTGGTATCTTCATAACCCTAAGCTGCTAAAAGAATAAGAGCCATCATTGGTAGAAATATAATGAATGAAGAAATGAAATCAGAATGGCATACAGTTGGAAGGTGTAGACAGGTTCTATTCTACACTGGCATAGGACAGAAGTTTTCAAAAATGTTGGTCTCAGGACACCTTTGTACTCTTTTGGGGGGGAAATTTTTCTATTTTTAAAAAATTACTTGTAAAAATAATGTTTAGCATTCACTTTTTAATTCCAAATTCTCTCTCCCTTCTTCCTCCTCTTCTCCCTCTTTGAGAAGACAAGCAATTTAATATACAGTTTTCCCTTCTACATTGTGGCAGTTAGTGGTGCAGTGTCTCTCTCCCCCCAAATCTGTAATATCTACATAAAATTTTGTGGTCCTCCCCTGACACTAGAAAAGAAGTCTGAATTTTTTTCTTTTTCTTTTATGGGATGCTTACAGCACCTTCTTGTAAAATTCAGGTTAAGTATTTTGTCATAGACTCTGTGTCATCTGTTGGCCTTCATGTGTAGCTTTTTTTTGGGAGGGGGTGAGGCAGTTGGGGTTAAGTAACTTGCTAGTCACACAGCTAGTAAGTGTCAAGTGTCTGAGGCCGGATTTGAACTCAGGTCCTCCTGAATCCAGGGCCAGTGCTTTATCCACTGTGGCCACCTAGCTGCCCCTTGTGTATAGCTTCTGCAAAACTCCCACAAAATTCCCATTTAATTTCTTATGCTGACCCTTGATGGAGAAAGTAACAATGTAGAAGGGATAGCTGTAGATTATATCTTTACACTCTTAAAAATTATTGAGGGTCATATCTATATTCACTGCATTAGAAATGACAACTAATAGATTTTAAGTATTTATTAATTAAATTAATTAATTTATTATTATTAATTAAATATACATTGACAAAAAGATTATTTTCATTAAAATAACTATTTTCCAAAACAAAACAAAAACAAAATCTCATCATACTCCCCCATCTTGTTTGGGTGAAGCTGATTTTTGAACCCAAGTGTAAGATTTTACATTTATTCCTATTCAATCTCATTTCATTAGACTGAGTCTTATGTCATAGCCTGTCTTTTTGGATCCTGATTCAGACATCCAACAAGTTAGCGATCTCATTCAGATTTGTGTCCTCGGAAAAGTTGATTAGCGTGCTAGCTGCTATGCCTTTATTTAAGCTATTGGAGGAAAAAAGTCAAATAGCCCAAGGCCAAGTGCACATCCTCGTCCCACTAGCTATATTTCCAATTCAAATCAAACCTTAAATCACATGCTTTTTGGCTCCAGCTATTAAACTCGTCTTGAACCCACCTAATTGTACATCATCTGGCCTATATACCTCCATCTTTTCCATAATGATACATAGAGAGACTTTGTTCAATACTTTGCCAAAACTCTAGGTAAACTGTAGCAACAGCATTCCTTTGGTCTGTCAGTCTTGTCAGAAAGGAAATGAGGAAAAGGAAAAATATGTCATGACCTATTCGTTATGAAGCTATTCTGATGCTTGGTAATCGCTACTTTCTTTCCTAGATGTTCACAAACCATCCCTTTAATAATACATTCTAGAATTTTGCCAAAAATCAAACTATTGGCCTATTGTTTGCAGACTGACTGGCTTATTGTTTGCAGACTCCATTTTTCTCCCTTTTGGGGAAATTGGGTCATTTTTCTTTTCCTGGATCTTACAGCACCTTCCCCCGCCCCTTTATGATCTTTCAGAGATCACTAACAATGGAACAGCAACCCCATCTACCAATGTTTTAAATGCCTGAATGTGTGGGTCCTTTGGGCTTGGTCCTTTTTCCTCCCTTGTCTTCTGTTTCCTTATCTTTAAAATGAGGGGTCTAGGCCACATAATCTCTATCTAAGGTCCCCTCCAGTCCTAACCATGCTGTGAGTCTGGGAATTCTCCTAAATCCTAATAATAGAAAATATTCTAATGTCATTACTAATAGGGACAATTCTATTACGATGTGCATCCCGATTTATTTGAGGAATTAAAATAGTAACCATTTGTATTCAGGAAACACTTTAACATACCTGCTTTCTCATTTTCTCTTCATATTGTTCTTGCCAAATAGGTAGAATAAGGACCAGTCTGTCTATTTGGTAAATAGGGATAGCTAGCATTAATATAGCACCTTAAAAGAGCTTTACATGTTATTTCCTCACAACAGTTCTGTGAGGTAGGTGCTATTATTATCCCCATTTTACAGATGAGGAAACTAAGGTCCACAGAGGGTTAAATGACTTGCCCAGGGGTCACAGAGTTAGGAAATATCAAAGGCAGAATTTGAACTCAGGTCTTTTTCTTTCCTTCTTTCTTTCTCTTTACCCCTTTCTCTCTTTCTTTCCTTCCTTCTTTCTTTTTTTAAAGTATTAAACATTTTTATTTATACTTTTGGGTCCCAATTTCTATCCCTCCTTCCCTCCCCTCTCCTCCCCTCCCCTGCCCCAAGGCAGTGAGCAATCAGATATAGGTTATACATGTACAATTATGTAAACGTACAGTCAGGTCTTTCTGACTCCAGGTTCAGCTCTCTATCCATTGTACCACCCAACTGTCACTTCCACTGGGAAACCAAAGTCTAGAGAAAACAGGATGCTCACCCCAAACCAATCAGAGGTAGAGCAAGAATTAGAACCTCAAGCAGAGAGCTGTTTTCCCTGGGTCCATCTTGGAAATCTTTTGATGTGTGACATCAGATTAACAAGGTCTATGTCTCAGAACCTGTTCTAAAAGTTACAGTTTTCGGGGCAACTAGGTGGCACAGTGGATAAAGCACCAGCCCTGGAGTCAGGAGTACCTGAGTTCAAATTCAGCCTCAGACACTTGACACTTACTAGCTGTGTGACCCTGGGCAAGTCACTTAACCCCCATTGCCTAAAAAAAAAAGAAAAGAAAGTAAAAGTTACGGTTTTCCAGCTGCAATTTTGCCTACTGCTAGTCTCACTTTCTTTCAAACTTGTCATTTCTTTGACTGATCTGTGACCACTGTTGTGTCCAGATTAATCGTCCTGAGAACAGAAATGTCTGGAATGATTTAGGTCTTAGCTTCCTCAATGACTCACCTGCCTTGAGGAAGCTAAGCGACCCAATGGATAGAACTCTGAACCTGAAGTCTGGAAGACCAAGATTTGAATCCAGCCTTGGACATTTATTAACTATTTGAAGTTTGACCCTGGGCAAGTTACTTAGCCTCTGTCTGCCTCAGTTTCCTTATCTGTAAAATGGGGATAATAATAATACCTACCTCCTGGGGTTGCTGAGAGGATCAAATGACATAATGATTATAAAGTGCTAAGCGTGGTGTTCGGCACGCAGTAAATACTTTTTCTTCCCTCCCCACCAATCTTTCTTCTATCAGCTGGACCTCTTGTATACCACCATGTTGGTGGAGAAGTTTTATAATGCTATGGAAAAGCAATTTTCCTATTCTAGGTTTGCATATGGGCTGTGGCCTGGGGAGGAATAGAGCAGAGTGATACATGTGTATACATACATACATACATACATATGTATATATGTATATGTGTATATGTATATGTATGTATATATACACGTATATACACATGATACATACATACACATGTGATATATATGCATTTATATGTGTATATATACACACGATATATATGTATATATGTATACATACACACATACATGCACATGATATATACACACATGATATATATGTATGTGTATATGTATGTATATACACACATATATACACATGATATATACGTATATGTGTGTATGCATATATACATGTGACATATACACACATGATATATGTATATGTGTGTATGTATGTGTATATACACATATATACACATGATATATACACACATGATATATATATGTATATGTGTATATGTATGTGTATACACACATATATACACATGATATATATATACACACACATGAGATATATATATATATATCATCCCACCATTTCCCTACCCTCCTGTCAATATTTCCTAACTGTTAGCTACTGTCCATCAGGATCTCAGCAGGGCTCAGACTCTTTGAAATCTTCCTGAGTGAGAGAGGGAGTTCCCAACCTTTTCTGCCCTCCAGGCTAGTGATAGGTCATCATGCCTGAAGGTGCCAGAGAAGGGGATCTTTGGTAGTAGGGGAAGAGTGTCATGCCTGAAGGTGTGAACGAGAGAAGAATCTGGAATGTTCCAAAGCAAAGAGCCCAGGGTTGAGAAGAGTGACAGCCCTTTGACCTGAATGGCAGAAATGGAGTCATAACATGTTAGGAGCTATAAGGAATCCTCCATGGTTTTTTTGCCTGTCCCTGGGTAGGTTAGTGGTGGATACTAAATTGAAACCTAGGTCTCATGACACCCAGACCAATTCCCCTTTCATGACGCCATGTTGCCTCCCAACTCAATGGGAATATTGTTATACCATGGAGGGCTGGAGAAACAGATATAAAGATGATAGCACTCTACAGCACCAGCCCCTCAAAGCCCTGTCTCTCAATCCCTTTAATCATCACCCGGGCCTTCCTAAAAGCATTATTCAGGATAAAATGGGTCCCTGCCACTGTCATGATGTAGGTTCTCTTGGGCCAATTGAGAATATCTGAAATGAATGGCATGGGATGGAGAGCAGATAGGCCAAGGAATCCCAGGGTTTCAGGAAAAGAGGGTGTTTGCCTCCATGAGACACCCAAGAAAGGGAGATTGAAAAGGGATGGAAATTTCCCCATCCTCAGAAGCACGCTTGGAATAGTATCAGCCTGCTGCACCACTACTCCAGCCCGATCTCGTTAGTAAAGGCAAGCAGCAATCAGGGAGATAATTAGCTTGCTGTTATTTATTCCCTGCACTAATCAGCGGCCCACTGCTAGCAGAGCAGAGAGGGCTCCCGCCCCCAAAGCAGTAGGGGTTCTCGGGGACCTTTAATAACCAGCCAGGAGACAACAGGCAGAAGACAAAGGGGGTTGGAGGCAGGGAGAGGGAAAGGAGGTGGAGGCCGGGACCCAGGGACTGAGGGTGTCTACACAGTCAGTGCTGTGCTGGGAAGGGTGCGTCCTCCCCTGTATGGAGCTGAGCTCAGGTCAATACAGGAAGGCTGGTCGTTGGCTCCCTGTTCTGTTTCACTGCAGTCACATCTCCTTTTTCCAGAGCGGCTTTCAAAAAAAGATGACATTTATCAAAGCCTGCTGAGTGGTGACCTTGGAGGCAGGGAGGGAGGGAGGCAGAAAAGGAGGGAGGTGGCGGTGTCTGCAGTAGCGGTAATGGGAAAAGAGATGGAAAGGAAGGGAAAGCGGAAGGCAGAGAGAAGCACAGGCTATTCTTTTAGAGGGGGGATGCAGGGAGGAAGAGAAGTATTTTTTTAAACCTTAAGGTGATTGGAAAAATGAAGAGTAATGGCCCACGGGTTTTGACGCTTCCTATCCTCCCCATCCAACTCCCTTCATTGTTCTTCCCAGTATGCCAGATACCATCCAGGCTAAACAAGCTGACCAAAGATCAGGCTAACAAGAGGATGAGGGGATGCATATGTACCTGTGAGTCACTCTGGAAGTTTATAGGTTCAGTTCAACTCCAATTTATTTTTGTTTTGTTTTAGTTTTTGGCAATGGGGGTTAAGTGACTTGCCCAAGGTCACACAGCTAGTAAGTGTCAAGTGTCTGAGGTCAGATTTGAACTCAGGTCCTCCTGAATCCAGGGCCAGTACTTTATCCACTGTGCCACCTAGCTGCCCGCTCAACTTCAATTTAATAAACATTCATTAGTACAAAGGAAATAGTCCTGGGCCCCCCAGTCCCCTCTGCCGGGATTATCGTCTTGTCAGCTCATCCTATTAGTGATGTTCTCATTAGGACAGTGGAACGTGTGGTTGAAGCATCTACGCCCTCCTCCTCAGTCAGTCGCCTTCTTTGTGATTCAGTTCAACAAACATTGACCAAACACCTACTATGGACAGACTACAACTTTCTCCCCACACCCACCCACCTTCCAAACTTCCCAGTTTCTGTTGCAGGAATTACCATCATGCTAGTCACCCAGATTTGCAAGCTGTAGTCTTCCTGGGCTCCACTCTCACCTTCCTTCCAGCCCAGCCCAATTAATTGCCCATCTCTCACATCTGTCCTCTTCTTTGGGCGTATACAAACACCTCCGTAGTTCAGGACCTCATCACCTCATCCTTGTACTATTGCAATAGTGTCCTAGTTAAAGCCTTTCCTGATCATCCAGCCCCAGCTGCTAGTGCCTTCCTCTCAAAATTATTTTGTTTCTATTTTGTATATTACGTATATGATGTCCTCCTTGCTAGATTGTAAATTCCTTGAGGGCACTTTTGCCTTTGTATCTCAAGTATCCAATGCCTGGCACATAGCAGGCACGTAATAAACATGTTTTGATTGATTGAAGGGCACTGCCCCTTTAAGGTTGTCTCTCTAGCAAGTCTATGTGGAGGGCTCGATTAGTTCACAAACTTCTGCACCAAAGGTACTGATCAAGTCAAATTATGAATAGCTCCAGGCAGTGGAGAGAGTTGAGCTGGCAAGAAGGCAGGGTAATGAAGAAGGACCCTTGGGAAAGGGAGTTCAGAGGCAGAATTACCTCTTCTCCCCCCCCCCCACTCGTTATCCTATCTCCTGACTTCCAGAATGAGGCCCCAACACCCCCCTCCTTGCCTCTTCAATCCAGTCATCAACCCAAAAGCTAGTGTCACCATGGCAACTAGGCTGAGACTCATTCTGGTCACCCCAAACGCCTGACCTGGACAAGGAGCAGCTTAGTGATGTTGTCTGGGAGGAAGAGGAGGAGGGATGTCAAAGAGCACAGCTCCAGAGATACAGATTCATATCCTGGATTGATGCTCCAGAAGCCTTCAGAGTGACAGATTAGGTAAAAGTATCCAAGGGAACATCAACCAGGAGAGCCCCCATGAGCTGGGTAGGGTCCCTCACTCAATCCTTCAGTTCTTTTAGGGTGGAAAGGTGGAGAATAAAGGTTGGGGGGGGGAAGCCTGGGGAGCAGAATTCAGAGGCAGAGCCACCTCTTCATCACACACATGCATGAGCACTCCCTCTTTCTCTGTGCTACTGATGTAACCACTTTCCCAATCACCCACCCACGTCAGGAGTGCTGACCATACATAAAGAAGGTGGGGTATCATTGGCGATAAGCTCTCTTCAAGCAGGATTACCAGTCTGGCAAGTCTGGCGGTCCCGTAATCTTCATAAAAACCTTCGGTTGGGTCCCACCGTCTCCTCAAGCCATCATCCGATAACTCTCCTAACTTTCACAGCCAAATTGGCAGAATCGGCTGTCTACATTGGTCTCTACTTTCTCACCTCCTACTCCTCATCTCCTTGCATTCTGGCTTCCATTTCCACCACTGAACTGAATATGCTCTCTCCAAGGTAACCAATGAAATTTTCATTACTAAAGGCAGTGTCATTTTCTTTGCCTTCATCCTCCATTTGGTACTAGTGACCACACCCTCCTTCTTGATAGTCCCTCCTCCCTGGTTCTTCCTACATATTGGACTGATGCTTTCCAGTCTCCTTAGCAGGATCACCCTCAATACCCTTGCTTCCTATGCATGAATAGAGCCTCAGGGTTCTGTCTGGGGCTCTCTTCTCTCTCTCTCTCTCTCTCTCTCTCTCATCTCTCTCTCTCTCTCTCATCTCTCTCTCTCATCTCTCTCTCTCTCTCTCTCTCTCTCTCTCCTCTCTCTCTCTCTCTCTCTCTCTCTCTCGGTGCTTTCATCAGCTTTCCAAGGGTCCTTCTATCATCTCTTCTCCATCATCCCTGAATTAGTGTCATTGTACATTTGTGGGGATAAATGCAAAGGAAAGGTGATCAATTCTCTCCTACTCATATTTCCCTACCAGTTGGAAGCAAATGATATTTTAGATGAATGATTTTGTGGTAAGTTGACATCCAGAAAACAGAAGGAAAAAGCCCACGTGTAAAATGTATGCATCCAATGAGATTTATTAGAGGAAAGTCTCTACAGCTACCCTGAGGCCTTAGAAAGGCTTATGGGGTCTACCAGATCTTCAAATCTTTGCCTCTCAAAGTGGGGCCTGTATCAGTCGGTCAATAAGCAACTATTATATTCCAGGCACAAGCTCTGGGGTACAGAAAATGGCAAAAGAGAGAGAGAGAGTCCCTGCCCTAAGGGAACCCACAGTCTAAAGGAGAGGGAGAGGAGGAGGCATTCAAGCAACTGTGTACAATAAATCAATCAATAAACATTTAGTAAACACCTATTGTGTACCAGGTTTACAGAGAAAGGCCAAAAGACAGTCCTTACCCTCAAGGAGCTCACAGTTTAATGCGGAAGACAACATTCAACAACTATGCCACGGACAAGATATATGCAGGATAAATTGGACATACTCAACAGAGGGAATGCCTAGTATTAAGGGGATCAGAAAGGCTTTTTAAAAAAATTATTTATTTTTTTTTGGGGGGGGGTGAGGCAATCGGGGTTAAGTGACTTTCCCACAGACACACAGCTAGTAAGTGTCAAGTGTCTGAGTCTGGATTTGAACTCAGATCCTCCTGACTGTCCAGGGCCAGTGCTTTAGCCACTGTGCCACCTAGCTGCCCTGAAAGGCTTCTTTTAGAAGATGGGAAATTTAGCTGAACTTGAAAGTAAGCCGGGAAAGGCCAGACTGAGCTACTTCCTGTGGTCTCAGATCAGCTCATGGTGGGAGGGGGGGGGGGCGGTGTGCAGCAACAAAGATGTTATCTCCAGCATTCCCTTTTTATGCACAAAATGTCCCAGCTCTGATGTATGTGCAATGATCTTTCACCACATTTCTTCTTTGGGAGGGGGAGGGAGATTCTAAAGGGGTTATCTGTTACCCCTGTTCCAGATATATGCCTTGGGATCTTTTGAGGATTGTAATTGATTGCAAGGGCAGAGAGTAGGGTGGACAGGGGGTAAGGGGAGTCTGGCAGTATGCTCTGCTAACTTTGCAGATTTATTGGGCCCAATTTCGTCAAGATACAGGCCTCGCTCTCATGACCTTGGCTAGACTCTGAAAAGCAATCTGTAAATTTCCCAGAGCTCAGGGGGCTCATCCCTGCCCACAAGTGGTTATTAGCTCATAAAGATTTCTCGGCAAAACAAAGAACAAAGGTGCCATTGTTGGTTCATGGGCTGAATGTCTGATTTAACTGTTAACTCTTCTGAGTCAATCTCTGGGGCCCTAGGGCAGTTTTTAATATATATTTTTGATAACCAATGTCAATATAATTGGCTTCCTTTGGAATCTTATGCATTTTATTTTATATATTTAAAAGTGTTATTCTGAGAAGGGGTCCATAAGGCCCCATCAGACTGCTCACAGGGTCCGTGACACAAAAAAATGGTTGAGGTCCCTGGTCTAAAGCTTGCTCTATATGCAATAAACAGGGGTACATTTACTCATGGCTTGGGGCAATACTTCAGATGGTATAGTGTATAGATACTGCTCTTGGAGTACAAGAAGTCCTGAGTCTGAATACTTGCCTCTCACTAGCTGTGAGACCCTCAGCCCAGGGCAAGTCACGTAAACATACCGAGTCTCTACCTTCAGTTTCTCGCAATTTGTAAAATGGAGGGTAATAAGACACTATCATACATATCAGTGTTCATACCTCACAGGGTTGTTGGGAGGACCAAATAAGATAATATATGTGAGGCTATTTAACAAACCCTTAAAGTGTTTTATAAAATGTTAAGTTATTATAAGGATATTGAAGTATCTTATTTCTGTGAGTGGCCCAGCAGGCAATTAGTGGGGGGAGGGGTAGGGTACAATGGGCCTTACAGTACTCCTAAATCTAAATGCTTTGACCTGACTTTACTTGAGCATCTCTACCTTGAAGGAATCTCAAACTTTACATGTCGCAAACCTTGAAAATACCTTTCGCACTAAATCCACCACTCTTCCAAACTTCCCTGTTTCGCCAAGGGTAACTGCTATCCTTCCATTCATTTAGGTTTGTAACCCAAGAGTCATAAAGGGAAAAAGGCATTTACTAAAGGCTTGTTATGTTGCTATGGCACTATGCTAAGTGCCACGGACACAGCTTTCAATAGCGTCCATGGATGTTAAACAGGAATATACAGAGTTGTCCTTCCTGACTATGACTCACCACATGTGTGTTAACCCAGTGCTGAAATGCTCAGGTACTTTGGGGATGACAAGCCTCTGGCTGCTTCCAGTCCCATAGCTGACACTTTAATATGATGAAGCAACCCCCTTATTGATTATTGAGCAGGAGATTTGATGACTCAGTAGATCTTTTAAAAAGGGAGAAACTCCAATTTGAGTCTTTTCTCATCTCTTCTTGGCTTTCTGTGAGAGCAACTCACCCAAGCCTCAACCATAGCCATCATGCAGCCATGAGCACAAGGTAGCTAATGCCCATGTGCCACCCAGGAGAGGTTGATGCTAGTTTTTTGGGGGCGTCTCTTCTTTACTTTTTTTTTCTTGATCTTAGGTGAATGAATATCAACCTCAAAATAGCCTTATTTTGATTCCAGTCTTAGAGGCAAGCTGGTAAATTTGAAAAGCCCTGAGTCAATTGGGTAGTGAGGGAAGGAGTGTCTGGCAACTAATCCAGCTACTTTGAAGCATAAAACCATCAGTAAAGAGAATGAACACAATTCTGGGACTGGCTTGCGAGAAGACATCTGCCACGAGGGGGACAGTATAGAGCCAACATGAAATATGGAGTGACTCTTCCGTAATCCTGAGAATTGCTTTATGTTCTGATGAGAGTATAGGTTAGTAATATTACTTTGTTTAACTTTGTTTCCATCACAAGAGCATTTGTTATATATGTAGGGACTGGATACCTGTCCCATTCCTGTTGTATAATGTACATTGAGTATCTTTCCACTCCTCCCCCTTTGAAGAGAATCCTAGACATGAGCCAAAAAGGAAACTTTAAGTAAATAGTTCCTGGGGTGCTGAGATGGGGTTTAAGGAGTTGGAGTGAAAAAAAGGGAAATCTAATCTCTATCATTAGAGACCAGACTCCCTCAGGACTGAACCTGGGTTAGACCATGTGCATGGGTGGAAAGGTATTGGACAGAGAGCATTCTGGGCTTATTATTGGTTCTTTATAGTTAGAGGAGACAGCCTCTGCTCTCAAGGAGCTTTCATTCTAAGAGAGAAAAGCAGCACAACACACACTGGGAATAGGTAGCTAGGGAAGGATGATGAGTAGAGCAGTCGAGCAGTGCAATAATGTGCCTTTTTCAGAAGCAATAGCAGTTTTCATTTTATTGGTGTTCTCAGAACAAGAGGCATGAAGTGATTATCTCTGCCTCTCTTTCATAATCTCTGCTCGCTTCAAGGTTAAACTCAAGTGCTATCTCCTTCAACAGGCCTTTCTTGATTCTCCTGGTCCTTAGTACTCTACTCCCAAAATAACTTTTTATTTATTTAGGACACTTAAAAGAGGCAATAGAGTTGACCATGAGCTTTAGCCCCTCCATGTACTTCCAACAGTTCCTGGTTGGTTCCTGGATATATGAGTGTATTTAAGATAATTGGCAATACATCCAGGAGGCACCAGGCTCTCAGTAGTATAGAAGAGCTGTGGAAAAGCTTTGAATCCTTCTAGATTGACGAGAGCTTTGGGGGGATATATCTTCTCCTTAGACTTCCAGCAAGATGAGAGAAGAGGATTTCTCTCCCTCCCTCCCTCCCTCCCCTATCCCCCATCCAACAGCTATGGCAGCCCACAGTGAACACATGACATTGGGCAATCAATATGGGATTGGCTAGGTGAGCCTCCAATGGGAACTCAAGCCCTTGGCTGCCTCTTCTTTGTCTTACTTTCCCAGATCACAGATCACTCAATAGTGATCCTGAGAACTGGACATGTCGAGCTTAAGCAGCTATTTCTGTGTTTGAGATGTTTTGTGTTTCTGCGTTTCCTGCACTGTTCCACTGTTAAAGGAGAAGACAACCACTACCAGGAGTGTGTGCCATGGCTGAAAGGACTAAGAAGTCCCAAGTCATGCCTGACTGGCCAGAAGAGCAGGACTTTTTAAGTTACTGAGACAGGACATATCCCAGCTGAATATGAAATATCAGCATCCTCACTTCCCAGGAATGTATAATAATCACTATCTATGTGGCTTTAAGCAAGTCGCATAACTTCTATCTGTCTCAGTTTCCTCAACTGTAAAATGTGGATAATAATAGCACCTACCTCCTAGAGTTGTTGTGAGGATCCAATGAGATAATATTTGTAAAGCCCTAACACAGTACCTGCCACATAGTAAGCTCTCCCCGCCGCCCCCCCCCCCGGAAATGAGAGTTAAGTGACTTGCCCAGGGTCACACAGCTAGTAAGTGTCAAGTTTCTGAGACTGGATTTGAACTCAGATCCTCCTGAATCCAGGGCTGGTGCTTTATCCACTGTGCCACCTAGCTGCCCCTTGAGTTGTCTTGACTTTTGTATGAACTATAGAATACCTGGCCAGGCCCAGAGGTCCCATAACCCAGAATGGCTAGGTGAACTAGGTAGATCGGGGAGGTAGAGATGGGGTGAGATCCTTCTCATTGCACTCTATCCTGGGTCCGAAACCAGATGAATGGTGATGGTTCAGGAACAAAGGGGTTTGTACGAGGTATTGTGCAGAAGTCAGTAATGGGTTAACCAAAATAGACTGAATGGACCAAAGGCTTTTTTTTCTACATCAATGGATTTGTGATCTCATGATACGGATGCTCTGTCCAAGGATGCCAAACACAACCCACCCATGTCTTCTCATCTTGTGCAACTCTAATCCAGGTCCTGCCATAACTCTATACCAGAGGGTCCATTCCACACACCTTAATTGCTTGACATTGCATAGGTCCTGGAAGAGCAGTCTTACTGTCCACCTGTCATCCATCTTGCTAAATTACCTGCCCACCTTCTTTTCTGATGATTATCTTTCCCACCACATTTCATTGTTCATAATATGCTGCAACCCATTTATGCCCACTATGCATCTCTCCATTGTCCTTTGGATGACCTACAGATTTGATGCCTCAGAGATTATTGCATTCCATGATTTGCAGTCAGAAGAACATTAATGTTAAAAAGACAAGATTTTATTTCAGGGAGAAGTGTGAGGCCACTGAAAACATTGCCCCCTTTCCCAGATGTAATCTGTCTCTTTGTGACATAGCAAAAGACAGTGTCTCCAGGATGAGGGAGCAAAAACTGAAGCAAAGAGGAGAGTCAAAGCAAGAAAACATTTAGAAAAACAAAAGATGGAAAATAAAGATCCAAGGCAAGAGTTCTTAACCTGTTTGCTTACCTAAACTGAGAACTTGTTTTTTAAAAAATATTTTGATACTTGTCTTTCAATATAATTGGTTTCCTTTTGCAATCCGATGCATTTTGTTTTATGCCTTTCAAAACATTCTAAGAAAGAGTCCATAGACTTCACTGAACGAGCAAAGGCATCCATGACACATAAACAAGATTAAAAATCCTCAGTCCAGACACTCATCAAAGACGCTAACAGAATTTGCTTCCTTCATTTGGGTTGGTGCTCCTGCTGACTAACGGTAGAGTGCTGGGAGCTAGCCCTGTCTAGCCCTACTTGATTGGCAACAGCTATAAATGAGGTTGCCTCACCTCATTCTTCCAAGGGGAAGGCTTCTGTATTAGGGATAGCAGAAGCCAGTCCTATTGTGAAGCCAGGCTAGTTTACCTGGGCTACCAGGGGCTTGATGTTCCCAGGTGTCTCAGCTATACAGGTGCAGAGGATAGGGGTAGGGGTGGGGAGGAATGGTGCTTATGAATAAGAACTGCCAATAGACTACAAAAACCTGGGAGTGCAAGGCCCTTTTGTTAGCAGTAAAAGAATATATATCATAATCCTCACTGATATTGAATCTGTAGTACCTGGCCTCTGGCTTCATTAGCTTCATGTCCCCAAATCCATGAATTGGTGCCCTTTTCACCCTTGGGATGATTCTCTTTGGTCCAACAATAGAGAAAGACCCATATGGTGGAAAGAATTAGTCAATGAGTCAATTCATCAATAAGCCCTTTAGGAAAGCTTGAGGAAGCCAACCCACCAGCAGGCTGCAATAGTCTATGAGTGAGGTGATGAGGGCCTGGATCAGGGTGGTGGCAGAGTCAGAAGAAAGAAGGGGATATATAAGAATGATATTGCAAAGGTAGAATTAGTAGTACTTGCCAACAGATTGGATGGGGTAGGGGGGATTGTTTTCCCTACACTTGGGACAGGAATAAGGTGACCACACATTAGATTGGGGGGGGGCAATGAGGGTTAAATGACTTGCCCAGGGTCATACAGATAGTGTCAAGTGTCTGAGGCCAGATTTGATCTCAGATCCTCCTGAATCCAGGACCAGTGCTTTATCCACTGCACCACCTAGCTGCCCCCACACATTAGATTTTAAACGTCACAGACACTTGACACTTACTAGCTGTGTGATCTTGGGCAAGTCACTTAATCCTCATTGCCCCACCAAAACAAACAAGGAAACAAACAAAAAAATAGGAGAAAATGAGAAGAGGACCCAGGACAAAGTCTTAGGGGACACTCATAATTAGTAGGGGTGATCTAGATGAAGATCCAGAAAAAGCAAGTGAGAAGGAGCCATTGGAAAAGCAGGAGAGATCACTGTAACAAAAGCCCAGAGAGGAGAGGGTATCCAGGAGAAAAACATGACAGTGTAGCCATTCCCCAATAGATAAATGGTAAAGGAATATGAATAGTCTTCAAAAGAACTGAAAAAATATTCAAAACCACATGAAAACAAATTCCAAATTGCTAATAAGAGAAATGCAAATCAAAACAACCCTGAGGTCTTATCTCACACCCTTCACATTGGCACAAGTGACAAAAGTGGCAACAGTTAGTGTTGGAAGGGTTGTAGAAAGATGGGCACACTAATACATTGTTGGTGGAGCTGTGAAGTGGTACAAACATTTGGGAAAACAATTTGAAATTATGCAAAAAAAAGACTAAAATTGTCATATGCTTTGAACCAGACTGAGCTTATACTCCAAGGAAGCCATTGACAAGAAAAATGTCCTTATATACTCCAAAATATGTATACCAGCACTTTTTGTGATAGCTAAGAATTAGGAACAAAGAGGATACCCATCACCTGGGGAGTGGTTGAACAAATTGGGTTACATGAATGTAATAGAATATTCCTGTGCTAGGGAAAAAATGATGTGTGTGAGGAATACAGAGAAACATGGAAAGATCTACATGAATTAATGCAGAGTGAAGTCAGCAATTCCAAGAAGACAATATACACAATAACTACAACAAATGTAAATGGAAAGAACAACCACATACAAAAAAAAATCAGAAGTAAATGAAACAAAATTATAAAAACAAATGGGATTCAAATAAAGAGATATGAGAAGACACTCTTCACCTACCCCTTCATGGAGATGGGAGGTCTGTGGGTGAAACAAATGGTACCTGTTTTCAGTCTTTTTCAATGGATTGATCAGCAGTGCTTTTTTTTTTTTCTATAAAATACTATTGTCTTATGGGATGGTTTGCAGGGAGGAAGGATACACGGAATATGATGGTGATATAAGAAAATTTCAATAAAATTATTTAAAAAGAAAAGGAAAGGCACTACAGTGTCAGAAGTATAAGGTCAAGAAAGATGAGGACTGAGAAAAGGGCATTAGATTTGGCCATTAAAAGATCAACTGCCTGTTGAATAATTCTAACTCTATGATTCCTGAGCATCTCAAACTTCACATATTTAAAACCAAATTCATTATCTTTCCCCTGAAACTCACCCCTCTTCCTAACTTCCTTACTTCAGTTGAGAGCACCATCATCTTTCATATTAGCCTAGACTGTCACAATATTTCTCCAATTTGTCTCCATTCCTCTTGTCCTTCTCTTATCCAATCCTCCACCCAGATGCCAGGTTGACATTTCTGAAGCCCAGCTCTGACCTTGTAACTCCCCTGCTCAAGAAGTTTCAGTGGCTCCCTATTGTCTCTAGGATTTAAAAATACAATAAAAACCCTCCTCTTCTGACATCTAAAATCCTTCACAATCTGGTTCCATCCTACCTTTCTATACTAATTTCTCAGTACTGTCCCTTCTCCCTCCCCCAACTACTTTGCATTCCAGGGAAACTGAATTACTTGCTTTTCCTCAGCTAGAACATTTGATTTCCTGCCTCCATGCCTTTTTTTTTTTTTTTTTTTGGTGAGGCAATTGGGGTTAAGTGACTTGCCCAAGGTCACACAGCTAGTAAGTGTTAAGTGTCTGAGGCCGCATTTGAACTCAGGTACTCCTGACTCCAGGGCCAGTGCTCTATCCACTTCGCCACCTAGCTGCCCCCTCCATGCCTTTTCAGAAGCTGTCACCCACGCTGGTAATACACTCTCTCCTCAGTTCCACTTCTTGGAATCCCTAACTCTCTTCATGGACCACTTCAAGTACTGACTCCTACAGGAGGCCCTTCCTGGTCACCCTCCTCAAATTTGTTTTTACTTTGTATAGGTATAGAGATAAGGGTTTACCTGATAGGAAACTCCCGGATAAGAAAACTACCTTTACCAATACATGTTGCTGCCTTCTCTGTAACTTAGAGAGCTGCATCCACCAGTGGTGTCTAAAGAAGGGTCCCAATAGGGAGGCTAAGGTCTTATTCCAAGGGGACTGTGGACTAACCCTAAAGGGTGGGGTGTGATCAACCTTTTGTGGGGAGATAGGTAGCACCTTACTGCTTGTCTCCAACATAACAACACCTACCTTTATCCACAAGCACTCCTCCATTTCACCCATTCTTCTGTTGTGTAAAATCCCAACCTCCCAGTCTGTAAATCTTTTGGGGCTCCCAGGCACTCACAGCAACTCCTGCACAGATGCCATTAGGAAAACTTTGTTCCCATCACCTGTCTGCTAGATCACCTTGTAGCTGAAGCAGGTGCCACAGTGATAGGTGAGTAAGAGTCTTGCCTCTCCCCTTTTCAAATTGAGTTGAGAAAGGTCAATCACACAGAACAAGCAGGCATGGATAGATTATGACTTGAAAGATTCATTACATTATCTGTCCCCCCCAAACCTACTCCTTTTTCAGACTCCCCAACTATTGCCAAGGGCACTACTATCCTTCTAGTCACTTAGGTTGGTTCTTATGACTTCAGTGTCCTCTTTGACTCATTACTTTCCCTCGCCCCACATTGCCAATTAGTCGCCAAATCTTGTTGATTCTCCCTCCATCATTTACATCAGCCTCTTGTCACAGAACTAGTATATATCAGAGCAGGGCCTGAACCAGGTTTTAATGGCTTCAAGGCCAGATATCTATTCACTTTGCCACATTGCCTTTTATTTACTTTTTGTGTTTTTATATTTATTTATCTGTATATATGCTATTTCTCCCCAACTGAATGTAAGGTTTTTAAAGGTTGTTTTCATTTTTGTCTTTGTATAGCACAGTGCTTGACACACTTAATAAACATTTACTAACTTCTTTTATTTATTTGGTTTTGGTTTTTGGTTTTTTGTGGGGGGCAATTGAGGTTAAGTGACTTGCCCAGGGTCACATAGCCAGCAAGTGTCAAGTGTCTGAGGCCGGATCTAAACCCAGGACCTCCTCAATCCAGGGCCAGTACTCCATCCACTGTGCCACTTAGCTGCCCCTACTAATTTCTTATTGAGTTGACTTGACTTGAAATATATTTCAGAGTAATGGAACCATCTTGCTTCATCCTTTCATTCTGGATCCTGGGCTTAGCCAAGTGTTTACTACTTCCAGTGGAATCCAAACTTTCCATTCAGGAATCCTTTCAGACATTGGTGAATTCAGGAGCCCCTTTTCAATTTTTTGGACCTGAAATTTGTCCAACAAGAAGTTCTAAGTCGACTCTGGATCTCTTCCATAGCAATAGAAATGATTGATGGGCTTTTTCACTTGGTCCCATTATTTGAAAAACCTGCCTGCTATAAGCTTAAGTAGTCAGTCATCAGCAAACCATGTCCCATATAGCCCATAGACTATAGGTCACCACTTCCCTGCTGGGGATTCAATAATTGACCAGAAATGACCCACAGATTTCCTGGAGTGCTCAGAATATTACTTTAAACTGGGATTATTATGGTCAGTCCTGTAGTGGGTACAATCCATTGGAGGCTAATCGTCATTTTCCGCCATCACTTGAATTCATGATCCTTAGTTTCTCTTAGTGTTAGAGTTTAACTGCCCGTGAAAAGTACTTGATTAGATAACATTATGGTAAGAAAAAGTAGGCTAGCATACCATAAATAAAATCTGGTTCCATTCCTCTCCTGTAACTCCCCAGGATCAAAACACTAACAGAAACACAAGGAATTATCTAGAACAGGACAAGAAACAGCAGGAAAGGAGAAACAAAGTGGATGATACCATGTAATTAGATAGATCTGATGTAATCTGATGGGAACCAGGAACTTCCTTTATTGGGATTTCCCCATGCCAGATCTTTTCTGGTCACTGGATTTTGCTTTGATCCTCACGTAGCTGGAGAAGCTTCTGTTTGTGCTAGGATTTGGTATGAATTTGGTAATTGTAAATTGAACAGATAAAGAAAGAGTCAGAAACCAACCCTTAATAAATCAAGTCTCATTCAGGGGCCTCTAAAACAGTAAAGAGCCATAGCCTACAGAAAGTTTGCCCCAGAAGTTGGTCATTCGACAATATTGTTTGATGAAGAACTGTGAATGACTTAACTATTCTCAGCAATCAATGATCCAAGGCAATCCCAAAGGACTAATGATGAAGCATACCATCCACCTCCAAACAAAGAACTGATATTGATTGAACACAGACTGAAGTATGCTATTTTCTACTTCCTTTCATTTTTTTCTTTTATTCAAGTTTTCCTATACAAAATGACTAATATGGCAATGTTTTACATAATTGCACATGTATAACCTATATCTGATCATTTACCGCCTCAGGGAGGGGGGAGGAGAAGGAGGGATAAAATTTGGAACTCAAAATTTTAAATAAAAATATTTATTAATTTTAAAAAAAAGTAAAAAAAGAAGTTAGTCATATGGGTTAGACATTGGAGCAACCAGCAATAACAATAAAAAAAAATCCCAACGGATTGAAGCTCACTTCAAGCTAAAATGGAGGGGGAACGGTTGTTTTTGAGTGAAATTGCTCAATGTTTTGATTTCTGCCATAACTAAATAATAGTTTGGTATGGGCACAAAGTTTAATTTGGTCTTTACCATAGGGAAAAGGGGGAAAGAAAAGGCTATAGAAAATTGCCTCTACTCTCAATAGATAGAGTAAAAGCATTCTTTAAAAGAAGGGGAAAGTACTTTAGGAAACAAGTAAAAGGGATGAAGGGGAAAATAAAGCTGTGAAGGGAAATCCTAACCTGTCAGGAGGTTACCAAGTGGGAAGGCATGATGCAAAGAAGCAAGAGGAGAAGGATCATTGAACATTTGGAGCTATGGAATAGGTAGTAGCTACTCTCATATAGGGCGGAGCTTTCTCTAAGAAACGTTGAACTTCATGTGCTGTAAGGAAAGATGAGAAGAATACACAGATCCCATAAGAGAGGAGACTGACCAGTAATAGTCATAGGAAGAAGAGATAACAGAAGTAATTAGTGACTCCTTGGTGATAACATTTATCTGTTGACCTAACAGAAACCACAGAGAAGTTTGCTATCTTCCTGAGGCATGTGGCACAAAGCTCTTCCCCCACAGAAAGGAGGGGGAAAAGAGGAATGCTAGTTTGAAGACTCTTCAAACCCCTACTCACACTGACAGCCACTCTGGAGGTTAGCCTGAGAGGTCAGGGAGTCTTTCTAGTATTATAATTCACATTGTTTTTGTTGTTCAGTCGTTTTCAGTCATATCCAATTCTTCATGACCCCATTTGGGACTTTCTTGACAAAGATACTAGAGTGGTTTGCCATTTCCTTCTCCAGCTCATTTTACAAATGAGGAAACAGAGGCCAACAAGGTCAAGTGACTTGCCCAGAGTCATACAGCTAGTAAGTGTCTGAGGCCAGATTTGAACTCCATTAGAGTCTTCCTGACTCTAAGCCCAGAGCTTCATCTAGCTACCCATTATATAACTCATGAGTCCCTATCAATGAGCCCCCACCCACCCCAAACGATGGCTATTGGTTGAAAACGGTGAGTTAATTATATAGTTAGAACAATTGATATAAAACATCCCCCCAAAAAACATCTGATATACTTTCACACTGGCACATACACAGTCTAGGCAAAAGTTAACTCCTGCTTAGACTGCACATATGACAAACTGGTCACTCATAGCTTCCAGGTGCTGGGAATTCTTTTCTCCTCTTTGTCGAGTTCTCGTGAAGTTCCTCTAAGACATAATGTGCCCTTTTGTTAGACTCCTTGTCAAGCTCTGAAACTGCCTTTTCTCATCTAATTTGTCCTCAGCCCTTGATGCAGACACTGTCTGGCTTCTACTTTCAGAGGATCCTTATAGGATGCTGATGAAAAATCCAAATCCTCCAGCCTTCTAACATTCACAAGGTCATCCTGTGATGAAGGAGCCCAGAGGGCGAATGAAGCTGGTCCCTTCCTTCCCACCCCTAAGCAAATCCCTCTCAGGGGTTTCTCTGGCTTTCTCTTTCCTAGTTCATCACTATAATCTTTGGCTTGCTACATTTCATAGAAGACCCATAGGGTGTGACTAAAATCTGTTCAGCTAATACCAATACAGTTAGTTGAAATGACTTTGATCAACTTATTAATCCAATGAAAATGTCTAGGCTTTATTTATACCTAGCTCTATTTGATTGAGTCCACTAAGAAATCCCTGATGACCCACACACACCCCCACACCTACACACCCTTACATTAGAATGAATGACGATTCCAAGGGCGCAACCTCTAATACTAAAAGAATTCCACCAACCCCTGTGTTTATACTTATCTAGCCTATTTTATTTCTGATGTATTCAATGGCACCTAGGGTCTGCTTATTCCTGACTGGTTATATTTATAAAAGTCTCCAGCTTCCTTTATCGTCCTGATTATAGAATAGTGCTTAGCCAATTAGAATCAATCTGCCATCATGGATCGAGGTTATAGATTCAACTCTGAGACAGAATGACATTGGGACCCACAAAGCAGCAAAGGAGAAATACAATGCCTTCCCTCCAGTGTCTTTTTTACATGTGAGTATAACACTAGTGCTTTATACACTATGTTAATAAACCCTGTTAGATTAGAACAGTGTGAGTCAGGGACTCTGTCCCTTGAGATCCTGAACTAGACCGGTGCAGCTGGGGATGGAGTCTCAGAGAATAGCTTCGGTCTCCATTAGAATGTGAACCTCTGGAAGCAGGTAGGTGGCATAGTAGATAAAGTGTGGGCCCTAGATTCAGGAAGACCTGAGTTCAATTCCGACTTCAGACACATGACACTTACTAGCTGTGTGACCCTAGGCAAGTCACTTAACCCCTATTGTCCTGAAAAAAAAAGAAAAAAAAGAAGAAGAATGTGAACCTGTAAGGGCAAGGAGCAGATGGAGCCCAGGTTGGAAGAACCTGTTGCCAAACAGTTTTTAAACCGTCCCTTATGGACAGATGGAATTTGAAATGAGTAGGCTCTGTGGTAAATATTAACTAGGCCACTCAAGTAACTATCCTATTACTCCTTCCCCCCATCCCCAGGACAGCAAAATGACTAAAGGTCTGTGGTCCAGGAATCTGAAAAGATGAAATGGTTCTAAGCAGTCAGGCCTTGAGCTATGGACAGAGATGGTTAAGTGCTGGATTCCACCAGGTACATTCTAGAATCCTGCTATTAGGCTGAGAGACATCATAGCCACTTATCAGGCTCATACCTGTGTCAGTTATCCAGGTACCATGGTTGGGTTGGCAATCAATATTTTAACACCAAGGCAGACTGTATCCATCCAAAGAGGTGATTCAGGCCTGCTACGGCCTAGTTCTTTGATTAGCCAAACCATTTGGATTACAGATAAAGCAATCAATGTTGGCTGAGTTCAAATACAGCCTCAAACACTTGACACTTACTGGCTGTGTGATCCTGGGCAAGTCACTTAACCCTCATTTCCCCACCAAAACAAAAACAAAAAAAAACTAGGCAATCAGTACCCAAGGGTATTTGAGTCAAAATACTAAAACATTGACATTAATACTCCAGGTAGTTCTATATTTTGTCAATAGTTCATAGAAATATTCCTGGTTATCTTATTTTCAGGAAACAAGTACACACCAGGATGCCCTAACCAATATCTCAAAATGCTTGGGAGTGTCCAACCTCATTCCAGATTTAGGATGGAGTCACTCAGGTCAATAGTGCTTTTATGCCATCACTAATTTTATAAATGAGAAAATTGAGGACCAGAAAGGTTAATGATTTATCCAAGGTCACATAGGTTTTGAAACCAAGTCCTCTGACTGCAGAACCAATGTTTTTTCTACTGTTCCATCCACTGTTCAACTTGGCTATGAGGAAAAGAAGAACTTGAGATCCAGAAGGAAATATATGAAATTAACAAAATCCTCTCAGTGGCACTAAAGGTGATGTAACATGATCAAGGCTAAGATGAAAATTAAAATTATGGCTAATGAGGTTTTAAAAGATTTTGGTTCAAGAGGGAGAACCCTGAAATTCTAATCCACCCTCCCCCCAACCCCTTCCTCCATGAGTGTGGAGCATGGTGTTAAAGCCTGGGGTAAATGAGGTCAAACTAAGGAAACTTAGCAAGTACATGTTTTTAAAGTTTTGAGGGGTTTTTTTTGTTTGTTTGTTTTGTTTTGGTGGGGCAAGGAGGGTTAAGTGACTTGCTCAGGGTCACACAGCTAGTAAGTGTCAAGTGTCTGGATTTGAACTCAGGTCCTCCTGAATCCAGGGCCAGTGCTTTATCCACTGTGCCACCTAGCTGCCCCTAAAGGTTTTATATTTCACTATTAAATCAGTATCTTTTTGTATGTGTGTTTAAATCTTTTGTTTGATAATTGGTATTAGAAAAAGGTCACTTAAAGTGAATCCATTTAAGATGAGAACAGACATTTCAGAGTAAATAATAAATTAAAGGTTTTAATCTTCAAAAATAAAGCTAAAATTATAAAAATTAATTTGTTTATCTTACATTTAACAATTTGGATTATAATTGCAACTATAAGTTAATTCTTAGAATGGATTAAGAATGAAATAAGTGGGGCAGCTAGGTGGTACAGTGGATAGAGCACCGGTCCTGGAGTCAGGAGTACCTGAGTTCAAATGCGGCCTCAGACACTTAACACTTACTAGCTGTGTGATCCTGGGCAAGTCACTTAACCCCAATTGCCTCACTAAAAAAAAAAAAAAAAAGAATGAAATAAGTGTTGGGCTTTTTTTTTTTTTGGCAGGGCAATGAAGGCTAAGTGACTTGCCCAGGGTCACACAGCTAGTGTCAAATGTCTAAGACTGGATTTGAATTCAGGTCTTCCTGAATCCAGGGCTAGTGCTTTATGCACTGCGCCACCTAGTTATCCTGGGGTTTTTTGTCATAATTTTTTTCTGACAAATTTATATGCTAATATTAGAAGGGTGTTTCATACTTCCAAACCCCAATTAATTAAACCAACAAGATGTTCAATAGCCTGATACTTTCATCAGAAGAAGGCCTCTTTGATAGGGTTACAAGAGCAAGATCAATCAGATGCATAAACTAGGTGTGGAAAAAGTTATAGACACCTCTACTGAGTCAGTCAAAGGTATAAACTAGATGCAGAGAATGAAGTCCTTCAGCTAGCTATCAGATGAAATCAGATGATGAAATGTACTGGGAAAGGTTAAAAGAATCAGACATACCTCTAATGATATGTATTTCAACAAAGGAGATTACAGCAAGAACATTCTAGTAACTGCTTTGAGTATTAAGTATTTTGAGGGACCGGATTCTTGTGCCTATAACCAGAAGGCAGTAAGAAAGAGGTAGAGTCCAGAAGAAGTATTCTGTGTGTCCCCCCCCCCAACCCCATTGACTGCAGCACGCACTCTAAGCTTAAACTCACTTTTCCCTGTACTCCATAGTCCTTGTGAGAGAATGTATCCTAGACTATTGGGGGGAAGTTTTTGTACCAACTACTCTTACTATACCATCTTATTAAATACCCCAACAAATCTGGTTGACTGGTAATCAATAGGGAACACACCAGATGGGAGCTTATGATTAACAGCACTAGAGAATCATGTGACACCTTCTACCTCCACAAGGTTCCCCCTGGAAGTTTGGGGGAAGAAGACTGTCACTCTCTTGAACCCAACCTGCTACTGCAGTAGGGGCTGGAAGAGTAGTCCCAGAGGAGATACTTCACTACTATGGCAAGATACCTTCCACCTGATGTTTGACTTTCACAGAACGTTATTGTTGTTGCTGTTGCTGAGTTGTTTCAGTTGTGTTTGACTCTTCATGACCCCATTTTGCCATTTCCATCTCCAGCTCATTTTACAGATGAGGAAACTGAGGCAAACAGGGCTAATTGTCTTGCCCAGAGTCATACAGCTAAGAAGTGTCTGATGCCAGATTTGAACTCGGGGAGATGAGTCTTCCCAACCCTAAACCTGGCATTCTCTCCACTGAGCCACCAGCTGCCCTGGCATCAGCTAGTACTTTATCACTTTTCCCAAGGGCTCTTTTTATCTCAATATATTGAAATCATATAAAAGGAGGTTGGGCTGGCTTTCCCTCTGGTAGCTGCAGAACAAAGGCAATAAAACAACAGCATATCCTGAATGCCTCAACTCTTCTGGGTTTGAAGAATCCTCAATCTGATTAGACAATGTGACCTTGATGGTTACTAGTTCTTGCTAAGAGAAAACCAAGACAGGGGTAGGGAAAATGGCAGATTCATCACCTATGCCTGTGACTTCTAGCTAATTTTCTAGCACTTTATCTGATCGTAACTTTCAAATTTTACAGTGAATAAAGCCCCAGCTAGGACTATCTTACTTGAAAATCCCTCTGATGTGCTAGGTTGAATAATGGAGATCTCAAAACTCTTTGGGGAACTTCATGATATAACTGAGATGCAAATTTCAATTGCAGTTTAATTTAAAGGGGATTGTTTTGTTTCATGTATGTAGGAGAGATCTGATGATTATGTTTATAATTGGTAGGGAAGGAACCCATAATAATGATAATGATAATGATAATAACATTTGCATAACGCTTTAAGGTTTACAAAATGCTTTACAAATATCATCTCAGTTTTATCCTTACAGCAAGTCTAGTCATTATTATCAATATCTTACAGAAGAGAAAACTAAGACAGCCAGCAATGAATTGACTTGTCCAGGGTCACACAGCTGGTAAGTATCTGAGGTCACACTTGAATTCAGGTCCTCCCAACTCCAGATCCAGTACTCTATCTACTCCATCTATTGTGTCAACAAGCTGTAAGTCAGTAGGGAGGGAGAAATGATGAAAGAGAAGGAATGATAGATGAGATTAATGTCAGTAGAAGAGCCAGCCTTTGAAAAAAGAAAGGTTATCTCATCTTCTGAGAATGGAGCAAAAGGAGAAAGTTTGGAACAGTCATTTGTATAGAGTTTGATGGGAAGTCCTACAGGGATAAATGAAAGGACTAGTAGGCTATTAAACATTCAAAGAGAGCTGTGCTGGGCCCAAGGTATATAAAGATAATTGTTCAGTCGTGTCCAACTCTTGGTGACCCCATTTGGGGTTTTCTTGGCAAAGACAGAGTGATTTGCCACTTCTTTCTCCAGATCATTTTACAGATGAGAAAACTGAGGCAAACAGGACTAAGTGACATGCCCATCCTTACTCTAGGCCTGACACTCTCTCCACTGTGCCACCTCATTGCCCCTATATAAAGATAGAAGCAACTGTAATATGGTGTCAGGAACCCTGAATTCTGAGTCAGAAGACCTGGGCTTGAGTCCCAGGTCTTATTAGCTATGTGACTTTGAATGGAACACTGAGACTGCTGTTTGACTTTCTGCTATTCATCTGTAAAACAAGCATGACACGGCCCAAGATACCTCTTCACAGGGGCAGCTAGGTGGCGCAGTGGATAAAGCACCAGCCCTGGATTCAGGAGGACCTGGGTTCAAATCTGGTCTCAGACACTTGACACTAGCTGTGTGACCCTGGGCAAGTCACTTAACCCCCATTGCCCTGCAAAAAAAAAAAGATACCTCTTCACAGGGTGGCTATGATGGGGACTGAGTGTAATGCAAATTGTGAAATCCCTTTGTAAGCCTTGCAGCATTATCTTCATGCCAACCACCACCACCACCACCATCATCATCATTATTTTATTATCATTGTAGCATCTCTTTTGTAGGTCTCTTTTTTACATGGGCCCCTGAACATTTTCTTAAGGTTGAGCCACATTGTAGGTATAGTTCAACATGGACTCTAGTGATGTATTTCTTTTCTTTTCTTTTGATGTATTTCTTTTACCTGCCAACCAAAGAATATAGTAGTTCAAAGCAAAAGACATTTAGTTAAACAGATACATTCTCCCCCAAGTCATAGCACCAGTAGGAGCCAGGGGACACAGGGGACGACATATGACCAGAGAAGTTATAAGCTAGGGAAGATATTTGTACGGCCAGTAGCAACTCACGTTTCCAATGTGGCTGAATTACTGGTGTCCTCTGGTATGGTGTAATGATATCATCACACAAGGTGGTTTTGGGGTTTTGTTTCTGGTGGGGGTTTTTTTTGTTTGTTTGTTATTTGTTACTGGCCTGGGGTCCCCATTGCTTTGTACTCCTTGCACACTTCTTTAAGGCTAAAAGCTGACACTGTTGCTGAACATCCCCATTACAGCTATGTTAGATGACCAAGTAGATAGAGTACCTAGAGTCTGGAAGACCTGTGTTCAAATCCTGCCTCAGACTCTTGCTAACTGTGTGTCCCTGGGCAAGTCATTCACTAGTGCCTTCCTCAGTTTACCTTAACTGTAAAATGGCAATAATAATAGCACCTGCCCTCATAGAGTTTGTTTGTTTTTTTGTGTTTTTTTTGCAGGGCAATGAGGGTTAAGTGACTTGCCCAGGGTCAAGTGTCTGAAGTCAGGATTTGAACTCAGATTCTCCTGAATCCAGGGCTGTGCTTTATCCACTGTGTTACCTAACTCCCCCCATAGGGTTTTGTTTTGTTTTGGTTTGGGTTTTTTGCGGGGCAATGGGGGTTAAGTGACTTGCCCAGAGTCCACACAGCTAGTAAGTATCAAGTGTCTGAGGCTGGATTTGAACTCAGGTACTCCTGAATCCAAGGCCAGTGCTTATCCACTGCGCCACCTAGCTGCCCCCTCCCCATAGGGTTTTAATAGAATAAAATGATCTTTGTATTGTTTTGTCAGGTCAGTCAATACATATTTATTAAGAGTCTATTAACTGTGGATTCTGAATGCAGATTGAACCATACTGATTCTACTTTTTGGCTGGTTTTTTTTTTTCTTTTTTGAGGTTTTCCTTTTGTTCTGGATTCTTCTTTCACAACACAACATGACTAATGCAGAAATATGTTTAATGTGTTTGTACATATATAACCTATATCAGATTGCTTTCTGTCTTGGGGAAGAGGGAGGGAAGGGTGAGAGGGAGAAAATTTTGGAACTAAAATCTTATGAAAACAAAAACAAAACAAAAAGAGCCTACTATACTTCAGAAAGAAGCTACATGGCTCAATGGATAGAGTGCTGGGTCTGGAGTAAGGAAGACCTGAATTCAAATCCAGCCTCATGTAACGATTGGAATGATGCCACCTGCTGGAGACTTACTGTAGAAAAGTTCCACCATGAAAGGAAGGTCTTTGAGGGCAAGAACATGCGTCTTTTCTTTGGCATAAGGAAGTGACGTCTGCTTGTGGGAGGAAGAAGGGGGGAGCCTGGCGCTCTGACTAGGTCTCTTTTCCTTTGGACTCTGGTGGAGAAGGGAGCTAGAAATGTGCTCTCCCTTTAATAGACAGGAATCTAGGCCTTTTCTTCTCTCTTTACCAATTCTTATTCTCCTTAATAAATGCTTAAAAGCCTAACTCTTGCTAAAGCTTATATTTATTGGCAACCACTCATTAGATATTTTAGACAGAAATAGCTAGAATTTTAGCCTTAACACTCAGACACTTCCTAGCAGTGTGACCCTGGGCCAGTCATTTAAACCTCTGCCTTAATCTGCTAGAGAAGGAAATGGCAAACTACTCCAGTCTCTTGCCAAGAAAATTCCATACACAGTACTGGTGTGCCATGGTCCACTGGGTCACAAAGAATCAGTCATGACTCAAAAACAACAACAACATATGCTGGGAACTGTGCTAAGTGCTAGAGGTACAAAGCACAGGCAAAAGACAGTGCCTGTCCTGGAGAACTCACAATTTAAGGGGGGGAGAGACAACAGGTAAAATAACAAGCTATCTCAATAATAATTAGAAAATAATCCACATACGGAAGGCACTAGCACCGAGAGGGATTGTAGCTGGGACTTGAAAGAAGCTGGGGAATCCTGGAGGCAGGGATGATAAGGGCAGAGCTAGTAGCAGCTTCCGCCAGTTGTGGACGAGGCTCATGGATCAGTCGCCGTCATGCAGAGGATGCTCAGGGGGCCACAGTGTGGCTGTGCAGTCTGATATACGGGAGCCGCAGCTCCTGCCGCCAGGAGGACATCGGAAAACTGCGCCTCTCTGTTGCCCGTCTGTTCCTGCTTTCATTCCGTTTTCTTCCTCAAGAGCTAGGAGGCCCATCTCAGCTGCACGCAAGCTGCTCCTAGTACTGAACTCTATCGGATGCGGTCCCTAGGTCCATCTCCCTCCCAGCTGCCGGTGTCTATTCCCAGAGCCCTCAAGTCTCGGCTTACATGCATCTCTGTAGCGAAGCTGGGGAGTCCAGCAGGTCTTTGGCCTGAGAACTAACTCGCCATAGAGTAGGTCTTTAGGAATGCGCCCGTCTTGCATGCGTGCACATGACCGAGCCAGTGCATTCTGAAAACCTTGAAGCGCTATAGAAATGTTAGCTATTATTGTTACTGTTATTAATTTCATCTTTTCAGGGGCAGCTGCTCTCTGCTACCAATTGCTGACTTGAGCTGCTCTATATCCTCAAAGGGAGGAGTCTTCAAAGGTCTTCCGTTTGATGCCCTGGGACTATTTTGAGCTCTTTTGTGAGGAACGCTTGCCCCCAACCAGGTGAACCTAGAACCCTTAATATTGATAAACCATTTTTTTTTTTTGCCTTCTGCCTCTTGGAATACTATAATCTAACCGTTATTTCATTTGCTCTAAAATTCCTTTTAACTCATATCATATCCCTGGGTCCTTTCTTTTGTGGTCCCCTTAATGAGTATCCTATGACTTAACTTTTAAAAAACTACAGAGGCACCAGGGAAAAGGAATCGTTCAACTCCATCATGCTCCTGATTGCCTGCAAAAGACTAAAAAAAGGCCAAGTGGGAGTTGGAGGCCTTTGTTCTGTATTCCCCCGCCTTTGTTATGCATTTCTGCCTGCACCAAAACCTCTGATCTCCCTACACGAACCCCTCATGTCCTTTTCTCCTGTTTAAAGAACTATTTTACAAACTTTATTGTGTCATTACATTATATTTATGTCTATATATAAATCTAGGGAGGATCAATTATCACTTAGGCAAATGTAAACAAGCAATCATAAGCTAGAGGTGGCAAGGACCTCAGTGTTGATTGAAGCCGAACTAACCAAAAATAGCTCCAGTTTGTCAGGTATAGCGGCTTCCAACGCAGAATCTGTAGGGATTTATTCTCAGTGTGCCTACCTTTGAGCAATCTGAACTCTGAGTGCCCCCCTCCCTTTTTTTTCAGGGGCTGAAGCATTTTCTCCATGTTGATGTTTATATTATTGTAGATCCAGGACCCCAAGATCTATATCCAAGGCTTGACCTCTTCCTCCACCTAATACCAGTTTCACAATGAAAACACATAGCAAATACAAAGAACCCATTTATCCCAACTGTTGTGAAACAGAAATCAAAAGAAGGTATATAGAGGAGAATATAAGCAAACAACAGAGTGAAACAGTTCTCCCCATTGGAGCTAGGCATCTCAAGTCAACCAAGAGAAAGAGTCCTACATCTCACCCAAATTGGCAGCTCCCTGAAGTCTTTAGAGTAGCAAGCTGAGGGTAGAGACATGATGGAAACTGCTAGTTCCTCTCCATGTCTTCCCAGAGTCTTTTCTTTCAGCAACTTGAAGTGTGATTGTCCCTCTTCCATCTTTTCTCTCATAGCTAAAAGCAACTCAACCTGAGAAGAAAAATCTTTCAGAAACTTAACCAGTCCCAAAGCAGAGAACTGAACTCTACCTCTCACCAGGGCCCTAGTATTCATCTCCACCAATAAGGAGAGAATCCCATACCAACGAGCTTTGGGACAGGGGGTTATACTAGTTACAACTTTGCCTGGTTTCCACCTCTATCCTTGAAGGCTTTGAACTTAAATTGACTTTTCCCTATGGAGTATCATGGAGATGCTTCCCACTTTCCAAACTGCACACTGCAAGACTGGACCCACAGCTTGAGCATTATCTGGTTGTACTGCATTGCCTGTCAGCCAGTAAAGGCAGGGTCTCATAAGAGGGTAGAATGGGTGGGGTTTTTTTAGAATGGGTTTTTGAAGAAGCACTTACTTATACCACATACCAAATTCTTTATAGCCTCAGTCTATCTGCAAGTTATGTGATATGGGGAAGTAGAGAGAGGAAGCAAAGAATGGAAGGAGTGGAAACAAAAACTTATCCAGTATTCTTGCCTGCCTCCTCAATATGAGAACCAGATTCTGTTAACACCTTTTTGAAATTCTTGCCTAGTACTCTGGAAGAGACTGGCAGAACGACTAGATTCCCTGATAGGAAACATGGGACTTTAAGACAGTATGAAGAGGTTTACACAGAACAAGCACAGATATTCCCTGCCTGCTTCCAGTCAGTCACATGGGATTCAGTCCTGAGGGGGGCTTGACACTTTGAGGTGAGAAGACAAGCCTAGTATTGGTCACTGAGCAGAAACACTCTCTGACTCAGTTGACCTTTTTAAAAGAGTGGCTCCATCCTGACCTTTTTTCCTTTGACTCCAGGAGTAATTTTTTCATTAGGGGTATATGGGGTGTTTAGGGAGGACTAGCACCTCTGGTGCTGCTCATCTCTACCTTTAGTGTCCCCCTGACACACAGCTCTCATCTATGGCTCCAAGAAGCTGTAGCATGCTCAGCAGCCATACCCTGGTAAACCGCCTTGGCAGATGGGCTAAACCAGACTGAGGGTAACCAACAGGCCTCAAACTCATTGGTGAATTAGGAGGGTGTCTACCCCAAGTATGTGAAGACTTCCCCCACAGGAATGGGCAGATGAAGGTGGCTGAAGCAGGTGCTGTGGAGCTCTTAGAGCTTGGTCAGATGTAGAAAATACCGAGGTCAGCCACTGCCTTGTGGGCCACTCAGTCATCTTGACTTTTTTTGTTTTGCCACTAAACTTTGATGACTCTGGAAGAAAGAGTGAGGCTGACAATTCTGTGCAACTCAGCCTCACTTAAATCCAATTCATGGGCATGTCCTCCTTGAAAATGAAGAAAAACCACCAATTAACAACCAGATACTATACAAAATGAATGAGCTTTCCCACTGGAGTGAGATGTCTGAGCTCACAAGCAAGAGAGAGTCTCAGTTCTCAGTTTCCCTGAGGGGAAATTCCCTGGTCTCTAGTGTAGTAAGCTGGTGATAAGGACATGATTGACAACAATTTTGCTGATTTTGCTGATCACTTGGATAAAGGAATAGACGGCAGGTGGGATCTCCCACCTTGGATTTTCTGGAATTAGCCAGATGACTAATTAGGCACTTGGAGAGCAACCTTGAAAAAATCTTCACTCAAATGCACAGATGGGTGTGTTATGTCATCCATTCCAAAGAGCCCTGCAATGATGTATATTGCAAACCATACATTAGACACCTGACACTTACTAGCTGTATGACCCTGGGCAAATCGCTTAACCCTCATTGCCCTGTGCAAAACAATAACAACAACAACAAACCATGTGTGCTTGCCTATCCTCTGTGACTCCTGTCCATACCAATCCATAGGGTCCCCATAGGAGATCCACTCGACATGCTGAAGACCTTCCTTACTTTCTCCTTATATCCTATAGGCAACAAATGAAGACTCTAATCATCCCTCATTGGCTGGTCACATGACTAGCTAATCTTTTCTTCTTGTTACACAATTCCTTAATGACATCTTTTATTCCTTTTCTTCTTTGGAATTCCTTATTGGTTATATGCTGCAATCCACTCATCCACCACTTTCCTTACCACTGTCCTCTGTGTGATACTAATTTTTATTTCTTTGGTGGTATACCATATCTCAGGCAGCTAGGTGGCATAGTGGATACAGTGCTGGCCCTGGAATCAAGGGGATCTGAGTTCGAATCCAGCCTCAGACACTCACTTACTGACTATGTGAGCCTGAGCAAGTCACTTAAACCTGTTTGCCTCAGCTTTCTCATCTGTAAAACGAGCCGGCAAACCACTCCGGCATCCTTGCCAAGAAAATTCCAAATGGGGTCATGGAGAGTCAGACACGACTGAAAAAACTCAGCAACAAAAATACCATGTCTCACTGACATATGGCAGTGAATTCTTCATCCACTTGGTCTTTCCTGTGTGGAAAGACAGGTCAAATTACTTGGAGTGATTGATTACACATCACTTCCAGCATGCAATCAGTACAATGATCTATCAACAGGAGCATCTGAAAAAGAACTTACTATCCACAAGAAATTCCTCTTAGATGGGTTCTGTGCTAAATTTCTTCCATCACAATGGCCAATTCCTCAGGTTGGCATACATCTCCCGGTTTTAAGTCTTGACAAATGTTTATTATCAGAGGGTCATTAAAAAGATTATTTCTATTTTAATCTTTCAAGGACTCTTAAATGTTTTTAATGTACAGATGCAAGTCACCTTGTTGTACAAAAGCAATAAGGCAAATTTGTTGTTGTTGTTATTTGTAATCAAGAAACAATAAGCACAATGGGATCTTATGTTCTCTACATCTTTCAGTTAATTATGTACTACAGTACTACAATTGCAAGTACAAACACACGATCCACTGAATATCACTTGTGAAAGCCTATTTGTTCCCTACTAATACCCTTATTGAGAGCTCCATTAGCAATGGATGATTTTCATAAGGATTTTGTATCCATGGAAGTGTAGGCATATAGGTCAGTAGTTACTGATATTCTTATGGTCAACTTTTTTTTGGTATTATTAAGGCCCAAAGTTTTTTCCATGCCTTTATTAATTTTCCTTTTCTTCAGATAAACCTAAGTATACAGATACAGTACTGGAATAATAAAAACTAGCATTTAGGGCAGCTAGGTGGCACAGTGGATAGAGCACCGGCCCTGGATTCGGGAGAACCTGAGTTCAAGTCCGGCCTCAGACCCTTGACACTTACTAGCTGTGTGACCCTGGGCAAGTCGCTTAACCCCAATTGCCTCACCTAGAAAAAAAAAAAAAAACCAACAACTAGCATTTATATGGCACTTTAAGGCTTGCAAAGCACTTTACAAAGACTATCTTATTTTATCTTTTTTTGTTTTGTTTTGTTTCTGTGGGGCAATGGGGGGTTAAGTGACTCGCCTAGGGTCACACACCTAGTAAGTGTCAAGTGTCTGAGGTCAGATTTGAATTCAGGTCCTCCTGAATCAGGACTGGTGCTTTTATCCACTGCGCCACCTAGCTGCCTCCTTATTTTATTTTATCTTTATATCAGCTCTGGGAAGTAGATGTTATTTTTATGCCAAACTGAAGCAGCCAGAGGTTTAGTGACTCGCCCAGGTTCGCACAGCTAGTGTCTGAGATTGAATTTCAAATACTGTCAAATTCAAATACTTTAAGAAGTCTAACACTGTATCTAGATACATAAGTGTATCTGGAGCAGTGGAAAATAAAAAAGGCATGTAAAAAAACTTTGGACAGTATGAATACTAGAAAAATTGACCATAAAACACTGCACCCCCTTGCTACTTGAAGCCTAGAATTCAGAAAGTCCTGAGTTAAAATCCTACCTCAAATACTTATTAGCAGTGACTATGAACAAGTTGTATAATTTCTTTCAACCTCAGTTTTCTACTCTGCAAAATGAAAATGAAAATAGCATCTACACCAAAAGGTTGTTATAAAGATCTTATGTTATGAATGTTATGATGTTATGAATAATAATAATAAACAGGGTATCCCAAAGTCAAGACTATTAGTATACCCCACATGTAGAATGCTTCACAAACCTTAAAGCACAATATAAATGCTAGCTATTATTAGTTATAATATCATTTCAAATTTTAATAGCTCAAAACTTCGCTAAAACTTTTGGAACGGACTGTAGTATGTATGTATGTATATGTATGTGTATATGCATATATTGTGTTTGTATATGTACATGTATGTATGCATGCATATGTACATGTGTATATGTCTATGTGTCCCTCAATACACATGCACACACACACACACACACACACACACACACACACCAGTATTGTCTCTACTAAGGATCTCCTTGAAATATAATTGGTATAATCCAGCTGCTTTTTCCATCTTTATTCTCTTTAGGACCATTTCTATCTCCTCTATGAGCACATTCAGGATTGTGATATTAGTGTCCAAGTGTGAAGATTCCATCGTCCTTGAACAAGGAAACTGTTTTCCTTTCATTTTCATCCTTGAATGTCCCTGGAGATGACTTTGCTTAATTAGATGCATTGCTAAGCTTTCTTTAAACTGGTTTTACCTTCCACTGCTTCTTTTGCTATGTGGGTTGATACTGATCATTTGGCCCATTATCTTTCTTCCTAAGATTTTACAATTTTATATTCTAACCCAGTGTTGCCTTTGGCTGCCATCTCTCTCCATTTGTTAGATAGGTTAGATTTGGTCTGACTAAAGTACTTTCTGGGTTCTTTTGATATCTTTTGTTGTAGCAATTAATTTTCAATGGTTAAACTTCTAGATAAAATTATTATACTTGGAATCATTTCTGTTGTCCACTTCCCATTTTTTAATTGCATGTTTAAATTGTTCAGGGTTAAGTCGTTACGATTTTATGTCTTATCTTTTTCTCATTATTATTCTTTCTTCTTGCTTTTTACCAATTCTGATCTTAGTTCTAATGATTAGATGGCCTGACTATATAGAGATAGTTGAAGCTGGTATTACTCCTGCCACAATAACAAGTATCTTTCTACCAGTTAAAATATAATAATTATTTTAAAATGCTATTATACTATAAGAAATAATGAAAGGTCTAAATCATTATTGATTAGAGAAATACAAATTAAAACATCTCTGAGGTACCACCTCATACCTAATTGGTTGGCTATATGACAAAAAAGGAAAATGATAAATGTTGGAGAAGATGTGGGAAAATTGGAACACTAATGCATTGTGGATGGAGTCATGAACTGATCCAACCCATCTGGAGAGCAATTTGGAACTATGCCCAAAGAGTTATAAAACTGCATACCCTTTGCCCCAGAAATACCACTTCTAGGTCTGTATCCCAAAGAGATCATAAAAAGGGGGAAAGGACACACATTTACAATGATATTTATAGCAGCTCTTTTTGTGATAGCAAAGAATTGGAAATTGAGGGGATGCCCATCAATTGGGGAATGGTTGAACAAGTTGTGGCATATGAATATAATGGAATACTATTGTGCTATAAGAAATGTTGAGCAGGATACTCTCAGAAAAACGTGGAAAAACTTACATGAATTGAAGCTGAGTGATGTGAACAGAACCATAAGAACATTGTACACAGTAACAGCCACATTATGTGATCAATTGTGATAGATTAAGTTCTTTTCAGCAATACAATGATCCAAGACAATTTCAAAAGACTCAAGGAATATGCTCTCCACAGCCAGAAAAAGAACTATGGAAATGGTTATCAAATAAAAGCCACTATTGGATATTTGACTTGGGGGAGGATCATGCCCAAGATTATTATTGTTTACTTGTGGGATTCCAATTGGAAAGCTCAGATTTGTATACAGCCGGATATCAAGAATTCCAGGGTGACTGACTAGTTAGTGTCTTTTATGTCTGTGTCAGCCAGATCAAACTCTTCCAAGTAGCAGAATGGGTTGTGCAAATGGAGAAAGAATCTTCCCACACAGACGGACCATTTGTTCTCCACAACGGGAATGGGACAAGACTCTAGTACCATAGTTTAGAAAGGATACAGATGAACTAGAGAACATTCAAAAAAGGGCAACCAAAATGCTTAAGGGACCTGAGTTCATGTCAAATGAGAATTGATTGAAAAAATTGGTTCAAGGGAATGTTTACCCAGGAGAAGACAAGATTCAGGGCAAAATGGATCATTGTTTTCAAGAATAGGAAGGAGAATTAAGACTCATCCTGTTTGGCACTGGAAAGCAAAACTTGGAATTATGGGTAGACTTCACAAAAAGGCAAATCTTGGGCTTACTGGCAGGAAAGTCTTCCTAACAGTTCTAACAGAACAATAATGTATTGGCCTCCCTCTGATGGCAGACTCTCTCATCGGAGGTTTCCAAGCAAAAGCCATGTGATCACTTGGTGTGTCATAGTGAGAAATCTTTTTTGGTATGGATTGGACTAAATGGCTACTGAACTCTCTTCTCACTCTGAAATCCAGTGATCTCTCATGAGAGGCAAGCAGAGAGCTGGAACTTAGGGCATATGGTCTTGAGAAGCTATTCCTTAGAAAGGAATTGGTCTTGTTTTGTTTGGCTCTGGTAGAAACAAGAGCAATAGTAGAATTTGCAAAGAGGCAAATTTTAGCTTTATGACAGGAAGAACTTCCTCACAATTAGAGCTATTCAAAAGTGGAATGTTTTGCCTCAAGAAGTGGTGAGTTGACCCTCCCACTACATCTTCAAGCCAAAGCTAGATGATGACTTTTTAGATATGGTTGTGCAGGAATCTTTTCATTAACAGGCTGAAGAAGGTGATCGCCAAAGTCCCTTAGATTCCATGAGGAAGTAAGAGATGAAATGACCTGATGATGGGCAGAAAAGTCTTAATAAATTGAACTAAGGATCAACAAAGCAGCTACTGCAAAATGATAGGAATCCACAGGTCATTCTCCTGGAGTTTACTGAAGCATCATGAAACAACCTAGCAAATGACAAGTTCCTGACCTCTCTCACCCAGTATCTGGAGGAACCCTGTTCCAACCAAATAATAGCTAGACAGTCACCCTTAGTGTTGAGTCAGATTCTGGGCCTATCTTTGGATGCCTCATTCTGGCAAAGAGGACACAATCATCCCCATATTGGTAGGGTGGGATTCCCACTAATGCCCAGAACCCAGAGTATTAAAAAAGGACTGAGTGGTTAGACACCAGTCAGTTCTTCTCTAAGGAGACAGCCTGTAGAATGCGCCCCTCCTCCTTCCTGGATGACATCACCTACCTGTTTACCACCAATGTGGCATAACTCCTTTAGCTAGCAACAGCAACTGATGACTGTCACTAAGGAGACTGGATAGCCCTGTTTCAATAACTGTGAACTCTTTTTTCTTTTCTTTCTTTATTGTGGGGCAATGAGGGTTAAGTTACTTGCCCAGCATCACACAGCCAGTAAGTGTCAAGTGTCTGAGGTCGGATTTGAACTCAGGTCCTCCTGAATCCAGGGCCAGTGCTCTATCCACTGTGCCACCTAGCTGCCCTGTAACTGTGAACTCTTACTCTTGGTATGGACTGATTCCCCCTGGCATGCACCAAAGACAGTGAGTCTACGAGTGCCCCTGGCATATTTTGTAAGCCTTCATTTTGGTTTTTGTTAAGGGTTCATCTGCCACATGATTTTATATTTCTGGAGGTAGGTGGTTTATAAAAGAAAGGATGGGGGCGGCTAGGTGGCACAGTGGACAAAGCACCAGCCCTGGATTCAGGAGTACCTGAGTTCAAATCTGGCCTCAGACACTTGACACTTACCAGCTGTGTGACCCTGGACAAGTCACTTAACCCCAATTGCCCCACAAAAAAAAAAAAAAGAAAAGAAAAGAAAGAAAGAAAGGATGCTCAGTGTCTTTATTGAAGTATTTCATCAGTCAAAGGATAGATTGAGGGAGACTGGTGAGACTAGGCCTCTTCCTCAGAGGGAAAGGGCATCATGTAAACATTCCATCAATCAATAAGCACTGATTGAGCGAATACTATGTGCTAGGCACTGTACTACGTTCTAAAGATACAAAGACAAAAATGAAACAGTACCACCCCTCAAGGAGCTTACACTCTCTTAGGGGCAACAGAAATAACAAATAAATATGAATGGATAGATGAATGAACAAATGAATAGGTGAATAAATAAACGAACAGGTAAATAAATAAATATACTATAGGTATGTACACACATGTGTACATATATACACACATCTGTGTAATGATTGGAATAATGCCACCTACTGGAGACTTACTATAGGAAAGCTCCACCATGAGGAGAATGCCTCAGAGGGCAAGGCCATTTGGCTTTTCCTTGGTGTCAGGAAGTGACGGTTGCTCATGGGTGCTGTCTATCAAGGCTACCAGCCAATCAACTTGAGGAGCCTCCTGTTTTCTGGGAGGGGACAGGAAGGAGGAAGGAGGGCCTGCGGCAGAGAGCTCTGTGTTTTTTGGGTTCCTGACTTGGTGGTGACTGCAGGAAAAGACAGAGAGGAGCTGAGGAAAGATAGGATTGTGAGGTTGTAAGAATTCTGTTCTCAATCTTTCTCTTTCTATATTTCAATGAACCCTTAAAAATCTAAACTCGTTTTATCAGTGATTTTAGTCAGTTTGCCCCAAAACTGGGGGAACAGATTAGAACCCACATTTAGAATTTTAAATTAGACATCTGTATCTTTGTGTGTATATATGTATATGTATATTTATATATACATGTATGTGTATCAAGGTAAATTGGAGAGTACACCAGTATTTGGGGAGATCAGGAAAAGCTTCAAACAGAAAATGGTTCAGAAACAGAGTTATGAAGAAAATAAGGGCCTTGAGTTCAGGTCAAATGAGAACTGATTGAAAGAAAGGGAATATTTACCCTGGAGAAGAGAAGATTCAGGGGCAAACATGATCATTGTTTTCAAGAATGAGAAGGGTTTTCATGTGGAAGAGGAAGTAGCCCTCTCCTGCTTAGCACTGGAAAACAAATACTTATAAATGGTATACTCAGAGGTGCCTTTCTATATTTATAGAAAGCTCTCTGGTACCCTTCATTCTCCTGAACAGGAATCAGTGATACCTTGGGCCGCTCAGAATCACTCTGCATTCCTGGGCAAAGCTGATTTCCTGGGCTATGGTTACATGTGAGGTGTCATTTCTCGGGAATAGGACAAAATGGAGAGTTAGGGTGGCAATGAAACCAAGGAACATGACTCTTTATGTCCTTGTCACCTCGTGAATAATCCACCAGTGTTTTGTATGCTATCAATAAATTTTATAATTAGATTAGAGGAGTCTGTGGTTATATCTCCATTCCTTAAAATCCTGAGCCAGACCAGCACACCACATATTGGGCTCATTACTACCTCCCAACATTTGTTAATACCTGATGTTCTCTACACTCTGAGTGATTTATATGGGTACAAGAGATGCTACTGAATAGAACTAGAAAGCATTACTCAGAATTATAAAGTCTTAACATTCATTTAAAAATTTTTTTGAACTCTAAATTCTCTCTCTCCCTCTTACCCTTCCCCCACTCACTGAGAAGGCAAATAATGATATCAATTCTATATGTAAAATCATGCAAAACATACTTCCAAATTATCCATGTTTCCAAAACAAACAATAAAAAGCAAGAAACATAAAGTTAAATGGATATTATATTTTGTCAAAAGCTTTTTTTGTTGTTTCTATTGATATAATCATATGATTTTGGGGGGGGGGTTGCTATTAATATGGCTAGTTATGCTTATAGCTTTCCAGTACTGAATTAGCTCTGTATTTCTGACATAGAACCCAACTGGTCATAATGTATAATCTTTGTGACATATTGCTATAATCTCCTTGCTAGTATTTCATTTAAAATTTTTCCATCAATTCTCATTAGGGAAATTGGCCTATAGTTTTCTTTCTCTGTTTTTGTTTTCCCTGGTTTAAATCTCAAAATCATATTTATATCTTAAAAGAAATTCGGCAGAAAAAATAAGGTCTTTAAGCAAGAAACTGAAGAATTTAAAGCACAGGTGATAATTTCATCACTCTTGAAGGTAAGAGATTTAGGAGAGAAAGGGATGCTTGTTAAGTGAATAGCTAGCTAAAATAATGCACCATAGGGGCAGCTAGATGGCGCAGTGGATAAAGCACCGGCCCTGAATTCAGGAGTACTTGAGTTCAGATCCGGCCTCAAGACACTTACCATTTACTAGCTGTGTGACCCTAGGCAAGTCACTTAACCCCAATTGTCTCACTAAAAAAAAAAAAAGAAGAAGAAGAAAGAATAAAAAATAAATAAAATGATGCACCATAGCTTGGAATATAGACATAATAAAATTTCAGCCAAGGATAGAGAGCTCCTCATGAGGACCAACAAAAGTATACAGCATTTGCCTAGAGTTTCATTATTGTGATCAAGAAGGTTTTGAACCAAAAATGAAGGAGAAAGAAAATTATTCACATGTCTACCACACCAGGTACTATTGAAAGTATTAGGTATAACATAGGAAGAATAGAAGGGAGTTCCAGTAATTCATAGGAGATACTATTTTAGGAGAGAGCCTACAATGAAAACTATGGCCTCAAATAATAAAAAAAAAAGGTGTTCCAAAAGTTCTAGTGTAGTTTTTAGCTTAAAAATGCATCCAATAGGGGGCAGCTAGGTGGCGCAGTGGATAAAGCACCGGCCCTGGATTCAGGAGTACCTGAGTTCAAATCCGGCCTCAGACACTTACTAGCTGTATGACCCTGGGCAAGTCACTTAACCCCCATTGCCCTGCAAAAATTAAAAAAAATGCATCTAATAAAAAAAAAATAAATATGCATCCAATAATACAAGGAAGCTCAAGACCCCAGCACAAGAAATCAAATTTAACCAAATAAGTTAACATTAAGATTTGAAAGAATGGGGGCAACTAGGTGGCACAGTGGATAAAGCACTGGCCTTGGATTCAGGAGGACCTGAGTTCAAATCGAGCCTGATACTTGACACTTACTAGCTGTGTGACCCTGGGCAAGTCACTTAAACCTCATTGCCCTGCAAAAAACCAAACAAAAACAAAAAAGATTTAGTAGAATGGGGCCCATGGCTGGAATACGACCCTCTAAGTGTCTTCCTTATTCAAATGGAAGAGAATAAATGAGGAGTGGTGAAGTAAAATCATAAATTAATAATTTTAAATTCTTATGAAAAATGCAGGGCAAAGAGGGGAAAACATGGTGGAGAGCATTTGCATGATCAACAAATGGAGAAGCAAAAGTAATATCATTACAGAGGTATACTATATGCCAGAAGAAGGAAACAGAAGAGGAAAATAAGAGTAGAAATCTTAACCAAACAAGGGATAAAGGAAATCACAAAAGAGAAAATAGATTTTTCCAATGACATGAAATTCAAAAGCTTTTGCACTAATAAAGTCAACACAATGTAAATAAGGATGAGGAGGGAAGCAATCATTTGAGGAAAATATTTTCAACAACTGATAAAGGTCTGATATTCAAGTTACACAGGGAACTAACACAAATATGTAACAACAAGAGCCATTCTCCAATGAATGCGATCAAAGCACAGTGTTTAATAACTTTTCCATTTATTCATTCATTCAAAGGATATGAACAAACAACTGAAGGAATAATTAAAAGCAATCAATAACCAAATGAACTATTACTCCAAAAAATTAAGAGAAATAAAAATCTAAGCAACTCTGAAATTTCAAAGCCAACAATTTGGCAAGATGACAAAAAATGACAGTCAGTATTTAAGAGATTGTAAAAATATAGATGCCCTAATGAACTGTTGTTGGTGTTTCTGGAAAGCAATTTGCAATTAGACTAATTAAGTGATTAAAATGTCTACTGCCTTTAATCCAGGTATCCTACTACTAGGTAAAAATGCCCAAAGAAGTTAAAAAGAAAAAGAAAAAAGAAAAAAAAAGGTATTATAATCAACAAAATACTCATAATATCACTTTTTGTAGTAGCAAAGAAATGGAAACAAAGTAGATGCCCATCAGTTGGAGAATGGCTAAACACAATGCGGCACATGAAAGTAATGGAATATTATTTCACTGTGAAAAAACAATGAATATAAATTATACATGGAGACATGGGAAGACTCTCCTAGACCTTGGAAAATGAAAGTGATATGAAAACAAAATATATCAATAAATTAAAAATGAAAAAGAAAAAGAAAACCCAGTCCCAGAACTAGTGAGAGTAGCTTTTATTGTTCCAAGACTGAGGTGTCCTAGGTAGCAGTAATTTCTCAAATGGTAAGGGGGAAGGGGTAGCTAGGTGGCACAGGGGATAAAGCACTGGCCCTGGATTCAGGAGGACCTTAGTTCAAATCTGGCCTCAGACACTTGACACTTATTAGCTGTGTGACCCTGGGCAAGTCACTTAACCCTCATTGCCCCGCAAAAAAAAAAAATGGTAAGGAGCTGGTCTTTGCTGGGTAGCTATAAGAAATTAAAGATGGAGTCCCAAAGAGTTGATATGAGAATGCATCTTTCCCTTATTTGAAGGTTGGGAGTTTGGGACTATTAGTATGTACACTGCATATAATGTTAGACTTGGTCAATATCTTATTTTTTCCCCTTCCTTTTTATTCTTTGTTCTAAGGAATGGTTCTTTAAGTGGAAGGCAGGAGAGGGAGGGTGAAATACTGAGAAATGAAGATAATGTAAATAAAAAAGACTATCAATAAAAATTATTTTTTAAAAGTTAAAGGTAGAAAAAAGTTAAAGATGAATTCCCAAGCTGTTTGTGGTACTCCCATTACAAATGCAGTGTAGCTACTGTCATACTGAATTTCTAACAGAGAGGAGAGTCTTGGATAACATATGTAAATTAATTTCACTCACAGAGGCAATGCTGATAGAGATATTTATTTTTTGTTGTTTGTTTGGTGGGGCAATGGGCGTTAAGTGACTTGCCCAGGGTCACACAAGTAGTAAGTGTCAAGTATCTGAGGTCAAATTTGAACTCAGGTTCTCCTGAATCCAGGGCCAGTGCTTTATTCACTGCGCCACCTAGCTGCCTCTGATAAAGATATTTAGAAATGGCCAGGTTGAACTAGGTGGGCCTGTACTGATTTTTTTTTTTTTACAGGGCAATGAGGGTTAAGTGACTTGCCTGGGGTCACACAACTAGTAAGTATCAAGTGTCTGAGGCCAGATTTGAACTCAGGTCCTCCTGAATCCAAGGCCAGCGCTCAATCCACTGTGCTACCTAACTGCCCCCTGTATTGATTTTTAGTGGTGAGGTAGATTCAAGAGAGACCAAAGGAGAACCATGCACACTGACTGAACTGTCACTGCTGAATGGAGACCCTCAGGAGGTAGGGTTGCCTGAGAAGGGAACCATTTCACTGATCTCATGGCATCACAGGACTGGAAAGGACCTCAAAGAATATCTACTCCAGGTTCTTAACATAGGATTTATGAACTTTTTAAAAATTGTATTTCAATATAACTGATTTCCTTTGTAATCTTATGCATTTTATTTTATGCACTTCAAAATATCATTCTACAAAGGAGTCCATAGACTTCCTCAGACTACTGAAGGAATCCATGAGACAAAAAGAGTTAAGAAATATTGATCTACAGATGAGCTGACTTTTTTTTCCCTCTCTGAAAAATGCTATTTGCCATATGGGATAGTTCTCTGTGAGGGAAGGGAGGACTACATAGGATATTATAGTGATATAAGGAACAGAAAAAATATTTTTAATTATTTAAAAAAAGAAAAAGTTTATACTAAAAAATGGGTAGAGAACAGGCAGGGACTCACCTGAGCTCTTCCAAATTTCCTTCCAAACAACCCCCACAGCAAGACAGCAATAGGCCTTAGGGGCAACTGAATCATCAGCAACAGCTTTGGGAACTCTCAGGCCACAAATAGAAAGGGGGTCAGACAACTGGTCAGAAGGAGATTACAGAGGTCCCTTTGCTGGCACTGGACACAGGACTCTGTTGCATTGCCCATAGGAGTATTGAGGTCACAGTCCCAGAAGAGTACTAGCACACCAGAGCTCGCAGCCACAGGGAAGCAGAGATACCAGTCATGGTTCCAGGGGAGAAAAGAGAACTTGTGGTCATTCACAGACCAGAGCACAGGCCAGGAGAGTAGTAAAAACTTCTCCTTAGATTATACCACCTTAGAAGAACTGAAAACTTATAGACCCCCCAGAACTAGTTCAGAAAATAACTGCACAAAAAAACTGGAAGCTTGGGACAGTGGCCCCTCCACCCTAGGAGCAAAGCCTCACTTTAACATGAAGTTAAAAGTCAAGAAATGGGCTGGAAAAATGTTGTTGTTCAGTTGTTTTTCAGTCATGTCTGATTCTTTGTGACCCCATTTGGGAAAGATTCTGGAGTGGTTTGCCATTTCCTTCTCAAGCTCATTTTAAAAATAAAGAAATGGATATAAATAGGGTTAAGTAGATTGCCCTGGGTCACACAGGTAAGTAAGTGTCTGCGACCAGATTTGAACTCAGGAAGATGAGTCTTCCTGATTTCAGGACCAGCACTCTATCCACTTTGCCACCTACCCACTCCTCTGGAAAAATGAGTAAGCAAAACGAAACAACAAAAGAACTTGACCATAGAAAGTTACTGTGGTGACAGAGAAGATCAAAACACAAACTCAGAAGAAGACAACAAAGTCAAAACTGCCACATCCAAAGCCTTAAAGAAAAATGTGAATTGGTCTCAGGCTTAAAAAGAATTCCTAGAAGAGCTCAAAAAGGGTTTAAAAAACAAAATAGGAGAGGCAGAGGAGAAATTAGTAAAAGAAATGAGAGTGATACAAAAAATCATAAAAAAACAGTCAACAGCTTGGTAAAGGAGGCACAAAAATACTGAAGAAAATAACACCTTAAAAAACAAAGTAGGCAAAATGGTAAAAGAGGCACAGAAATTCCCTGAAGAGAACACATTAAAATTAGAACTGGGGGGGGGTGCAGCTAGGTGGCGCAGTGGATAGAGCACCGGCCCTGGATTCAAGAAGACCTGAGTTCAAATCTGACCTCAGACACTTAACACTTACTAGCTGTGTGACCCTGGACAAGTCACTTAGCCCCAATTGCCTCACCAAAAAAAAAAAAAAAAAATAGAACTGGCCACATGGAAAAAGAGATGTACAAAAATTCACTGAAAAAAAAGAACTCCTTAAAAAGTAGAATTGGCCAAATGGAAAAGGAGGTGCAAAAGCTCATTGAAGAAAATATTTCCTTAAAAATTAGAATTGGGCAATTGAAAGCTAATGATTCCATGAGACATTAAGAAACAATAAAACGAAATCAAAAGAATGAAAAAAAATAGAATGCTCACTATGGCAGCACATATGCTAAAATTGAAATGTTTCAGAAAAGATTAGCATGTCCCCTGTGCAAGGATGACATGCAAATTTGTTAAACATTCCATACTTTTTTTTTTTTTTTTAGTGAGGCAATTGGGGTTAAGTGACTTGCCCAGGGTCACACAGCTAGTAAGTGTTAAGTGTCTGAGGCTGGATTTGAACTCAGGTACTCCTGACTCCAGGGCCAGTGCTCTATCCACTGAGCCACCTAGCTGCCCCCATTCCATACTTTTTAATGTTGAAAATTATGTTTACACATAAGTGGGGAAATTACTATTAAGTTTTTTTTAAAGGGTAGTGGAAAAAAGAAAAGAAAATAGGAAATATCTCATTGGAAAAACAACTGACCTGGAAAATAGATTGAGGAGACATAATTTAAGAATTATTGGACTACCTCAAAGCCATGATCAGAAAAAGAGCCTAAGCATCATCTTTCAAGATATTATCAAGGAAAGCTACCCTTATGTTCTAGAACCAGAGGGTAATATAGGAATTAAAATAGAACCAAAGGGTAAAATAGGAAAGAAACTACCAATCACCTCCTAAAAGAGTTCCCCAAATGAAAACTCGCAGGAATATTATAGTCAAATTCCCGAGCTCCCAGGTCAAGGAGAAAATATTGCAAGAAGCCAAAAAGAAACAATTCAAATATCATAGAACCACAATCAGAATAACATAAGATTTAGCAGCTTATATATTAAAGAAATGAAGGGCTTGGAATATGATATTCTGGAGGGCAAAAGAGCTAAGATTACAACCAAGAACCATCTGCCCAGCAAAACTGAGTATAAAAAAATTCAACGAATTAGTGGACTTTCTAGCATTCCTGATGGGAAAAAATAGAGCTGAATAGAAAATTTGACTTCCAAATACAAGACTCAAGAGAAACATAAAAAGGTAAAAAAGAAAGAGAAATCATAAGAAAGTCAATAAGGTTAAACTATTAACATTCCTACACGGGAAGTTGATACTTTCAACTCTTAAGAACTTTATCATTATTAGACAATTTTCTCTGATAAAGTCCTCATTTCTCATATATAAAGATAATTGAGTCAAATTTATGAAAATAAGAGCCATTCCTAGGGGCAGCGAGGTGGCAAAGTAAATAGAGCATTGGCCCTAGAGTTCAAATCTGACCTCAGACACAGCTGTGTGACCCTGGGAAAGTAATTTTTCCCTGATTGCCTACAAACAAATAAAATTCTTAAAAAAGCCATTTCTCAATTGAAAAATCATCAAAGGATATGAACACTTTGTTTTCAGATGAAGAAATAAAAGTTATCTAGAATCACATCACTATTGATTAGAGAAATGCAAATTTAAAACTCTGAGGTACCACCTCCCACCTATCAGATTGGCTAATACGATAGAAAAGGAAAATGACAAATGTTGGAAGGAATGTGGGAAAACTGAGATGTTAATACACTGTTGGTGGAGTTGTGAACTGATCCAATCATTCTGGAGAGCAATTTGGAACTATGCCCAAGGAGTTATAAAACTTTGCATACCTTTTGACCTAGCAATACCACTACTAGATCTGTATCCCAAAGAGATTTTTTTAAAAGGCAAAGGACCTATATGTGCAAAAATATTTAAAGCAACTCTTTTTGTGGTATCAAAAAACTGGTAATTGAGGGGATGACCATCAATTAGGGAATGGCTGAATAAACTGAGGTATATGATTATAATGAAATACTATTGTACTATAAGAAATGATGAGCAGGATGCTCTCAGAAAAACCTGGAAAGACTTATATGAACTGATGCAAAGTAAAATGAGCAGAACCAAGATAACATTGTACACAGTAACAGCACTATTGTATAATGATTGATTGTGAATAATTTAGCTTTTCTCAGCAATACAAAGATCCAAGACAATACCAAAGGACTTATGATGAAAAAAGTCATGCACCTCCAGAGAAAGAACTGATAGAGTATGAATAGAGTTCGAAGCATACTTTTTTTAAACTTTATTTTTCTTGGGGTTTGATGGGGGGTGGGGTCTGTATGGTTTTTTTTACAATGTGACTAATGTGGAAATATGCTTTGCATGATTGCACATGTATAACCTATATCAAAATGCTTGCCTTCTCAAGGGAGGGGAGGGATGGAAGAAAAGAATTTGTAATTCGAAATTTTAAAAAACAAATGTTACAATCATTTTTACATGTGATTAGGAGAGAAATACTAGTCCAAAACATAAGTAAAAATAATAGCTAACATTTACATTTGCCTTTAAAGTTTGCAAAGCACTTTACAAATGTTATCTCATTTTATCTTCACAATAACCCTGGGAGGTGGATGCTATTATTATTCACATTTTATAGATAAGGAAACTGAGGCAAGACAGAGGTTAAGTGACTTTTTCTGTGGTCACACAACTAGCAAATGTCTGAGATAGGATTTAAACCCAAATCTTCCTGACTCTAGATCAGGAGGCAGTCTATGCCTTGTGTTACTTAGCTGCCTTTATGACATCCTCAGCAAATTCATCAGTCTTTACTTGAAAACCTTTAATGACAGGGAAACAAATATACCTTGAATCAGCCCATTAGACTTTTAGTCCTGCTCTGAAATTTGTCCTTGAATCAAGCCTACTGCTTCTAGTTCTGCTTTCTGGGAACAAGCAGAACAAATCTAATCCCCCTTCCAATTTAACAGTCTTTAAAATATTTGAAGACTTCCTCCTCCTTCCTTCCCCTCTCCCAAGAATTCTTTTCTCTCTCTAGGATATATATGGATAGTTCTTTCAACTAATCCTCATATGACATGATCTCGATGCTTTTCACCTTCCAGGTATCTTCCTCTGGTTGTGCTCCATTTTGTTAATATCCTTTCTAGGCTATGGTGACTAGAACTGAATGCAATATTGTCTCCAGAAATGGTCATATTAAGGCAGAATATAGGAGAAGGGAGGAGGGTTGGGGGAAAGATAATGAGTCCTCTTTTGGACATGTCGAGTTTAAGATGTCCAATAGGGAGTTGGTGATATAAGCCTGGAATTCAACAGAGAGTTTAGGGCTAGATATGTAGATCTGAGAATCATCAGTAAAGAAATGACCATTGAATCCATGAGAGTAGAGATCTACAGAGGGAGAAGAGAAGAGAGCCTAGAATAGCACCTTGAGAGACACCCTTGGTCAACAGGTATGACCTGGAGGAAGATCCAGCAAAGGAGACTAGGAAGAAGCCATCAGACAGGTAGGAAGAGAAACAGGAATGTCAAGAAAACCCTACAAAGGAAAGGATATCCAGAAGAACATGATAGTGTCAAAGGTTTCAGAGACATCAAGAAGGATGAGGATTGAGAAAAAGCCATTAGATTTGGCCATTGTAAGATCACTGGCAACTAGAGAGTTAGCTATCCTTTACCCCACCCCCAAGATTTATGTTATCTGCCTGTTGAATAAACAAGTCTTCCAGGCCCTTATCTAAGCCACTGATAAAAATAGTTAAAAAGTACAAGGCCAAGCAGGATCAATGAGGCATTCCACTAGAAATTCCTTCCAAATTAACACCAACCCGTTAACAACCACTCTTTGGTACTAGCCATTCAATGGATTCCACCTTTGATCTCTAACTCCTACATTACCAGTTAATCCGCAAGTATAATCAAAGAGACTTTGTCAGATGTCTTCCGGAAACTGAGATAAACTGTATATATGGTTTATTTATATCTATGCCAATCTAGTAACCCTATCCAAAAAAAAAAAAAATGAAATTCGTCTGGCATGACCTGTTCTTGACAAAGCCAGGCTAGCTCTTTGTAATTACTACTTACTTTTTTTTAAGATGTTCATTAAGCATCCCTTTAATAATATCTTCTAGAATTTTGCTAGGAACTGAAGTTGTTTACTGACCTGTAGTTTGCAGACTCCATTCACTTCCCTTTCTGAAAATGGGGACAAAATATCCCCATTCTCCAGTCTTACAATATTGACCCTTCTCCATGATCTTGTAGAAACTTACTGTCTTAGAAATCACATCTACCCATTTTTTTAAGCATCTGAGAATGTAGTTTGTACCTCACAACCTAAGCTCATTGAAGGTAGTGAGGTGGCTTTATTTCTTTTTTTTTTTTTTAGTGAGGCAATTGGGGTTAAGTGACTTGCCTAGGGTCACACAGCTAGTAAGTGTTAAGTGTCTGAGGCCGGATTTGAACTCAGGTCCTCCTGACTCCAGGGCCGGTGCTCTATCCACTGCGCCATCTAGCTGCCCCCCCTTCTGCTTTTTTTTTTTTTTTTTTTGCAGGGCAATGGGGCTTAAGTGACTTGCCCAAGGTCACACAGCTAGTACGTGTCAAGTGTCTGAGGCCGGATTTGAACTCAGGAACTCCTGAATCCAGGGCTGGTGCTTTATCCACTGAGCCACCTAGCCACCCCTGAGGTGCCTTTATTTCTAACGCATCACTTCTATTTCTCCCATCCTTGATCCTTGCTCCACTATGGCTATTCCTCTCTAGTTTCTGGATTTCCTCACACAAGTACTATGTGTGGGCTGTTGTAGAGGGAATTCTTTTACAGGCAAGGACGAGATTAGATGGCCTCTGATGTCACTTTTTTTTTTTTTAATTTTTTAGTGAGGCAATTGGGGTTAAGTGACTTGCCCAGAGTCACACAGCTAGTAAGTGTAAAGTGTCTGAGGCTGGATTTGAACTCAGGTCCTCCTGACTCCAGGGCCAGTGCTCTATCCACTGTGCCACCTAGCTGCCCCTGATGTCACTTTTAACTATTAGATTTTGAGATTCTCTAAATTTATCTTCACCATCATCTATTCTCTTCCTTTTGAATAAAGTATAGCCTTCTATAAACATATTCCAGTCATAAATATACAACAAATCTTAGGAATTCCTATAAAGTCAAGTTTACCTTGTTTCATTGAGCTTTCTAGTTGACCTTACTTATAAGTCATCCAGTTGTGTGTTAACCTGTGAGTTTTATTGCTAGTTCTATTCTTTTTTTTCTTTTTTTAGTGAGACAATTGGGGTTAAGTGACTTGCCCAGGGTCACACAGCTAGTAAGTAAGTGTCTGAGGCCGGATTTGAACTCAGGTACTCCTGACTCCAAGGCCAGTGCTCTATCCACTGTGCCATCTAGCTGCCCCACTAGTTCTATTCTTGATAGCATCCCCTGTGAATTACTAATTCTTTCTTCTGATATTCTTTTCCATATGTTGTACCTGCAACTGTAAGTGTGGTCCACATACCCCCTAGGCACCCCCAAGACTCCTTCAGGGTGTCCAGAGAGTCAAAACTATCTTCATAATAACACTAAAACATTATTGGCCTATTAAAGTACTCCTCCCTTTTCCAACTACATATGTATGAGGCCAGATTTTCTTCATATAATTCAACCAAAACAGCATATTGCAGCAGATAAAAAGCAGAAGCAAATATATTTGACTATCTTCTATCAAGCCAGACATTAAGGAGATTTATAAAAATATATAAAACAATGTTGTTTTGGAAAAAGTTATTTTCATTAAATATTTATATTAACATTTAAAGGGTTTATTATGATTTTAAATGAATTAAATATTTTAAAACTTATCTAATACAATAATATCCATATATATAACTCATATAAACAAAAGCTCTTTGGGTTCACAGTAATTTTTAATAGTGTCGTCTTGAGACCAAAAGAGATGAGAAGCACTGCTTTAAGAGATCCCTCCCTAGGCTGTAGGTCCACTGGTTCAATGATCCCAATGATCCTCCTTCACCCCTTCCTGAATTCACTATCACATATTTCTGTCCTCAAACCTCCTAACTCAGGTTGGGTTGATTCCTCTCTCCCTCTTCAGATTTTCCCCCTTTGTTTTCTTCTTAGAGCACTTTGAAGCAACACTTCATTCTCCCTGATAACCCAAAAAACAGAGAGGTGTTTGTCAAACCTTTTTTGCCTTCTCCTTTAAGAGGAAGACCAAACTGTTCTTTGTGGCATCTATAGCTATTATTTCACAGAAGAGTTAAAAATTCTACTGGGAAATAAGATCTGTGACATAAAATGAGTAGTTAAGAAATCAGAATTCAAAATACAGGGTTGGGCAAAGGAAGACCAATCAACAAAAACAAAAATCTAGTGGGCATATACAAGGTCAGAAAGTCAATGAGAGAATGAAAGACCGTATACATAAAATATTCATAGTAGGACTCTTTGTGGTAGCAAAAACCTGGAAACAAAGTGGGTGCCCATCGATTGGGAAATAGCTGAATAAATTATGGTATATGAATGCAATGGAATATTATTTCACCATGAGAAACAACAAATAAGAGAAATTTAGAAGGTCAAACAAAGGAACCCCAAAACTGGAATGCTGTATGTGATAAATACAATAATGTAAAGAAAAATAACACCAATGTTCTCAAATTAACTATGGTGAACAATTTTGGTTCTAGAGAACAAAGGATGAAAATCAAATCCTCCTCTGGAGGACTCTGGGTATCAATTGTTTTATACAGTCTCAGAATATGGCTGCTTTGTGTTTTGGATTTGCTGAACTTTTTTTTTCTTTTTCTTTTTTAATCTTTGTTAGAAGGGAAGATTCCCTGAGAATCAGCATGGGACAGGTTAGCGAGAGCTGGCCTTAGGGTCAAGAAGACCTTGTATCAGGAGATTTCACAACCCACCTCTGACACATAGTAGATGTGAGAACCTGGGCAAAGACTTAACCTCTTAGTGCCCAAGGAACTCTCTAAGACCATAGGTTCACTTCCGGTCTACACTGGTAGAGTGACTTTCCTCACCAGGGAGCTCCCCTAAACTGATGAAATCATAGATCCAGCTCTCCACCCCCAGTCCCCCCCAAAAAGGGAATCCTCACTGTGATGGGGAGGGGACATTCAGAAATGTGTATAATGTGTATAGACAGTAATAAACTTAAACATACATGTATATGTATATCACAGTTTTATATCATAGTCTCTGTATGTGTATAGAGTCCAGAACTATATCATTAGAAGAGTTAGAGGATTAAGTTAAATTTTCTATTTATCATTTAATTCTGTTCTTCAAACAAGTATTTCATTTCACATTCTGCTATATTGTGATCTTCCTTTTCGGATTTTTGCCACTTTACCATTAAATCCATTATTTAGAAGTAGAAAACTTACACACACACACAAACACACACACACTCACAGAGAGTGGGCCAAAAGTCATGGAGTTTCAATATTTAATAACTCCTTTATTTTTTGTTTTTAATTTATAATGCCATAACATCATATACAGTATATATAGGAAATGAATTTACATTATGTATGAAAAATCAAATCTCATAAATGGCAAAAAAAAAGAAAAAATAATTTTCAAAAAAGTTACTGAGGGGGCAACTAGGTGGTGCAGTCGATAAAGTACTAGTCCCGGATTCAGGAGGACCTGAGTTCAAATCTGGCCTCAGACACCTGACACTAGCTGTGTGACCCTGGGCAAGTCACTTAACCCTCATTGCCCTGCCCACCCCCCCCAAAAAAAGTTTTAAAAACCATGACTTTTGGTGTCCATCCTGTATGTATGTGTGTGCATATATACATATATATATATATATACACACACACACACATATAGCTAATCTTCACTTCCCATAATCCAACAGTCTTGATTTCCATTTGAATAGCACTTGGCAGTTTTCAATGAATTTTCTCATTTGTTATTTTATTTTTTCTTTATAACCATTCTGTAAAGTAAGCAGAAAAGCTAGTATTATACCCATTATACAAACAAGGGAAGGGAGGCTTATTCCATTTAGGCTTACTTATTCCAGTAACTTCCTTGGGTTCGAATGCTGACTAAGTAACACCAACAGAAACAGCAGACAGGTCTCCTCCCTACTGCCCCTGATCTTTCTTTTTTTTCTTTTCTTTTCTTTTTTTTTTTTAGTGAGGCAATTGGGGTTAAGTGACTTGTCCAGGGTCACACAGCTAGTAAGTGTTAAGTGTCTGAGGCTGGATTTGAACTCAGGTCCTCCTGACTCCAGTGCCGGTGCTCTATCCACTGCGCCACCTAGCTGCCCCAACCACTGATCTTTCTTTTTTTTTTTTTTTAAGGCAATGGGGGTTAAGTGACTTGCCCAGGGTCACACAGCTAGTAAGTGTCAAGTGTCTAAGGCCGGATTTGAACTCAGGTACTCCTGAATCCAGGGCTGTGCTTTAACCACTGCGCCATCTAGCTGCCCCCACTGATCTTTCTTAAACCCAATGTCTTGGTTATCTAGGTTGGCCACACCAAGAGTCCCGCCTGACAATGTATTTATAGAATGAGTTTTGACTGGAGCATCCAGTCACGGAGGCTTCAGGTTAGCCACAAGTTGATAGTAAGAAAGGAAACTTCTAGGCAAGGCTAATGTGTCATTCTGCAATGTGAATCCATTTGCCATTATACTGTATACCAGACAAAACTAATGACAACTGAATGCCAAATTGGTTTTATTTCTGTATTAATCTGACTAGAGTCTTCACTTTACCCCAAATCAAGCTTTTATAAATCTAAATATATAAAAGGAAGCTGCACTCTAAGTACCTGTAATAACCAACTCTAATCCTGGAGAGCAGATACAACATGCCTCCTTCTTCTTGGCCAAAAAATGAAGGGGGAAAGGGGGGCCCACAGAAGCTAAATATTGTATATGTTATTTGATTCAGTCACTAAATTAAATCAGTCACTTTTGCTTGCTTTTCTTTTTTCTTTTCTTTTTTTGTGGGGTTGGGTGGAGGTGAGCATGTTACTATATCCAAAAATAGATATTATGTAAAAACAAAAGATATCAATAAAATATTTTGAATGAAAATGAATGAAAACCATTTATAAAATGCTTCTTATGTGTCAAATATTGTGTTAAGGGTCCAAATACAAAATTATAACAATAATAATTGCTAGTGTTTATAAGGTACTTTAAGGTTTGCAAAACACTGAATATTTTATCTTAGTTGATCCTCAGAACCAGCCTATGAGGTAGGTGTGATTATTATTCCCATTTTGCAGAGGGGGAACCAGAGGCTTGTGCTGAAAATGACACTGTTAATAAGTGTCTGAGGCAGGATTCAAACCTTGGTCTTCCTGACTCCAAGACCCTTGCACTATCAACTGTTCCACCCAGTTGTAAGATAGTTCCTGCTCTCATGGATCTTCTTTTCTTTTTTTTTTCTTTTTTTTTTTCGGTGAGGCAATTGGGGTTAAGTGACTTGCCCAGGGTCACACAGCTAGTAAGTGTTAAGTGTCTGAGGCCGGGTTTGAACTCAGGTCCTCCTGACTCCAGGGCCAGTGCTCTATCCACTGTGCCACCTAGCTGCCTCTGGATCTTATTTTCTAATAAAGGAGACAAGAAAATAGCAGCCAGGGAAGAGTGTGATCATCTGGGAAGCCTCGAAGATCAGAAATAGAACAATAAGGAAATACAAAGACGGAAATACAAAGACACACACACTCTATTTAGGGGCAATGGTTGTGTTGGTTAGGTTACAGTTCTCAGAACAAGAGGTAGAAGGGGAGTGGAGGAGAGTATAATAATTTTAATTCAAGATACCAGATATTCATGTAAAGGGGGTGGATCAATCCTAATCAAATTGGGGTATTTCCTAAACAACATTACATAACTGATAACATAATAGTGTTAGCCATTGTTCATTGCTGATCAAATTGAAAAAGTTCCTCTATCATTTTAACCACTGAATGGAATTAACTGATAGGACACAAGACACTTGTATAAAACTGCCAGTTGAAGGATCGCCCATCCCCCAGGTAGCCTTTAAAAAACAAGTCAGCTAGTTATTTTCAGCAATACAATGATCCAAGACAACTCTGAGTACTTATGAAAAATGCAATCCATCTACATAGAAAGAACTAATGGTATCTGAATAGAGACTGAAGCATGATTTTTTTTTTGTTAGTTCCTTTTTCTAAAGTTTTTTTTGTCTGTTTTCTTTTACAACCTGACTAACATGGGAATGTTTTGCATGACTACACATGTATAACTTATATTGAGTTGCTTGAGTTCTTAAAGGGGGGGGAAGGGGAGGGGGAAAGGAAGAGAATTTGGAACACAGTTTTTAAAATAGTTGTTAAAATTTGTTTTTACATATAATTTGGAAAAAATTCCAAATTAAAAAAAAAGCAAGTCAGCTCTGAGGGAAAAGTTCTTTCTTTATCTTTTCCCTTATGTCCTTTGAAGAGTGTAATGAGAGCAAGGGATTTCTCTTTCTTCCTCCTCCCAACAACAATCACATCTTGCAGCAAAACACACGGCCACATAAGACATGTACCTACATTCAGGCTGAATGCAGAATTCAAGGACGTTGCCTTCTGTGCAGAAGAGGAGGTCTGGATTCTCTGAACAATGTGATCCCTGCATTTCTTATCACAGAAGGCAGATTTCCAAGACCAGCTACAGAGTATAGTCTAGTCAAGTCATTGTTTTTGTTGGGTTTTTTTGGGTTTTTGTGTGTGTGTGTTTTTTTTAGTGAGGCAATTGGGGTTAAGTGACTTGCCCAGGGTCACACAGCTAGTAAGTGTTAAATGTCTGAGGTCAGATTTGAACTCGAGTCCTCCTGAATCCAGGGCCGGTGCTTTATCTACTAAAACGTTTTTATTTTAAGTGAAAGAAATGTTACCTCTGCCATCCCCCCAAAACAAACACGACCACCCACCACCATTCACAGTAAATATTTTAATATGGTAATTTTGCAGGATTATTTCTTTCAGTGTATATTAAATTTTTATTTAAAAAGATTTCATGGCTTTTTGTCTTGTTTTCTTTCACAACGAGACTAATGTGGAAATGTTTTGCATGACTATACATGTATAACTTATATTGAATTGCTTGCCTTCTCAAAGTGGAGTGGGGAAAGAGGAAGGGAGAGAATTTGGAACACAAAGTTTTTAAAATGGATGTTAAAAACTGTCCTTACATGTAATTGGGAAAAAATAAAATGCTAAATCATTTTTTAAAATAAGTAAAAATTTAAAAGATCTAATTTACTTCATCATTATTGGGCAGTTAAGAGTATACATAGAGGACGTGAATGTGAGTTGACTATGATGGGATGATATCTAAAAAAGAAACAAAATAAAGGGGTGAGAAAGAGGGATGACTATGATGCAATGATATCTAAAAATATAAGAAAGGGGTAAGAAAGAGGGACTGGGAGAAGGGGAAAGGGAGGGGTAAAATGAGGTAAATTATCTTGAATACAGATCGAAGCATACTTTTTAAAACTTTATTTTTCATGTTTTGTTTGTTTTTGGTCTATTTTCTTTTACAACATGACTAATATGGAAATAGGTTTTGAATGAATAAACATGTATAACCTATATCAAATCACTTGTCTTCTTGATGGTAATGGAGAGAATTTGGAACTTAAAAAAAAAGAATGTTAAAATTGTTTTTACATGTAATTGGAAAAAAATAAAATATTTCAAAAGAAAAAATATTTCATGTTAGGAGGTAGTCTATATTTGGACCAATATGGTATATTCACAAATAGATACCAGATAGAGTGCAGTTTTCCGATGTCCTCGTTGCGGCAGGAGCTCCCATATTGGTTTGCACAGCCACACTGTGGCCTGTGGCTCTTCAAGGCACTGATGCATGGTCGTCCACAACTGGTGGAAGCCTACTACTACCAGATGTTCTTAAAATGTTTATAATTTGGTCATCGGGATTGAACATCCTTAAATTGGCAACATGTCCCAAATGGTGGCTCCTGAGACGTATCTGAAAATTAGGATTTATTTTGAGAGGCAGTGTGATATAACGGAGGGGAAACTGGATTGGGAATCATGAGCCCTGGGTTCTAATCCCACCACTTACTAGCTGTCCAACCATTTACCTCTCTGAGCCTCAGTTTCCTTATCTGTAAAATGCCGACAATAATGCCTGTAATACTTAGTTTACTGGCTATTTTTGACAAATGAATAAGAGAATAGACCCTAATTGCCAGTTAGTATGACTATTCAACCCCAGAGGGATAGAGAGAACCACCAGGCATACTCTTCAGCCTGCTCCTCTGGTTCTTTCCTTTCTGACTCCTCTGATCTATGGTTTGGGCAGGACAAAAAGAACTGTGGGCTGGCCTCGGGTTGGTGGTGAAGGAAAAAGATATCAGTTGGCCAGAAAATGAAAGCCTTTGAATCCTAGACAAGGGAGACACTGACACCTGGTCACAGTAAGGGACAAGTTACAAGATGAAAAGGATCAGTGGAACAACAACTGATCTGAAGAGTATCTGCAGATATTCTATAATTTGGATACCTGAGAGATAAGATAAAGACTAAAACAGAGATAAGGTCATAGGATCTAAAGCTGGAAGGATCCCTAGGGATCCCTTAGTCCCATGGCTTTGTTTTACTGATGAAGAAACAGAGGTGCTGATAGATTAAGCTTACTCAAGGTGCAGAAGAAGAAAAAGAAAAAGAAAGTTGAGGATGAGGATAAAGATGGTAGCAAACATTTATAAAGCACTTATTATAGTGCTTCAGAACAAGATCTGTTCTGAATTGTTTCCCTTCCTCCCTCCCCACCCCAAACTAGAGAAGGCCACTATTTGACACAGAGAACAAGACAGACAGATGGAAAACCATACTATGCAAACTTCTATTTATCTAATCTTTCTCTGGAAATGGATAGCATCTTTCTTCATGGGTTCTTTGTAGTCTGAGTATTTATAATACTTAGAATAACTTAGTCTTACACAGTTATTTTTTGAACAATGTTGTTATTGTAGTCAATGATTTCTTGGTTCTACTCATTTTGCTCTTTATTCTTTTTTTTTTTTTTGGTGGGGCAATGAGGGTTAAGTGACCTGCCCAGGGTCACACAGCTAGTAAGTGTCAAGTGTCTGAGGCTGGATTTGAACTCAGGTCCTCCTGAATCCATGGCCGGTGCTTTATCCACTGTGCCACCTAGCTGCCCCTTTTGCTCATTATTTCATGCAAGTCTTTCCATGTTTTTCTAAAATCAACCTGTTCATCATTTCCTACAGCACAGTAGTATTCTACCACAATGATATAACACAACTTGTTCAGCCATTCCTCAATTGATGGGCCACCACAAAGAGAGCTGCTATAAATATTCTAGAACATATACCTTTTTTCATTTTTCTCTGATCACCTTGGGAAACAGACCTAATAGTGGTATTGCTCTGTCAAAGGTTAGTTTTGGCTCTTCGTGGAGGTGAGCACAGGTGGCAGGGACAAAAATTTTAAAAATTAAAATAAAAACTAAAGGTTATTTTTATAACTCTTTGGGAATAATTCCACATTGCTCTCCAAAATGGTTCACAGTTCCACCAACAGTATATTAACGTCCCAATTTTTCCACATCACCTAGAACATTTGTCATTTTCCTCTGCTATCACTTTAGCCAATCTGATAGGTGTGAGATATGTTAAAGTTGTTTTAACTTGCATTTCTTTAATCAATATTGCTTTAAAGTATTTTTTTGGGGGGCAGCTAGATGGTGCAGTGGATAGAGCACCGGCCCTGGATTCAGGAGAACCTGAGTTCAAATCCAGCCTCAGACACTTAACACTTACTAGCTGTATGATCCTGGGCAAGTCGTTTAATCCCAATTGCCTCACTAAAAAAAAAAATTAAAATTAAAGTATTTTTTTCATATAACTATACATAACTTTGATTTCTTCATTCAAAAACTACCTGTTAATATTCTTTGACCATTTATCATTTGGGGAATGTTGCATATTCTTATAAATTTGACAAAGTTCTCTATATATGTGAGATGAGACCTTTATCTGAGAAACTGTCTATAAAATTTCCCCCCCCCAAAAAAATTTGTTTTCCTTCTGATCTTGGCTACATTTATTTTGTTTGTACAAAACCTTTTTAATTGAATGTAATCAAAATTATCCATTTTATACCTCACACTGCTCTCTCTCTCTCGTTTATTCATAAATTGTTCACCTATCCATAAGTCTGATAGGTAATATGTTACACAGTCTTCTAATTTACTTATGGTATCTCCCTTTATCTCTAGGTTATGTATCCACTTTGACTTTATCTTGGTAAACAGTATAAGGTATTAGTCTATACCCAATTTCTGCCAGACTGCTTTACAGTTTTTCCAACAACTTTTTCCAAATAGTGAATTCTTTTTTTTAAGGTTATACATTAAAATCATGTTAAACATATTTCCACAATGGTCATGTTGCGGGAGAAGAATCAGAACAAAAGGGAAAAACCAAATATGTTCAATGTGATTGTACATATATAACCTATATCAGATTGCTTGCTATCTTGAAAAGGGGGGAGGGAAGGGAGGAAGGGAGAAAAATTTCAAACTCAAAATCTTATAAAAACAAATGCTGAAAAACATCCTTACATGTAACTGGAAAAAATAAAATACTACTAAGAAAAAAAGACCCATAAAAAAGGGAAAAACCACAAGAATGAATAAACAATCCCCCCCCCCCAAAAGTGAAAATAGTATGCTTTGATCTGCATTCAGACTCCATATTTCTTTTTCTGGCTGTGTAGAACATTTTCCATCATGAGTCTTTTGGAATTATCTTGGATCATCGTATTGCTGAGAAGGACTAAGTCTATCACAGTTGATCATCACACTATGTGGCTGTTACTGTACACAATGTTCTTCTGGTTCTGCTCACTTCACTCAGCATCAGTTCATGTAAGTTTTTCTAAGTTTTTTCTAAAATCTGACTGCTCATCATTTCTTACAGCTCAATAATATTCCATTATATTCATGTACCACAACTTGTTCAGCCATTCCCCAATTGATGTGCATCCCCTCAATTTTCAATTCTTTGCCACCACAAAAGAGCTGCTATAAATATTTTTGTATATGTGGATCCTTTTCCATTTTTTATGATCTTTTTGGGATATAAACCTTATAGCGGTATCGCTGGGTCAAAGGGTATGCACAGTTTTATAGCCTTTTGGGCATAGTTCCAAATTGCTCTCCAGAATGGTTAGATCAGTTTACAACTCCACCAACAATGCATCAGTGTTCCAATTTTCCCACATTTCCAACATTTTTCATTTTCCTTTTTTTGTCATATTAGCCAATCTGATAGGTGTGAAGTGGTACCTCAGAATTGTTTTAATTTGCATTTCTCTAATCATGAATTAAAGCATTTTTTCATATGGCTGTAGACAGCTTTAATTTCTTCATCTGAAAACTGCCTATCCTTTGACCATTTCTCAATTGGGGAATGACTTCTATTCTTATAAATTTGATCCAGTTCTCTATGTGTTTAAGAAATGAGGCCTTTATCAGAAACACTAGCTGTAAAAATTATTTATCAGCTTTCTGCTTTCGTTCTAATCTTGGTTGCATTGATTTTGTTTGGGCGAAATCTTTTTAATTTAATGTAATCAAAATTATCTATTTTGTATTTCATAATATTCTCTGTCTCATCTTTGGTCATAAATTCTTCCCCTCTCCAAAGATCTGACAGGTAAACTATTCCTTCTAATTTGCCTATGGTATCACCCTTTATGTCTAAATCATGTACCCATTTTTATCTTATTTTGGTATATGGTATCAGATGTTGGTCTATACCTAGTTTCTGCCATATTATTTTCCAGTTTTCCTAGCAGTTTTTGTCAAACATTGAGTTCTTATCCCAGAAGCTGGAGTCTTTGGGTTTATCAAAGAGTAGATTGCTATAGTCATTTACTACTATGTTTTGTATGCATAACATATTCCACTGATCTACCACTCTATTTCTTCGCCAGTATCAAATAGTTTTGATGGTTGCTACTTTATAATATAGTTTTAGATCTGGTACAGCTAGGCCATCTTCCTTTGCATTTTTTTTTCATTAATTCCCTCGATATTCTTGACCTTTTGTTCTTCCAGATGAACTTTGTTATTATTTTTTTCTAGCTCTATAAAATAATTTGTGGTAGTTTGATTGATTTGGCACTGAATAAGTAAATTAAGGCACGATTGTAATTTTTATTATATTAGCTCATCCTACCCATGAGTAATTGATATTTTTCCATTTGTTTAGATCTGATTTTATTTGTGAGAATAGTGTTTTGTAATTGGTTCATATAGTTCCTGAGTTTGCCTTGGCAGGTAGACTCCCAAATATTTTATATTGTCTACAGTTATTTTAAATGGAATTTTACTAACTGTTGCTGCAGGGCTTTGTTGGTCATATATAGAAACACTGATGATTTATGTGGGTTTATTTTATATCCTGCAACTTTGCTAAGGTTGTTAATTGTTTCAAGTAGTTTTTTAGTTCATTCTTTAGGATTCTCTATGTATACCATCATATCATCTGCAGAGTGATAATTTTGTTTCCTCCTTGCCTATTCTAAATTCCTTCATTTTCTTTTTCTTCTCTTATTGCTAATGCTGACATTTCTAGTACAATATTGAATAATAGTGGTAAAAAAGGGCATCCTTGTTTCATCCCTGATCTTATTGGGAATGTTTCTTACTTACTCCCATTACATATAATGCTTGCTGATGCTTTTAGGTAGATGCTACTTATCATTTTAAGGAAAGCTCCATTTATTCCTGTGTTCTCTAATATTTTTTTAATGGGAATGGGTGCTGTATCTTGTCAAAAGCTTTCTCTGCATCTATTGGGATAATCATATTATTTCTGTTAGTTTTGTTATTGATGTGGTCAATTATGTTGATAGTTTTCTTAATATCGAACCAGCTCTGTATTCCTGTGTAAATCCCACCTGGTCATAGTGTGTTATCCTGGTGATAAATTGCTGTAATCTCTTTGCCAATATTTTATTTAGAATTTTTGCATCTATATTCATTAGGAAAATTGATCTATAATTTTCTTTCTCTGTTTTTCCCCTTCCTGGTTTAGGTATCAGCACCATATTTGTCTCATAAAAGGAATTTGGTAGGACTCATTCACCTATTTTCCAAATAATTTTTATAGTATTGGAATCGTTCTTTAAATGTTTGGTAGAATTTACTTGCAAATCCATCTGGCCCTGGAGCTTTTTTCTGAGGGAATTCATTGATGGCTTGTCCAATTTCTTTTTCTAAAATGGGCTTATTTAAGTATTTTATTTCCTCTTGTTAATCTGGGCAATTTATATTTTTTGTAAATAGTCATCCATTTAATTTAGATTGTCAGATTTATTGGCATACAGTTGGGCAAAATAGCTCCTAATTATTGCTTTAATTTCTTCTTCATTAGTGATGGATTCGTGCTTGTCATTTTTGATACTGGTCATTTGGTTTTCTTCTTTCTTTTTTAATCAAATTAACCAAAGGTTTATCTATTTTGTTTTTTCATAAAACCAGTTCTTAGTTTTATTAATTCTATGGTTTTCCTACTTTCAATTTCATTAATCTCTCCTTTGATTTTTCAGAATTTCTAATTTGGTGTTTAATTGGGGATTTTTAATTTGTTCTTTTTCTAGCTCTTTTAGTTGATGCCCAATTCACTGATCTGCTCTTTCTCTATTTTATTCACATAGGCACTTAGAGATAGAAAATTTCCCATAAAAACTGCTTCGGCTGCATCCCATAAGTTCTGGCATGTTGTCTCATCATTCTTTCAAGAAATTATTGTTTCTGTGATTTGTTGTTTGACTCTCTCATTCTTTAGGATGAGATTATTTAGTTTCCAATTAATTTTTGGTCTATCTTTCCATGGCCCTTTATTACACATAAAAGCATACATTTACTATTTCTGCCTTTCCACATTTGACTGTGAGGTTTTTATGCTCTAATACATGGTCATTTTTCAAATAGTGAATTCTTATTCCACAAGCTTAAATGTTTACATTTGTCAAACACAAGGTTACTATAATCATGTTCTACTATGTATAGTATTGCCTACTCTGTTCCACTGATCCACCTTTCTATTTCTTAGCCAATATCAAGTAGTTTTGATAATTACTGCTTTATGATACATTTTAAGATCTAGTACTGCTAAACCTCCTTTATTTACTATTTCTAAATAAATAAGGTAACCAGGGGTTGATCCACATGGTCCTGGTAACTAGAAAATACATTAAAGAGGACTAATAACGGAGCAGGAAGAACCATTCACTCAGTAGGCTCAAAAGAAGAAACAACGCCTACTCTCACTCTCTTCCACTCTTTTGAATAACTGGGACTTTGTCACCTCTCCACTCATACTTCAGTTGAGGGGACAGGGGAAAGAGGCGGGACCTCCCCTCTCCCCTCCCTAGCAGCAGCCATGGTGGCTGTGTCCCAGCAAGTACATATGCTTCCCTGGGCAACCTTGAGACTGGATCGCCAGTCCATAATGTCATTTTCCTTAAGGATGGCTTTGACCCTAGGAATACCATGCCTTACCCAGGAAACGCTCATGACCAGCACAGGGGTTGACACAGATTGGATGTTTAACACCTTCTCAGTTCCCTTAGTTGCCTCTCCCCTCTGATTGGAGAGCTAGAGAGCAGACCAATAAATGCCTTCCCAAAGCCTCGGAACTTTCCGATTAATTTCATTTCTCCATCAGGAGCTCTGCTTGTTTCTGACGCCTCGAACATTGTTTTACTTTTTGTCAATGCAAACTTATGCATCTTTTTTGTGTTTTAAGCATTAGTTTATGGTAGAGGAAATAAATAGCTGTCCTATGAGGTTGGTGTTGTTCAGTCATGTTCAACTCTTCATGACCTCATTTGGGGTTTTCTTGGCAAAGATACTGAAGTGGTTTGCCTTTTCCTTTTCCAGCTCATTTGACAGATAATGAAACTGAGGCAAATCGGGTTAAGTGACTTGCCCAAGGTCACACAGCTACTAAGTGTCTGAGGCCACGTTTGAACTCAGGAAGATGAGTCTTCCCACCACCAGGCCCGGCAGTCTATCCATTGAGCTACCTAGCCACCCCCACAAAATACATGGTAATTTGGGGGAGGGGCAGGGGCACCAGGAAATGCTTTATGGGCCGAGTCTCAAGAGAAACTAGGGATTTTAAGGGAGAAGTGAGGGGAGAGAGGGCATTGTGGCAATGGGATGGGAGCTAATGCAATCTTGCCAGAGTCTGAGTGACCCCCGAAAGTCCTTCATCTCCCTGTGGCTGCTTCCTCATCTGCAAATTGAAGGGGCTGGACCACATGTTGTCTGAGAGATTTCCAGCTCTGGGTCTATGACACTAGGACAAAAACAAGCAGGTCTCCATGGGGATCCAAAGTGGAATGTGCGCGGGGCGGGGAGGTAGACAGAGAGACAGGAGGAGATAGAGGAGAGAAGGGGAGACACGGAGAGACGGAGACGAGAGAGAGACAGAGACAGAGACAGAGAGACAGAGAGAGAGACAGAGAGAGACAGAGAGAGACAGAGAGACAGAGAGAGACGGGAGAGAGAGAGACAGAGAAGAGACACAGAGAGAGACGGGGAGAGAGAGAGAGGGAGGGAGGGAGAGAGACAGAGAGAGAGACGGAGAGAGAAAGGGAGACGAAGCCAGAGAGATCGGAGGGCCAAGCTGCTGTCCTCTTTTTACTTTAGCTGAGGACTAGGCAGTCCTGCGTGCTTGCCTATACGTGAGCGTCTGTATGTCTGTGTGCGTGTACGCATGTGCGCACGCCTGATCGCAGGCAGCCCCCCTCCCCTCCAAGGGTCACGCCGAGGCGCGCGTGCGCCTAAGGCACGCGCCCTCGCCGCCCGGGGCTCTTCCCGTAGCCCGGGGAGCTGCGGAGACACAAACACTCGCACGTGCGCCCCCGCCCCTCCCCGCGCACGCGCCCCGGGCCTCCGCGCGCGCCCTCCCTCCCCCCCCCCTTCCCGGCTTGCTCGGATCCGGTGCCTCCTGCGGCTCCAGCCCCAGCCCCGCGGCGGACCGGGACAGAGGAGGCGGCGGCGGCGGCGGCGTCTGCGGGCGAGCGGCGGCGGTGACAGAGACAGTGACAGAGGCGGCGGCAGCGGTAGCAGCGGCAGCGGCAGCGGCAGCAGCGCGGGTGAGGAGGCGGCTGCGGAGAGCGGGAGGGGGGCGATGCCGCCGGCCCCGGCCCCGATCCCGGGCCCCAGAGCACCGCGGGCTCCGTCACAGGCCGGCCTCTGAGGCTCACGCAGGACCGGCGGGAGCGGAGCCCTCCGGGCAGTCCCGGGCCCAGCAGCGCTCCCCTGTCCCCGCCCAGCAGGTGCGGGCGCCGCTGACCCGGCCTGAGGAGATGGTGGCCGTTCCGGGGGGCGGGCCCGGCCAGTCCCTGTGACCCCACCCGGCCCTGGGACCACCCCACCCCCCACCTCCCGCCTCCGAGCCAACAGCTGTGGGACGCCCCCACCTTAGTATAGTGCTCGGTGGTCATTCTCTCCTCAGAGCCCCTGATCAGACAGCTCTGGGACATTACACAGTGACTGGTCAGACAGACCCTTTGCCCCCTCCCAATCCTGCAAACAGCGCTGTGAGACACTCCCTCTCCCAGCAAACAGCCCTGTGACCCCTCCTCCCCAAAACCCTAAGCTAACAGCCCTGGAATTCCCCCACCTTGGGCTAAGGGACTTCCAGCCTCCCCCCGCCCCAGGACTTTGGGTAAACAACCCCTGTGACGACCCCACCCCCCACTACCTCCCAAGTAGCCCTATAACCCCGACCCCAAGCACACTGGACAGCTCCCGTGAACTGCCTCCGTCTCCCATTGGATTAGAGAGTGGTGACCCATCAGACCCTCAAGAGAGAGCACCCAGATTCTAAAACCTCCCTGTGCCTCCCTATTTGCCCCCCATCCCTCTTTCACATACAGGACGCATCCACCCAGACCAGGCAGCCTTTGTCTTCTCTCACCCACTCTGCTTAGAGAATTTCCATTCCCCCTACCTAGACAGTACCTGGTAACTGGACCCCAGTGACCTCTCTCACCTCACATGTCCTGATGACCAGGCTTCAGCAAATATGTTCCTCCTGATGATGACTACCATTCCCTTAAGCCTTTCCCCTTTAGAACTTTTCCAGTTGCTCTTTCCTCTAAGCCTCCCACTGTGATATTCCAGTCACCCCACCAGTGACACTATGCAACACCAGAGTGGTTGCCGAGGTATCTGGCTTCTGCCCCTGTCCCTGTTCCTGTCTAGCCTTGGGGTGGCCAGAACTGGGCGCTCCCTTCTCAGCTGTCCTATAGCCTGTCTTTGTGCCAGCAATATCCTCAGCTGTACCAAACAAGACCTGAATAATGTTCCACAGTCTCTACCCCGCTACACGGCGCAACTGGATCTTAGCCACAACAACTTGACCCACCTTCGGGCACAGTGGACCTCCGTACATCTGACCCATCTTCGCTCGTTGTTCCTCAGCCATAACAAGTTACACTTCATCTCCACGGAGGCCTTCTCCCCCGTGCCCAAGCTACGCTACCTGGACCTCTCCTCCAATCATTTGCGGACCCTGGATGAGTTCCTGTTCAGTGAACTTCAGGAGCTGGAGGTATTGTTGTTGTACAACAATCACATCGTGGAGGTAGACCGGAGCGCCTTCGATGACATGATCCACCTCCAGAAACTCTACCTGAGCCAGAACCAGATTGCTCGCTTTCCTTTAGAACTGGTCAAGGATAAGTCCAAGCTGCCCCAGCTCACCCTCCTGGATCTATCTTCTAATAAACTGAAGCTGTTGCCCACATCTGACCTGCAAGACCTGCCAGCCTGGATGAAGAATGGACTCTACCTGCATAACAACTCCATCACCTGTGACTGCGAGATCTACAAACTTTTCACACACTGGCACTATCGCCAACTGAGCTCGGTGGTGGACTTCCAGGAGGATCTATACTGCATACATTCCAAGAAGACGTTCAGTGTCTTCAACGTGAGCAGCGTCCTGAACTGCAGCGAGTTCAAGGAGTGTGCGTTTGAAGCCCACCTGGGTGAAACCTTGACCATTAGCTGTGACACCAAGCAGCAGGGGATGACGAAGGAATGGGTGACGCCAAACAATGAAAGAGTACTCAATGAGGTGGGCAATGGCTCGATGACGGTGTTAGGAGATGGTAGCCTTCAGCTCCGGCAGATTCGGGTTGAGGACCAGGGATTGTACACCTGCTATGCTATAGGGGAGGTGTTCAATGAAACATTGTCTGTGGAGGTGAAGGTCCACAACTTCACCCAGCACAGACCTCATGACACTCTCAATACGGCCTATACCACTCTGGTGGGCTGTATCCTCAGTGTGGTCCTGGTCCTGATCTATCTGTACCTCACCCCATGTCGCTGCTGGTGCCGTGCTGGGGAGAGACCCGCAAGCCATCAGGGAGATAGTCTCAGCTCTTCCATGCTTAGCACTACCCCAAACCATGATCCAATGGCTGGTGGTGGTGGCAAGGACAGTGGTTTTGACCGTCGAGTGGCCTTCCTGGAACCTACAGGACCTGGGCAGGGCCAAAATGGCAAACTAAAGCCTGGCAACACCCTCCCTGTACCTGAGGGGGCCAAAGGCCAGAGGAAAATGTCTGATCCAGAATCAGTCAGCTCAGTCTTCTCTGATACACCCATTGTGGTGTGAGTAGGGTGGGGTTGATGGGAAGATCCCCTGGAAAGAGGTAATGGCAATCTCCAAAGGATGTAAGGGGAAAGAAGAGGGCTGCCTGAGGGTGTGGGTTTCCCCTGACCTCAAGGGAAATGTGCACAGATGCAACAACGGGCAAGAAGCCCCACCTCCATCCCTGGCTGTAGAAGATTTTCACATATGGATCTGTAACTCTCAGGCAAATGCTGCACCCCTATCCAAAGTTCTAGCAAGTACAGCTGATGGTGAAGGAACATGTCTAACTAAGACAGGTGGGTCTGGTGGGAAGTAGATTCCCTAAGCTTTTATCACGTCATCTTTGGCCCCATAAGAGTGTGGTCATTATCCAAGCATTTGAAAGAAAAATGGGATTTTTTTTTCAATGTCTTCTTCTACCTCCACCTAGGGATTTGGGGAGGGATTTAAATGGGAGCAGGTTGGGGCAGTTGGCCTAATACTGGTAGTTTCAGCTGCAGATAAATATCCTCTTTGGTTAGGACCCTACATCTCATAGACAGGGGAATGGGAAACCTTAAAAGAATGGGGCAGGAACCCGTGAAACCAGAATGACCCCCCCCCAAAGCTGTTCTGAGACTTTGTCACCTTCCTCTTTCTCGAGAAGAATTAAGTAGATGGCCACATCACAGAGGCAGATAACCAGCTTGATCCTGTGGCAGACTAAGGGACCCCTCACCACCAGTAGAAGCTTATAGAGGGCAGCCACATAATGGCGTGTGACGCTGGGGGCTGTCCATGGGTACAAGGTGCCGAGCGTAAGAAATAGGCTTAGGAGGACACCTCAAAGCCCACCCGCGGTGTGAACAACAGGGATTCTGACTCCCTGGTCTTTTCTCTAGTGTCAAGATGACTGGGGTGGGGGTGGAGACTGTGAGCTGGAAAACACGAAGGAGACTCTGCCTGTTATAAAGATGAGGCTTCCCTCTCTAAAACCTGGTTTGGTCTATCTGGTTTTCTTCTTTTGCTGTCCCTTCAGCATCCTCTTCAGCAAGCTTCGGTGAGAGCTGAGCTCTCTCAGTTTGTACAGGGCAAGGAGGGAAGGAACTGAAGGGGGCCTAAGATCCTCACGAGGAGATAGGTGTTGGGGGGAAAGGAGAAGCAATCACGACGTGAGGCATCCTGGCGTTGGCAAGCTTTCCTTCTCAGGGCAGGGTTCTTAATTCATAGTTCTCACCTGCTATAGGAAGGGGTTTAACTGCGCACAAGGCTTGAGAGGGTTGGTCCATGCCAGGGTGGACAGTCTGCAGTACATATGTGTTTAAAGTCCTGCATCTGCCCCAACTTACAGGCCATCCTACTACAAGTCAGATAAGTTGAATAAAACCCAGCTGGGAAGCTGATGCTGCCACCTTTGCCCTTAGCACTCAAGTCTCCCTGTGCCTGAAGTCTGAACAATGATTGAACCTCCTGACAGGCCGTGGGTCTGGGGGGTGGGGGGGGTGACGTACAACAGAGTCTTTCCAAGTTTGGAGACTAGCTTGGGAATAGAGAAGATGGCTGTGTACTCCAGCTCCTCTCTCACACTCTATATACACTAGTCTTTTCAGCAGTGTTTAAGTAGACCACAGTTTTGGCAAGGTTATTCTGAGAGTCTGAAGTAGAGCTACGTGAAGGTTGGAGATGGGGAAGTGTTGGCCCTGTCTTCTCTCCAGTTGGCTCTCAGGCCAGGGACACTCTTTTCAGGCATTCGAATTGCTTTCTGGGCCCCAGTAGGCGGCCTTCCTGACTTGGCATCTCCTGGGGGAATCATAGGCTCAGAGATTCAGATCTGAAAGGGACCTTAGAGGTCATCTAGTACAACCTCCATCATTTTCCAGTTGGAAACAAGCCTCAAGAGGTTCAATGATTTGTGCAGGGTCACACACATAGGGTGAAGGTTGCCTGTTACTTGTACACCGGATCTAGTCCCATCTACCTAATCAGATTAGGGCAGGGGATTAGTGTTTAAGATGCTGCCCCCATCCATCCTTGGGCTCTTCAGACTGCTCTCCACCTCTTATCAGCAGTTTATACAAGAGAGAGATGCAGCATTTCCCCTAGTTACTTACAACTTATAGGTATGCATGCACACCAGCATTTTGGCATTGACCCAGACAGTGTGTCTCCTTTGATTTCTTCCAATACCCACAGTTATCCCCACATTCACACAGCTTTAAACATATACTGTATTCTAGCAGAGGCATCCATCCTGATGGTCCTGCAATATCCCTTCAGTATAAAACCACTTGGACTCTCCCCTCCCCGAAGTTTCTGGAGCTTCACCCCTTCTCTGAGAGGTATCACAGTTCAGTGGGTAGAGACCTGGACTTGGAATTTGAATCAGACACTAGCTGTACAATCTTGGGCAAGTCACTTCTCTGTTTCCTCATCTGTAAATTGGGGATAACACCTACCTCACAGGGTTGTTGTGAGGATCAAATAAGATGATCTATGTAAAGTGCTTTGCAAACCTTAAAGCACTATATATGAGCTAGTATTATTATTCTATGATAACCAACCCCCATGATTTTCCTCCACTTGCTGGTGCTTTGAGAATGCTTTTTCGAGAAGGGAAAGTTGGAAGCTATAGCTGGGCCCCTCAGCTCCTTGGAAATTTCACTCTGATCTAAGATATCCTTAAGCAGTAGCCGTGAGATTCCAACATAGTATTTCTCTTGGAAATTTGTTGGCTGAGGCTCAGAGTATGAGGGAGACAGAGATGGATGGGCAGGAGAGCAGGCCACTCTGCTGCCTCTTCCCAGTCAAGTGCCATGGTAAGACTGGGGATCCCTATCGACAGCTAGGGAGAGGAGGAAAGAGTGAAAATCGAATTGCCTGTAACTGGTTGTCTTCCAAAGGCCTTCCCAGCACCTTGGCCACTGGCTGTTTGACTGGCCAGCAAACTGACTCCCTGCAAAATGAAGAAAGCCCCTGTTTGTTTCTCCAAGACATGCTAATGAATAGATGTACTTCTCATTAGCAGGCCCTACCCTGATTCCTGTTGATAGACCCCCGAATGGCTTTCTGCCTAGGGAAGTGAGTACTTACCATTACAGGGGTTTACTGGTGCCCTATGAAGAGAACCATCAGGCACTGGTAGAAAGAAAGGTGAAGGGACTGCCCACAAGACAGAAAAAACCTTGGAGGCAGGTGCCCCTGAAGACTGATTACGACATGGCTGCACAATCCGTATTTATGTGTAATCTTTTTTCTTTACTTGTATTTGTGGGGTTCTCAGAAGGGAACTGAGAAAAAAGAGTTGCGTGCCCCTCCCACCTCTGCCCAGGCAGGTAGCTGAAGGCATATTGAATCTGATTTTGTGTGTGTTCCTGTTCCTCCCCTCCCCCAGCAGCCCTTGTCCCCTTGCTGGCAAAGCAAACCGGGCCCTTTGTGTCCAGGTTCCCTCTCCTCCCACTTGTGTACATCCAGGCTGGCAGACCCCACAGCCTCCTGACTCCACCATCTGTCTGAGCCTCTGCTCTGAAGAATAGACAGTGATCATTAAACGAGGCATGAGTCTGTTCCATGTTGGTTTGTGACTGATTTATTTCTGTAGTAGCTATGTCAGCTGTGAGTAGGGCCCACTGTTCCCCAAGGGAGTGTGAAGTATGGGGAAAAGAGGGGTTGTTGATACTAAGGCAAGATACAGATCCTGGGCGTGAATATGGGCTCTAATAAATAACAAATTCTGGCAACTGAGAATTTAATAAATGAAAAACTTACAGACAGCCGTGCTTTTCCAAGCACTGCAGTTAGCAGACCTGCTTCAGTGGCCTGAATCAATGCTCTGCTCTCGAGTCAGCCTGCTGACAGCCCACACTGCACCTGTCTTTGAGGCTGGCTGTATTCTGATACAGTTCTAGTCTGGGCCCTGAAGTAACTGGCTCAGGAAACATGCCTGAGTGTGTTATTCATTAGCCACTATGAAAAATGTTTGGATTGAGTTAAATAATGCCAGGTTGTTGGGAACTTAACGCACTTCCAAAAAAATTGATTTGTTACCTTAGACCGTAGAAAGAACTTCCTTTTGATAGGCTAGTAATGTGTGCTGGGCATTGCATGGGATACTTACGATCCCCACCTTTTTTTAGCACCTATATTATGCCTGAAACCAGAATAGATTTGCCCAATGTGAACTTAACACGTTTTCCAGCTACTCATAGCTATATGTCCTTCTTAAAGGAGAAGGTACCACAATAGGCTAGAAGGAGGGAGACAATACAAGGCATAAATTGGGATGCCTGAATCACTTTAGTCATCAACTGCATCGTTTTTAGGAAGCTTTCAGCCAAGAGACCACATCATCCAAAGACTGACAGTAGCGAGGTGGTCAAGGGAGAGTCTGGGTCTGTTTTAGCTTAAACTACCCTCTGTCCCTGAGCCTGTTTTGGTTTTTCTCTTTACACAGTCCTAAGGGGGTTTAGCTCACTAGCTCTTGGTCTTTGCCCATAGACAGTTTCTCAGACCCTGGCTGGCATTTCTTATTCGGCTTATTAGATACAGTGCTGCTCTCTCTTTGGCTCCTGTTCTTATTTAGCACTGCTGGGGATCCATACAACAGCTGCCTCATCTCAGAATGGAGAAAGATAGGCTAAGAGCCCTAGGAGTCTCCCAGCCAGAAATCCACTCTCCTCTACCCAGCCTGATCTAGGAACTCCTCCTTCCTTCTTTGCAACTGCAGTCCCTGTATTGCTTATCTTGTTTCCCAGGAAACCAATGGGAGAGCCTCTCTCCTCCCACCCACAATGTAGAAAAGGCTTAGGCCCCAGCAGCAGGACTGGCAGCTTCTCTCTTCTGGCCACTGTTAGCTCTTAAGCCTGTGCTGAACTCTCTCTCCAGGGTACTGAGAGGAAAGCTAAAATCATCTGGCAGAGTCAAGCCTCTTCATCATTCCTGTGTCAGATGAAAAAGGTCAAGTGCTTGAGACACATCGAAGACCCTACCCTCACCCCCTACAGCCTTTCAGTCTTGCTTTGGCACAGACTAGTGAAGCCATGGCCTGGAGGGAACTGCCTGTTCAAAAAGCAAGCCAATGTTGAACCTGGAAATTCTCAAAGTGATTAATTCCAATTCAGCAAGCATTTATTAAAGGCTTGCTATGTGTGAGGCATAGTGCTAGGAATGTGGCAATAAAATAGGACAAGTCCCTGCCCTCAAGGAACTTACATCATGCTTCGAGGATAGCACAGACCCAGCATTGACATAGATGGGAGACGTCACCACTGCCCAAAATGGATGGGAGGTACCAGCAGATGTTGGGTCCAGAGTGCTTCATGCCACTTCTCCCTCAACCCCACCATTATTCCCCTGAAAGTGTCGATCCAATGGCTACAAGGTTGTGTGTGCAGCCTAATCATGCTTCACTGTGGCCTGAGGCCTCCGGCCTCCCTACATGCTTTGGAATCTGTTTTGTGTCTAGAGGACTAGGGTACCACTCACCTTTATTTAATGAAAGCAATTAGATCACTTGATAGAGCAAGGTAGCTTCTTAAACTGTGGGTCCCCATATGGGGTTGAGTAACTGAATGTGAGGTTCACAAAAAATGTAGCAACAGTAAAGGTTATGTATGCCTATTTTATATACCTATATAGCTGGGGTCACAAAAATTTCTCGGGCAAAAAGGGATTGCCAGTGGAAAAAGTTAAGATGCCCTAGTTGAACGTAGGTGGCATCCAAAGAGGGAGAGAGGAAGAAAAAAAAAGGTTACTTGGCTGCAGGAAATTCTGACAATGAGCCAAATAGATAGATAGAATCCTGGTCTCTAGTCCTTGAAACAAATTTGAGGTCTACCTGAACCATTCCAGGGGCTCTCTGGACAGAGGATGGCTGTCCTCTGGGTCAGTCCCACTCTCTAAAACTAGCCCAGTCCCTGTTGGCTGTCTAAACCAAACCAGCCTCCAGCATAGGTTCTGGCGACAACATTCGCCCCTTCAGCTGCATACCAGCTCATGTCTTCATGCTCCATGCTGGCAAGGACTGCACTGCCCAAAATGCCCTAGAGCTTCATTCCTGGATCCTGGGACAAAAACAATTAGGATGAAAAATGAAGACTCAGGTCATCGTGTTGCTGCATTGCTCCTGCCCCTCTGCTTCTATCCCTGGCAGACTTACTGGCTATTCTGAGACAAATGGAATGGAAATTATTCTTTCCCCAATGCAAATAGAACTGCTTTCATGGTGGGTTTTTTTTTCTTTTAATTTCAAGAGAAAGATTTGGGGAAGAGGGGGATTATGATCCCAGTTCCAACAGCCTGAGGCTACCTACATAACAAAACAACCCAACAAAGTCCTCTTAGGTCCCTGGATAGAAAAGGCCCAGTCTGCAAAGGGTTATGGGGAAGGCCTTCAGGAGCTGCCCATCATCACAGTAAACACTTAACAGGAGCATGAGAAAGATCCAGTACAACCACTGTACATGTACATAGTGCTTTATGCATTTTAAAGTGCTTTCACGTGTTACAGCAGCTTATAGTCATACAGTGTTTTCAGTTACAAAGCACTTTCACATCCATGATCTGATTCGATCCTCACAACCATCCTCTGAGGTAGGTAATGCTCCCATTTTACAGATGAGTTTGCAGACAAGGGCACACAGTAAGTGGCAGAGTATCAGAAGTTGAACCCTGTCTTTTCTTCACTGGACCTGCCTCCTTCTCCCCGAGTAATCCTTGCAACACCTTCGAGGTAGATGAGTGCAGGTGTTAAGTGATGAACTCAAGGTTGCATAGCTCCTTTCAGTGGCAGAACCCAGATCTCCTGATTTGAGATGTCCCTCTCTTCCCACCAGAGGCCACGAGTCAGACAAGCGGATGGACATCTGTCAGACCCCCGAGTCCTGGAAGGGGGGCCCCTCATAAAGGCTAGGACTCTGTGCCAGACACTTACACTGATGTTCCCTATACCTCACCTTTGGGCCCCAAAGTCCTCCTTAGAATACCAGGTCTCTATCCTTCCACTCAGAAAGGAAAGACTCCTCAATGTAAGGTAGGAGAAAAACTCCTTGTTTCCGTCCCAAGATACCACCCCATGGAGGGGAGGGGGGAGGAGAAATGAGGGCTGCCTGACTCAGCCTTCAGAGTGCTTAGAGATCTGGAGCTGAAAGGCACCAGCACCATGTCAGCTAATGATTATTATTAATTCTGAACAGACCTTGGCACAGCAGCCAGCTGTCTCAGGGAGGGGGCCTGGATCTCCCACATTGAGCTTTCAAAAAGAAGCTATGTGGAATCTGCATGGGAAGGAGAGGGGAGGAGAATGAAAATCAAAGAAAAGCGATAGGACAGCTCTAGGAATAAGGTGGGAAGTCAGGGAGAAGACACTGTGTCAAATGGCAGGATGGTGGGGGACAGAAAGGAGGGGAGAAGCTGGGCGGGCAAGGTCCCCCTCCGCTGCCCTCCCCCTTGGGCAGTTCAGCTTGAAGGGGTTCTGGGGGGGCCAGAAGCAAGACTCCCAGTCTCTTCCCAGTTCAAGAGGAAGCTATTATGAAGGAGCATCGCAGCCAGGAGGGGTGTGGAGGGAAGGATCTGAATCTGGGACTGAATTCATTGACTTGGTTTCAAAACCATGTATATTTTATACCTCCATCACCCTTCATATTGACTTTGAACCTAATTACAGGTTTGTTCTACATAGAGATTCAGAGTGTAGTGATCCTAATACACAAATTTTTTTAAATGACATGCAAATGTTTTTGAAATCCAAGCACTCTGACTTTTTAAAAACCAAACACCTGATGACTAGCAGAGGGGTCTGGTCCAGGGACCAGTAGTCAGCCATGGGCCTCTGCCTCCCTTCCATGAAGCCAAGCATCCCAGATGGAGGAAGCAGGAGAGCAGGGGGGGGAGGGGAGAGCTCTAAACAGCCGGCAGCTACTGCCATTCCAGCTGGAGGGACAGAGCCCTGGCACAGAGGGCTAATGGGGGTCCAGCTGCCGTGGCTGGATGGGAAGCCAGGTGGAAAGGGAAGGGGGAGGGGGAGGGGGGAGGGAGGTAATTCTCCTGCCAAGGAAGAGGGCTCCCTCTGGTGATCCACTGCCCATATTACAACCAACCAGCCAGCCAAACTGGGCCTTCCACAATCAGCCTCGAGCTGGCCCACCAGGCCAACAGAGGGCTGGGAGATGCCAGAAGGCCAGGGCAGCTGGGGCCCGTCCTCTTGCAGAACAGAAATGGCTTCTCCTCTTCTACGGCCGGGAATAGACATCAGCTGGCACGGCCCACGCAAACTGCCGGCTGGCTGTCAACACACCCGCCTGCCCGCCCCCTCACCACCTGGGAGGTTACAACACCCCAGTCAAGCTCAGAGTTTATTGCAGCGCCACTGTTTAGCTCTCAGACCAGGCTTGCCTGGCCACATAGCATCTCCCTCTGGGAGGGGCAATTGGGACACTCCCCTGCCCAGCACAGGTCAGAAGGGTGGTGGTGCCTAGGATGAGAGAGGCACGGGCGGGGGGTGGGGAATGGAACTGGAAAGCTGGGGGGGTCTAAATGACAACACCATGGCAAGACCCATTCCTGGAGATCTGTCTAGTACCCTGGAACCTTCCCTCTCCCTTGCCCTAGTAATTACCCTGTTCCAATATCAAAGTAAAACACAAACTAGGGAGGACAATGCCTGCCCTTTCTGTTCAGCAAAATTAAGGCCTCCCCCCCCCAAAACTTTCCAGTTTAGAAGGAAGTAGAAAGCAGGAAGAGCACAAAGGGTGCTAGGGACAGAACCCAAGCCCACAGACGCTAGTCTGCACTGCTACCCCAGGCTGCTCCCAGCCACTTGATATGCCTGGGGACCATGTCCCACGCATTAGGACCTGCCCTCCTCTCTCCCATCCTTCCTTTTCACCCTGCAGAAGCGCCATAATCAGCACTGGGCACCTGCCATGGAGGGATCTAAGAAGCCTGTCCCAAAGCCCACTGAGCCACTGTTACCAGAAGGCTGGGCTCCAGCACCAAAAGCCTTTTCTGGTCAACTCCGGTCCTGGGGGTTCTCCGGAACAACCTTCACTGTCCCAAGGCCCCTCCTTGGAGTTCCTTCTGTAATGAACTTTCCCAAGGCTTTGTCTTGCTCTAGGGCTCAATCCCCTTTGGCTAAAATGGATTAAAATATAGCACTGAGGGGACCATAATTTGCCAATTAAGTACCAGGACACAAAGGAAAGGCCTGGGAACCACAGTGAAGAGATCTCATATTACACCTAGAACCAAATTCAATCAACCAAGAACCCTGGGCCAAAACCCCAACCATTCAAGACAAGAGGCAGGGTCTAAGGAAGGATCAGAAAATGAGGAGAGAGGAAGAGCAAAGGATAAGCCAGATCAAGGGGCTGCCCCACTTTTTTGCTCCTTCAGCCCACAAGCTGGCCCTTCCATACACTGGTTCCTCTCTGCATACCCCCAGCCCTACATGGGGTCAATCCAACCTCCCCCTGTCTCTCCAGAGACTTTGCTAAGGTGAGGACCTAAGCTCTAAGCAGGAAAAAAGCAAAGGATTGAGGCTGTTGGGACGGTCACCCTTCCCTCGGGATGGTACTTAAGGGGACAGAGAAAACCCAGTAAGTCCCAAGACCCGGCCTGTTACAACTGTGCAAAGGCTCATTACACCAAATGTTGATGAGTTGTTTAGACTTCTGGCAGGCTGCTGTCAAAGCCAGTCAGGGAAAGGAATGGTGGAGTTCTCCAATTCTCCCCCTCCCTCCCCACACACACCGCCTCCACCCTCATCCCAACATGTTAAAGTGACTCTAGTGCTTCACTATCTAGAGCCTAAGACACCTGAAACAGGCCCCAGCCTGACCTAGTGCCTTGCCACCTACAAAGCCCGCTCACTCCATACCGGAGAAGAGGCCCCATGTATACATTCTTCCCTTCCACTGGAGGCAGCCCAAAAGTCAACATAAGAATGACCACCCTCAGTCAGCCCCGTGGTCCAGGCAGCCCTGTCCCAAGAAGGTCTGTCTCCAGGACAAGGGCACCAAAGGATGTGTCAGGAGAAGGTGGAGCTATCCCCCCCACAGAATGACAGACATTTTGGAATGGAATAGAAACTTAGAGATAGTCTGATACAATGTCCTCATGCTATACATAAGGAAGGGGAGGTCCTCACCAGCACTGAAAGCTGATTCAAAGCCACCCAGCTGGAAGAGGGCTGGGAAGAGGAGTAATGGAGTCTCCTGACTCCCATACCACCCTGTCTCTTCAGTAGACTGGGATACCCATCCATCCCTAGCTTCCCTTCATAACCAAATAGAACCTCACCCTTCAATAATCTAAACTAACTATGGAGGAAGCCCAGTTCATCACAAGGCCCCTGACCTCAAGTCAGGCTCCCTACTTCCCACCATCTTCCTCTTCCACCCAATTCTAATATTATTCTATTTCTGAACTTTTCAGTCACCACCCAAGAGCAACTCAGGTTTCTCAAATGCCAGGTTGCCTCAATGGGTTGGAGGAATAATTTAGGAAAACCCACAGAAGAGGAAAGCAACTGCCCTACCCCAGGGAGGAGGGGGCTAAGGGGAAAAAGGAGGGGAGCCAGGCAGGAGCTCAGAATCAGATTTCAATTTTCTTCTTTGGCAAATAGGCACTGGAGATCTGATGCATGATCACCAGAGCTGGATAGATGGGCAGAAACAAGCATAGGTACCACGCAGCCCCTTTGATCTGGGCCTGGAACCAGGCCGAGTACATGCCCAGGAGCACAGTAAGTGTGGCCATCAGATAGACCATCAACCCACATGTCAGGTGGTAGAGTTTGAGGCGAGCCACACGAGAGACCCTGGCTGCCCGGGGGCAGAGGAGGCTAAGCCCACACAAGGACTGCCCAACGGTCGCCAGCAACGTCAGAGCTCCCACACAGCTGTGCCAGGATACAAGATGGGGCAGCTCGCTTCGGGTCCTGCTGGAGATGATGAAGGCCAGGCCCAGGAAAGCACACAGGATGGTCAGGGTCTGCCCTACCCAGTGTAGTCGGATCCGAGCCTTGCGTGAGCAGAAGAAGAATGGGGAATGGTCAGGAGAGAAGAGCAGGATGGCTTCAGCCATGCACAGGCAGAACTGCAAATACAAATGAGGACATCTTAAATGGTCCAGCCTCCCAGAAAGGAGGGGCAGAGAGGGACCTCCCTAACAGGAGGGAAAATGGAAGGTAGTAACAGGTCATCTAACCAAGAATAAAGACCCCTCAGGCCACAGAACAGTTGAGAAACTGGGTGTTGGGGAGAATCCAGACTGCTGATCCCCACAGTAGGGAGGGAGAGAGGGAGAGGGTATGACAACATTGCTCCCCCAAAGACCCCAGAAGTAGGAAGGGATTATCCTGAGGCCCGTTTTCAGTAATTCGATATCTCAAATGACTGCTCCTCCAGCTCCCAATCAGAGGGGAAGGAGGCTGAGAGACCTAGGGATACAAGCCATAGGATACAAGAGGAAAGGATTTGAATGAAAAATTCAAACTCACCGCCAATGCCATGAACACAGGGTGCCAAGAAAAGAGACCTGGAAGTCAAAAAGAACAGGCTGAGAGCCACTCGGCTCCATTTCCCTAACCCAGGGCTATCTTTTCATCCCAAGGGAGCCCATCCACTAAGAGATTTCTAGCCCAAATCGTGACGGAGAACACAGCAGTAAAAGGAAACACCTAGCACTCCTGATCCCTTAGTACCCGAGTCCTTGCTGGGTCCAACTGGCTGGGCCTCCAACTTCCTTCAGCATTCTTCCCCACACCATCCCTCTCTCTGGAGAACTCTGCCCCTCATAGGAGGTTGCCTTGGCATCAACACCCACTCCTCCCAAACTCACACTTTCCTCCAGGATCGTATACTCTTCCCTCCCACACTGGGAATAAGCAGGGTGGCCCCAGGCAGCCCTCCCTCCTGCCTCACAGCCTGCCCTTCCCTCCTCTCCTCTCCTCCACTGCCCTCAATCCTTAGGAAAGTCCTCTCTGGCCTGCATCCCCCGGAGCCCGCCCTTGCTCCTCTGGTCCCATCCCCAGGAAACTCTCCTCCTTTCCCCCTTCCCCTCCTTGGTCCAGCTCTTCACCCCATCAATGGCCACATCCCTAAGGTCTTCCCCCTCCATTTCTCCAACCTGGTCCCACCCAAACCCCAACCTGGTCCCAGAACACCCCCCACACACAACATACACTCTCCAGTCTCACCTCAGGGAGCCAATTCCCAAACATCTTCCCTGATCCCACCCAACAGTGGGTGTCCAGACTTCCCATTTTGGACCTAGGCTGGGGAACCTTCTCTGTCCCACCCCTCCCTCTCTAGGGCCATCCCCCAAAGCGCGTCCCAATCCTGAAACCCTGTCCTTCTTTCATTCCAGACCTCATCCTCAGGAACCTGTCTTCTCCCTCACCCCCCACCCTATTTCCACAACCTTGAAGCTGCCCCTTCCTCAGCTCCAACGTTCAGGAACCCGCAAACCCCTTCCTCTCTAGCCCCTCCTGAAGAAGCAAGCCCCGCCCCCTCACCACCACCACCTGGAGGCTAACCTAACCCTTCCTTCTGAGTCACTGAATTTTGAGAGTTCGAATATCCAACTAGTCCAAGCCCAGCACAAAAGGAATACGGACAAGTGGTCATCCAGCTTCTGCCCGATGACGTCAGGAGTAGCCCCCCGCCCCCGCCCCCAGGAAACCCGTTCCACTTTTGGACTGCTCGATTCTTTATGGAGTTTCTCCTGCCATAAGGCTTAAATCAGGCTCTCAGCCAACTTCTACCCACAGCGGTACCCGCGTGGTTCTTGACACGCCCCAACCCCCCCAGGCCAGAGAAAGCAAAGTCTATTCCCGTCCCCACTTCCTTCTCTTCCCCGGAATATAAACATTCCCAGGTCCTCGAACTGATCACCATTCCAGATCAAGGAATCTAAACTCTTCATCTTCCGGAGAAAGACCCTCCATTCCTTAGTCCCACCCCCCAGGAACTTGCTCCTCTCTTCTCAGCCCCGCCCCACTGGAAGAAGCCTGCCCTTCATTCATTCCTGGCCCCGCCCCCAAGAACCTGCTCTGCCCTGCCCTTCCCTCTTTGACCCCAATTCACTGGAAGTCGGCTTTTCATTCATTCTTTGGTCCCGCCCCCAAGAGCCTGCTCGGCCTTGCCCCTCCCTCATCCCACTGGAAGCCGGTCCTTCGTTCATCCTCTGGCCACTCCCCTAAGAACCTGCTCTGTCCTGCCCCTTCCTCTCCACCCCAAAGGAAGCCTGCCTTTCTCTCGTTCCCCCATCCTGCCTCTAAGGACCTGCTCTGCCCTGCCCCGCCCCCTCTGGCCCCATCCCACTGGAAAACTGACTTTCATTCATTCCCTGGCCCCGCCCCCCAGGCCCGGCCCTGCCCGTCCGTCCCTCTGTACCCCCATCCCACTGGAAGCCTGCCCTTCATTCATTCTCTAGTTCCGCCCCAAGGAACCTATCTTACTCCACCCCTCGCTCTTTAGCCCCGCCCCATCGGGAGTCGGCCCGTCCTTCTTCCTCGGCCCCGCCCCTCTCTTCCGACTCGGTCCCACCCTTACTCACTGGTCCCCGGCCGGGATAGCACGGTCAGGAAGAGGGTGAAGCCCAAGGCCACCAGGTGCGCCAGGATGCCGCTGCCACAGCGCAACCAGCGGGCCAGCCGGGGCTCCCTGGCGGCGGCGGCCGAGGCTGAGGCCAGGACGGGCCCCACGGCCAGGGGTTGCATGGCCGGGCTGCGGGGGGCCGGCTTCTCGCAGCCGCCGGCCGCCGCTTCCGGGTTCCTGAGCGTGGCGTCAGGGACAGCGGCGGGAGCGGCTCCTCCCCCGGGACGCGGTCGGCGGCGCGGCGATGTCGCCAGCAGCGCCCCCTGGCGCCCTGGGGAGAGGCCCACGATCCCGAGAGTGCGCCGCCCGCCCTGCCCCCAGAAGGAGACCTCGAGCTGGGAGGGAGCCCGCCCGCGGGGCCATGGGCACGTTCCCCCACCCCACCCCCCACCCCCAGCCCCAGCAAACCCACGAAGTCCAGACCCAGGTTCTCCGAAACGAACCGGCGCGACTTAGTGCAGCCGCGCCCGAGCCCTTCGGACCTGGGGCCGAGTGCAGCCCCAGGGCCGCCCCTCCTCAGACAGGGGCGCGGCCTATGGGGATCCCCCTCACCCCCAGTGATGCTGTCGCCACACTCCCCCGGCCGCCTTCCCCCTGCTTCCATTCCCCCCCATGTCGGGGCACTGGCCACCCCCCCCCCCCAGCCCGGGGCCAAGGAAAGCTTTCTCAGCCTTCCTCCGGAGAAGGGGCCCTTCCCTAGATCCGGGGACAAAGCGGTCCCCCAGACTCCCAAGGGCCAGCTTCGTCCACCGCAGCCACCCGACTTAGGGGGCAAAGAACCCGGGAGGGAGGTGTCGGGGGCCCTCCATCCCGCCGCCACCCTCGCAGCAGCTGAGAAAAGGGAGCCCCAGGGCCCAGCTTCACCCCCTTTCCCTCCTACACCCTCAGTTCCCCAGCTTCGCCCGCCCCCTCCCCAAGGCTCCAGAGGCCATGGCCTTTTTAAAGACAAAACCCCGTCTGGCCGCCCTTGATGCTCCAACCTCCCCCCTTTTCCCCCCTCAGGGATCTTCCCATTTTTCCCTTTTCTGTGTTTTGTTGTTACGATGTTGGGCAGTAACAGAACAGGGAGACAGTCTTGAGGTATTTTTATAGAGTTTTTTTTTCTTAAAAAAAATAATATAAAGTTATAAAAAGCGGCAGCAGCAGCAGCCTGGGGCCTGGATCCTGGAGAGGGAGGAGGCGCTGGCAGCTCCGTTGCGATGGGCAGGCACTTTCTCATTAATGCGCTTTTGACTGCAGGAAGACAAGAGGCAAGAAAGACCCGTGTGGGGGGGAGCACTGGCCTGGGAAGAGCGAGTCCTGCTGCTGAACCGGTGGACTTCCGGCCCTGGGCCAGGGAAGGGGTCTGACGGGGACCTGCTGCCGCTTGCGCAGCCCCAGCAGGCGCAGGGCAAGGCAAGCCCGGCAGTCCAGGGGCTGCCTCCAGTGAATTGTGCCTAAGGAAACCTCATGGTGACTGAGCCGCTGCCAGGGGGACAGCTCCTAGGCAAGGCTACTGCTGTCACCAAGAAGGCAGGGCAGGGAGGGCTGAGGAGTCAACACTTTCCCTTCCTCCGCACAAGTCCTCCTGGCCTAGGGCACATGGGGCATAACCACCAGCATTTTCAGCTTTCCAAAGGCTTTTCTGCAAAGGCTGAACTACTGGGTACACAGGCAGGGAGCTGGAAGGAAGCTGGAAGGCCAGCAGTAGGTAGCAGAAGTAACTAGAGATCCCCACCACTCCCGAAAGAGAAGGGGGGGGCAGCTAGATGGTGCAGTGGATAGAGCACCAGTCTTGGATTCAGGAAGACCTGAGTTCAAATCCGACCTCAGACACTTAACAATTACTATCTGTGTGACTCTGGGCAAGTCACTTAACCTGAATTGCCTCACCAAAAAAAAAAGAGAAGCCCAGGCCTGGTATTAGAAGCCAGAAGGAGGCTGTTACCTACATGGTCTATTAAATGATGTAGATACACAGACATACATGCCATGCTCACATCATCTCCAAGTTCCAGGGCAGCCTCCCCAGACAGAAATCTACCCACAAATACCCTTTCCTGCACCCTCTCCAGAATACTGTGTTCTGCCCTGATGGCCCCAGCTTCTTCCCATCATTCCTCCATCCTCTCCTAGAAGACTCAAGTTCCCAGAACCCAGCCTTCTTTCCCCAAGGAAGCTGAGGCAGGGAGAGCCGGCCCCACTCCAGGAGACAAGAGCATCTCTTCTACCAGGCCTTGGAATTAGAGGGCCACCCAAAGCGAGAAAACGCCCAGGAACAACCTGCCCCACCTTGGGGCGAGACAGCTCCAGGGAACCCATTCTGCTTTTCCCTTGGGATCCTTCCCGAGCTGTGCTCAGCGCTCCCCATACCTGGGTGTCCCTTGTGGCGTTTGTCCAATAGGAAAGGGAAAGGAGGGGCCCGATCTGGTCGTCCCCCATCCCCTGAGCCCTCCTTCCAGCTCCCCTGCCTTCCCTAGGCATGGTACCTTCAGCGTGGTGCACTTCTCCTCAAAGCCCAAGGCCGGGCTGGCCTTCTTCCTGCGCACAGAGCAGGCCGAGTCGGCCGCCGGGGGCCCCGTGGGGCAGGGCTTTGCCTTCACTGGCCGGCAGTACGTGGCCAGGTTTTTCCTCTTCTTGGCCTCTTCCTCAGAGAGGCAGTTGGGCTGTAGAGCTTTGGCAGGGTGGCCGGCTCCCCCCCGGTTCTCCAGCTGGGAGGCCTTGACGGGCGCTGGGGGTGTGTGTGGGGAGCCCCGACAGTCCAGGGGCCCCGCCCGTTTCACCCGGGGTCCCACTGCCCCATTGAGCCCTATGCCCAGGGCCGGCTTAGTCTTGGCAGGGAGGGCTCGGCAGCCCGCGGGTTTGCCTTTCCCAGGGGCATCCAGGATACAGGTCCGTTTGAAGGCTGCGGGGCCAGGGGACAATTTCCGTTTGCGGGACGGGGCCTCCGCATCGGTCCCATCCTTGCCCTTGGACAGCTTGCTGGCCTTGGAAGGAGGCAGCTTACTGAAGGAGGGTGAAGGGGTGTTGGCAGGCAGCGGCGAGGTGATGGCCTGACTCCCACCTGTGCACTCGGCCTGGCTACAGGCGGCTCCCACGCTGGGAGAGCCTGCGGGGTAGCCGGGGGCTGGGTTGTCCTTGGTAACAGGTGCAGAAGGTGGGAAGGGGGGCCTGTGGCTGGGGCCAGAAAGGCGGGGGCAGGTGCCTGCTGAGGAAGGGCTCAGGGGAACAGGTGGGGGAGAGACGAGGAGGTGAGACGGGGGCTCGGCTGCTGGTGGGATCTTCCTGCAGAAAAGAAGAGAGTGGCCTGAGTCAGAGCACCCTGAGATCCCCACCCCCACTCTGAAGCAGCCAACAAATGTTGAGCTCTGCTGCCACCTGCTGGCAAGTACCGGAAAGGGCGGGGGGGGGGGCATGGCAGTCATTCCTCATCACACAGCCCATTTTCAACATCTCCCCCTCCTTGATAACGTGGGCTCCTTTTCTGCCCTGCCCCAAGTGCGAGCCTGAGCACAGGTCCCAGACTGCCAAGCTTCCAAGCAGCTTGAACTCCAGGCCTTCCCCTTTCCCCTAACGCAAGCCCAAGAGAAACCTAGGTGCCCCCTGGGAAGAAAAATGGCAGCCATCAGGTAAGAGACCACTTGGGTCTTCTCCAGGGATGAAAGAGGAGCATCTAGAGGGGAGACTCTAGGTGTGGGTTCTCCCATGCCTGGAGCTTCAGAGGAGACTGAAGACAGGGCCCAACAAGGGCCTTTGGCCTAGGGGACTTACTTCCACATATGTGAGCTGAGATGTCGCTCCAGCATGGAGCTGAGCGCAGAGCAGAACCGGTCCAGCCGCCTACTAAACACGTAACATCCTGGGCTTACCAGCCGACTACCAAAGGTGCAGAACTAGACATCAGAAAGGAAAATGCCATTGAGCAGGCATTGCTGTGCCCTTACGTCCCAGCTGACCCTGGCAAGGCCCCCAGCCCAAACACTGTGTGTGTGTACATGCACATGCATATGCTCTAGTGTCTGTGAGAGAAGAGAGAAAACAAAAGTGGGAAGACGTGAGGAGAGAGGAAAACCGTCAGCTCCATGGGGCAAATGAGTAACGGAGGCCTGCCCACGGCTCTGGGAGCTGAGCATGGAAGCCACGGACATGCTCCCCCGTGGACATGCTCTTGGGTTCAGAGCCATGCCCAGAGCCCCAGATTTAAGCATCGTCCAGCCCCCGCACTCACCGCCTGTGGCCGAGGGGGCCGAGTTGCATAATGACAGTCAGGGACGTGGTGGAAGTCATCAGGGGCTCCATCCTCCTCACTCTCCTCACTGGAAGCCTGGGCCCCACCCCGAGGCAGAGGGAAAGGAAACAGGCCTGGGTCTCTATCACCACCACAAGGGCCTTCGTCATCTAGCTCACTTTCAGAGGAGACCCGGGACCTGGAAGGGCCAAAGAAAACAGGGAGAGGGACTGTCGTCTCTGGGCCGCCAGAGATAGGAGGGGGCAAAAGCGGGTTCTCTCCACCAGCCATCCACACCAAGCCACTGCATGGGCCATTCTCGGGCCTCCTCCAAAGCCCTGCTCCCAACACACTGCCCAGAATCCCTGAATCAGTCACCAGCAGCTCTCGTCATCGGCCAACTCCCCCGTCTCCGTTCCTCCACCTTCCCACTGCTCCGGGCACTGAACAGTCAAATCGGACTTCCTGCGCCCTGGGATGAGCTGCAGAAGGGGCTCCCGAGGGGAGGAAGAACAGCATCTCCCCACGTCCCCAGCACAATACCACAGGACGTTCACTCGCTCCCTTTACACACCTGGCCCTGCCATTTCCTTCTGAAGCTTCAGTCTGATCGTGTGGCAAATAAGGAAGCTTAGGAGACACAGGTCCCCAGAGGGGCCTCATGGGAAGGTGGCAGTGGGCTCCAAGCTTCTCAGAGTTCCAAAGCACAGAGATGCATGAGGGATTAATTCCCTTCCACCTGAGTCCCCTCAGCTCCTGGTCCAGCTGCAAGCTCTAGAGATTTCCTTTTTAAAGGACCCTGTATGATCAGGGAGCTAGAGAATCATTACAATCTGCCTGGGTATCAAGGCCAGATCAGAGGCACCCCTTCCCTGCTCTTGCCATCTCTGCCCCTCCCCGCAGAGGGAGAGGGCACCTGTCTAAGTGTAGAGTCTGAAAGACACTGGAAGAAAGCAGACCCTGTGAGTGTCCCAGGAGGCTCCTGCCATTCACTCCTCCTCCTAGGTGTTTGTCTCCTGGAGATGTGAGGGGTGCAGCATGCACAGCGCAGATGCAGACTGGGGCCGGGCCCTTACCTAGGCAGTGCACAGTAGGGATAGGTCTGCTTGGTCCTGGGTGGAAAGGTGCTGCTGGGCAGAGCTGACACCGCCTGGGCTGAGGAGGGCAGCTCCTGAGAGAGGCGCTCGGGGCCCACGTCCTTTCGTCCAGGGCTCTTCTCTTTGGGGGACTCCCCTTTGCGGGAATTGGCCTTCAGCTCTGCTACCAGCACATCAAAGTCCTTGGCCCGGCCCTGGACCTCCCGGCGCTGATGCACTGAGTGAATCTGGAACACAGGGCTCAGAGTGAGGCCTGAGGCCAGACCCCCGCCGGACCCCCAGGGCATGTATCTGGGTGGGCACCATGAGGCATGGGCACAAGCAACTGGGCTTGAGTTCTCCCCAAGGGCCTCAGGTAACCAATATCCATCACCCACCCTGCTCTTCCCTTTCTTGAACCTTTTAGGACTCAAGGCTATCACCAAATCTCTGTCCTTTCCCCATCTGGAGTGATGCACTTGGCCCAGCATCCTGATAAAGTCCTGCCCTCAGCCTGTTCTTGGTCTGGGACTGGCTACCCTCTGGATACTGTGGCTTCCCAAAACTCTTCCTCCCCGACGGCCTGGGCCTGGGCCTGGGCCTGCCCTCCCCCACCCTGGATACCTTGCAAGTCAGCAGGCGGGTGCAGATCTTTTTGGTCTCTGGGTTCACGACCCCACACTGCCTGTTCAGGTCACACTCCTTCCCTACAGAAAGAGAGCAGGCAGCCTCAACCTTGGTGCACAGAGCCTACAGACAGCTTCATGTGGCCCCAGGTGAGGGGGTCTCAGTCTCCCCACCAATTGTCCTAGGAACGACAGGGGACTTAGGCTCAAGCTGCCCTTGGCTCGGCCGGGTGTCGGGCTTGGGGGAGGGGGGAGGAGACACCCAGTGACTCCACTTAGAAAAATGGAGGGCCTATGATCCCTTTGTGGGCATCCAAACCCAAAGCAAACAGGAAGAGTTAGGGCCAACACCTCTCAGGAAACAAAAGCGGTGTCTCGAACCTAGAACACCGGTGACGGGAAAATCAAATGTCCGATACCCTGGGAACAAGCAGAGAGCGGGGAGGAAGCCGGGCATCCTAATATGAGGGAGGGCTTCTCCACACGCCCTTGCTGTGTTTAGAGAAGGAGCCTCTAAGCACCCAGGAAAGGGACCCCAAGCCGAGATCACCCCCCAAAGGGCTCTGACTTGTGTTGCCTAAAAAGAACACATCCATTGGAAACGAGCATGTATCTGCAGAAGAGGAGAGGAGAGGATCTGAATGGGCAGCACATGGCCCCTGACCTGTGCTGCCGCCTGCCCCGCTGAGGCCGCCTTTCCCCCACCCGCCACAGCTCAGGACAGCCCTGCCAGAGGAGCAGAGGAGAATCGCACCGAGAGCAGCCCTGCCTTCAAAATAACTCACGCGCCATCTTCTTGTGGGCCTTGGGCTGAAGCCTGGCGACACTGGGCTCCTTCTCAGGGGGGCTACCGCTCTCGGCCTGGGGGCTGGGCCCCTCGAGGAGGACTGAGTCGTTGCTCCCTTTGCTGGGAGGCTCTTTGGAAGAGGGAGCTGTGGGGGCTTTCCCAGGGGGCTCCTTAGTAAGACCACCGGGTGGGCCGAGGAAAGTGGGGTGAGGAGTCAGAGGCTTGGGGTTCACTCTGATCCCTTGTCCGTCGGGTTTAGGGAGACTGGAAATCTTCTCCAAATTCACCACAGGCACGAAGAGGCTGGAAGGAAAGAGTGGAGACAGGCTGAAAGGAGAGGCGGTGAGAGCAGGGAGGGGGAAAGGCCTCCCCCAGGCACTGGTTGTCCCCAACAGGGGATCTCTGCCTTCTGGAGGCCTTCCCTGAACACTGAGAAGGTTCCCAAGGGGGTGATGGGCACCAAAGGCCTAGCTCATTCTGGCAGTAGAGAGGTAGGTGGGGACAGGCTGTACTTTCTTCACCCTCAGGCCAGTGACCTCACCTCAGCCAGCCCTGGGGTGGTATACCTCCTCAGCTAACCCCTTCCCTGCCCACGCCAGGAGGAGCCTGGCAGCAGATCTCAGCCTCTCCTTACCAGAGGTTGTCCTTTTGTGCCTTCTCAGGCGGGTGATTAGCCCGGCCTCGGCCCCCTGGCACCTTCTCCTTTGAGGAAGCTTTGGTGGGGCCTTGGCCCCCACAAGCTGGGCCCTGCCCATTTACTGCGTGGCATTTCTGAGAGGTGGCAGAGGCCTGAGCCCGGGCATACAGCTTGCTGAGGGGCCCATGTCTTCTTTCTGTCACAAAAAAAGCACAAAGTGACCCAGAGGGAATGCCATCAAGCACCTCCTACTCACAGGCCCTGGTCCCTCTCCTCTCAGGATCGCCCTTGGAAGCTGACCACCCCCAAACATCTCTGGGGTCTTCAACTCCAGGCGTTAGAAGGGTCCCAGCATCCCTCGAAGTGAGTGCTTCACAGCTCACTGTTCCTGCTGCCCCATCCCCACTCCCCCCCCACTTTGGTATCAATGTTCTACCCCTGCCTCTTTAGTCCTTCCCTCCCATCCTCCCATACCCACTCATCCCTCACCGCAGTGCTTCTGAAAAGCTTGAGGCTTCACCACTTGGCTGCAGTGGTTACACACGACCAGGTAGAACTCATCATGGGCAGGGCAGTGCCCAAAGATGGACATGTCTGCAACGACAGGTGCTCACATCACTTGGGGAAAGGACCCGAGCTGCCCCTATCCAACTCTTCCCAAAGCCCTTGCCCTGACTACCCAGAAGGTGCCTGGTCTACTAAGCTAGGGAACAGCACCCACGTGAGAGAGGAGGGATGGGACCAGGCGACCAGACTCCTTCCCTTTGCAAGAGAAATCGCCCCTTTGACCTGATGCTTCCAGACCAGCCTCCTCTAGCAAGGAGTGAAGATGAAAGGCCCAGCTCAGAAAGGACCAGAAAACCATCAGAGCCAACTTTCTCATCTTACAGACAAGGAAACTGAGGCCTAGAAGGGTGAACTCATTTGCCCAAGGTCACCCAGGGATCCCTGGGCTCCCACCTTCCTTTATGAGAGTCATGGCGTCCACCTTCTTCTTCCCATTCTTGTGACTCTCCTCCGGCTCAGCCCCTGAGAGAGACACACAGCTCTGTCAGCACCATCCCCATCTTCAGGAGCCCCTCAGTATCCTCGGGTGGCCAGGTGAGAGTTCTCCAATCCAGAGACCTCATCTCTTCTATGTTCTTCTCCCTGTTAGTGGAGCCTGAACCCTCGGGGTGGGGAGGGCCAAAAGATGTACTGATGCTCAGGAGTATTTGGGGCATCCTTTAGGGGGTCACTGTACAACTGCTTCTGTAATGACTCCCACCTTAACAGAACCAGCTCGTTCCTGAGGGATCCTGTAATACAAGGTTCTATTCCATGTTCTATGGCTGACTTACTGGAGGACTGAGGGCAAATCCAACCCCCTAGAAGAAATGTTTTCCCATTTAAAGGGGAAAGCCTATCGTGTCCCTCTTCCTCTCCTTCCCCCTACCTCCGCCATCAATGACTTCCAGCCTGGAAGAATTTTATTCCAGACCTCAGAATCTCTCCTCCCTTTTTCATATCAAGCACTCCCCCCCACCCCATACACGCCCTGTTCCACAGGCCCCTAAGTAGCCATTCTCCCAAGTTACCCAGGATAACACCACACCTCCAGATATAGACCACTAAAGCACCAGCCTCCCAGGTCCTGCTAAGGCAACCTTGATACAGTACAGAAAAAACAAAAACCAAACCCCCCATAACTGCTGTCTTGCCTTTACAGAGCCCTTCAACCTTCTGGGTTTGGGTAAGAGGAACCCATTCCAGGTACAGAACTGGAGGCATTTCTGGAGGAACAAACTCCTCCAAAAACCAGGGAGGGAAACAAGTCCCATGATGGAAAAGAGACCAGCTCCCCGGATCCATGGCTCATGATTCCATTCTGGGCAAGCCCCTCCCCTCCCTGCAGGCAGCTTTGGGCTAGGGCTGCCCTGGCACCTTCAGGTTCTGGGTTAATGATCAAAACCTCTTTTGGCTGTACGAGGCAGCTCTGTCCAGCCTCCCCCCACCCCATATCCCACCTACTCTTCCTCCCCTCCCTCCTCTACGCCCCCTCCTCGTCCCTTGGGGGGAAAAAATCAATTCTGAGTCAACTGCCTGATTCTATTTCCGGTTCTAAATGCGCCCAAACCCTGACAATGGTCCTGTCCTCACCTAGCCGGCCCAGGGCAGGCTCTGGGTGGGCCAGGGATCCCATTCGGGGGCTTTCTCCGCTACTTCCAGCACTGGGTTTGCCTCCACCGCCCTCCCCCCTCAGGCTAAGTGGATTGTTGACAGTCTTATATAATCACCAGAAATGGGGGTGCAGGGTTTGAGAGGGGGTGTGCATTCCCGAGACAAGGGGCAGCTCTTGCTTTAAAAAGTCCGTCAAGTGCAAGCAGGAGGGATAATGGAAGGGGATGGAGCGGGGGAGACGTCTCGAGAGAACAAGTGTCATCAGAGACTGCTCCATGCGGTCTCGTCCTCCACCTCTCACTCGCAAACTTCTTCTGGGGTGCGGTGCCCGCTGTCACCCCGAAAGGCCGGCAAGGCCAGCTGCCTCCTGGGGGCTCCGAGACAAAGATCACGGGAAGTCAACGCCGTCCGGCTCGATCCCCGGAGCGGCGCAGGGGCCGGGCGAGGGTCGGGGGTCTGTGGTGGGGGAGGCGGCGGATGCGGGAGGCGGCTGGCGAGGGGCTGCGGGCGCCGAGGAGGAGGAGCGAGCACCGGGGGCCACGGGGGGCAGGGGGAGTGGGGTGCGTGGGAAACACGTGGAAGAGGACCGAAGCGGAGGGGAGAAGCGGGGGGCGGGCGCGGGAGGGGCCGAAGCGGGGGCCGGGCGGCAGATGAGGAGGGCGGGCGGAGGCTGCAGGAGAGCGGGCGGGGACGGGCGGCGGAGGTCGGGCCGGCGGAGCTGGGTGGGCTGCGGGCCGAGCCGGGCGGCGCTAGGACCCGGGGGCGCGGCGGCGGCGGAGCGGGCGGGCACTAGGACCCGGCGGATCCTTTGTTTGGGGGGCCGGGGAGCCGGACGGCGGCTCCCGTCGGCGGCTCCCCTCAGCCGGCGGGGGCCGGGAGTGGGGGAGGGGAGGCATCGGCCAGGGCCCCGGGGCACTGGGGGGAGCTTTACTCACCGTCGGCCGCGGGCAGGTCGGCCCGCTCCACCCACGAGCTCCAGCTCTGTCCCGCGAAGTCATCGAGACTCGGCACCCGCCGCTCCAGAGCGGCCATTGCTGCCGCCGCGCGTTCACGCACCGCCATCACCGCCACGGACGCGCGCCCGCCCCGGCGCCTCCGCGCGCCCCCCCGGCTTCCCCTCCGCCCCACCGCGGGCACGCCCCCCACAGGCCGCCCTGCACCCCGCGCAGGCGTGGCACAGGCCGACGGCCCTCTGTCTCTCGCCTCCGCCCACCCGCACAGCCTGCTGGGAAATGTAGTCCTGGCAGGGGTGGGGAGGATGCTTAGGCTGCTCATAGGCAGGGTCCCTGGGACGTGCGCGGTGGCTCGCGGCGGAGTTCTCCCCCGGCCCCGAGTCGTCCGGCCTCCGAGTAACGTGGCCCGGTTCACAATCTCCCTGCACACACGCGCGCCTTCCCCGGTGCTTCCCTCCCTCGCCTCCACACAGCCCCACTCGTGACGGCTACTTGGTCCAGCAGCCGGCCGGCCGACCCTCCCCGGGGTTCCACGTCCGTGTCGGAGCCTCCCTCCCGGCGGGCGGCGGGATGGGTGGGTGGGGTCAGCTGAGAGGGCAGGGGGAGGCTGAGGGGAGGATGGGCTGAAGGACGCCGAAGGGGGCGGGGTAGGGCTGGGGGCGGGAGGATCACATCCGCTGGTGGCAGCCTCCGTGGGGCGGCTGGAAGCCACACCCCTTCCCTGGAGCCGGGCAGAGGGGATGGGAGGGGATGCCCGGATTGGGGGAGCTGGCCTGGATCACCTGTCAAGATGACAGAAGGCTACCTCCGAGCCACAGCCAGCCCCGGAGCCTGGCGTGGCCCTGAGGCAGCTGGTGTTTGCGGCATCTCTGCTGAGATATCTGCGCCCCCCACCCCCACCCCACCCCCCACTCCTCCTCCTAGGGGCTGCGATCAATACCCCTCATACCAGCCTCTTCCCAAACCCCAGCTGGGCCCTGACTCCATCCATCACTTTGGCTTCTTTTTCTAATGAATATTTTCTCCCCTGGAAGGGCTGCTGCTGGAGCTTCAGCATAGGGAGATTTCTCATCCGAGCTGTCATCCCCCTTGCTCAGGCCTGGGAAGGACCTTAATCACCCAGCTCTTTCTTCTCAGCAGAGGAAAAGTCGCTCCCCACCACACACCCACTCATCACATTAAAAGGGTAAATTTCTGACCCCTTTCCCCAACTGAAACGGGAGATAAATTTCTTCCCCACCCCACCCCCACACTCCTTCACAAGAAAGAGGGAAGCAGGCCCGAGTGCAGATGTACCAGGGGGTCTTTGGCTTGGCCCTAGGAAGTCTCTTTTCTCCCCTTCCCACCTTGAGGAGGGATTGTTCTCCCCAGAATAATCTCTAGGAGTCACTACATGTAAAGCATATGAGTAGGGGGAGGGGAGGTGGGGATGTATTGAGGTTGGAGGGCAGTGGGAAGCCAGAGCTTTCAAAAACCCAGACTGCTTCATCTCTTCCCAAGAGATTTGTCTGGGTCCCAAATGGGGAAATGGGTACAGACGGGCTGAAGCAGAACACTCATGGATTCTGGATTCTATGTCCTAGGGTCCTCTATCGCCAGTATTAACCAAGCTGACTCTGCTGTTTGGAATCAGAGAGGAAGCGACAGTGAGGCATCCTCTTCTCTGGAGTGCCTCCCAGAGAGCACGGGGCAGTGCAGGATGAGGCAGATTACAAACAAGTGGCTTTCTACATGTGTCCAGAACCTCCAGTTTGTGGGGAGCTGGGAGGGGGACCAGGGAGAGAGAGGGAGTGTTTTAAAAAAACACACACACACACACACACAAAGGCCAAGGAGGTCCTCAGCCATGCTCCTTCATGGCAAACTCTCACACGGCTGTTTATTTCAAGCTATAGTAACAAGCACCAGAAAACAACATGCAACATCACTCCCTTGAAGTAGAGGGGCAGGGGGCTTCATATTCCAGGAAGGGTCCTAGGCAGGGCACCCAGACAGTACCCAAGTTTCCTCGGGCAGAAGGGCCCAGCTAACCAACTCTCCAGCGTGCTTGGCCTGTTGCAGGAGCAGTTGGAGAATTTGAACAGACACTGCCTATGCCTTCCTCACTCATGGCTATGCAAAGCAGGGGCCCTTGGTTCCAAGGGACAGCAGTCCTGTGGGGTGAGCCCAGGACCTCTGAAGTCCTGTCCCCCTCCTGGAGGTAATAAAAATGAGGTGATCTTTCCCTTAGGATGACCACTGGGAGAAAGCAATAAGGTCACACAAAGAGCCCAAATTAGGGCTATTCTAGCTAAGATCAAATCAGCCACTTAAGTGACCACAGGGAACTCATAATAGACTTAGGGGAAAGAGCCTTGGGAGATCATCTGGTCTAACCCTCTTATTTTAGAGGTGACAGTAAAACTAAGGCTTTCCAGGGAAGTTAAGGACTTTCTCCAAGGTCACCCAGGTATCAAGTGGCAGAGTCAGTTTTCAAACCCAGGGCTTCTGAGTCCAAACCCAGCTGTTTCCACTACACCTTGTGGCCTCCCATCAGTGGTCAGGGGCAAGGAGAAAGCCCTGCCTAAACGCAGTAAGGAGAAATGGGCTGGGGATTCTTGGCAGACCCTGCTTTCCTGGTAAAGGGTCAGGGGCTGAATTCAGCCAGCTCATCAGAACATTTTTATCTCTCACATTTCAAATAAATAAATACATAACACAGGATCCAAACAAAGTCACAGTAGATGCTGCTTACAGAGCCCCCCACTAGGGCTAGCTTAAAGAAAAATCAAAGTAAATTCCATTGCTACTCCTTGTCAGAGGCTCTGGAGCTGCAGTCAGAGCCATTCACAGGTAGTATCCTAAGTGTATATGGGGACAGCTTGGGCCAGGATTGAGCCTGGGGACAATGCCCTCTTCCAGTCTCTTTACCTCTCTCTCCTAGCCCCTTCCCCAAGTCAAGGAAAAAAATATAGTTCTGGGGCATCTAGGTGGCTCAGTGAATAGAGCAACTGGCTGTGGAGTCAGGAAGACCTGAGTTCAAATGTGACCTCAGACACTTACTAACTGTGTGACTCCCGGGGAAGTCACTTTACCCCAGTTGCCTCCCAAAAAAGGGAAGGAAAAAAAAACCACCAAACAGTTATCATCAGAGACCTAATTCTTCCCACACAAAGGGCTCTACTGTACTTTCATAGGTGGGGTAATTTCAAGAGAAAGGAAACAACTCACCCAGGATTGCAGCATCTGGGTTAGAACCCAGGAGTCCTGACTTTGAAGTTCCTGGACAATTAACAGAGTAAAACTAATCCAAAGGTTTTTTAGATGGGATTGGGGGAAAAGAGAAGAACAGGAGAGGTTATCATAATACATACCCCAGGCCGGGACTCTCAGAGAACCAGTAAGTTCTGGTTAAGAACCATTGACACAGGGCCTTGTGGAGACAGAAGGGGCTAGTAGATGTGTCAGGAAGAGGGAAAACAGAGGCAAATGTGTAACTGGGTCACGGCTGAACATAAGGTCCCGAAGTGATGAAGCACCAATAACATCGGCCTGTTCTGGACAGATGGGAAGGGAATGAGGCCAGAGGAGACTGAGGGAGAAGGGGAAGATCGGGTCAGCAAAAATGTGAAACAGGAGGGGGAGGAAGAAGATGGGCCAAAAAAAGGGGGTGGGGAGAAACAGGCCAACCCAACATGTAAGAAACTTAGAATATATACCTGGGCATGTCCTGTGGGCCCATCTGAAACCCCCACACACCTGGCCTCATCACAGGAATGGAAGAAAGGCTTAGAGTTAGAAAGGCAAGGCCAGGGGCCCAAGAGCCTCAGGGCTCTTGGATGGATGGAAGAGAGGACAGGGAGGTGAGACTAGATTTTCAGAGTCCTTAAATGAGGCGGCTCTGGGAACCTTTGGCATCTGACACATAGCGCTTAAACAACATTTGTTGTTGGTTTAGTGTCACAAGCATCTCTCCGAATATGGAAGCCAGCACAGGGTGTTAGGATCTGGGAGTATTCTCTCTCCTCAAGTTAAGCTGGGTCTGAATCTTTCCTTGGCCTCTACCACAGTAGAGGCATGTGTTTTATCAGCATGTGTTTTATCCCACCCTCGATAAACTGAAAGTTTCCTCAGGACAGGGATGGTGTAGTTCATTTGTTTGTTTCCGCCACAGGACTGGTCACATAGTAGGCACTTAGTGAACATCTGCTAATTTGATTTGAACCAGGAGTTGCTATTAGGGCGACTGAGCTTAGAGAGAACATCCACCAGCCATAGCCCTGCCTGCCCCGCCCCCCCCCCCAGAAGGGGCTCCCTCAGAAATAGCTAAAACTGTCTCCAGCAGCAGTTTCCAGAGCTGGAGACGCTTAAGGAGGAGGCCCAAGTTACAATTCATCTGCCACACAGAATGTAGGCCTCAGCAGGGATGAGTAAAGAACGGTCCCTTTTCTAGGCCAGCCTTCCCCCCTCCCCCAACACCCCCCCACCCCGAGATCCCCCAAGATACAAAGGGACAACCCTGCCAGAACTCGGTGTATCCAGGACCCTGTGTTCCTATCTGTCTAGGCAGGGAGGAAATATCCAGCTCTCCTTCCCCAGCTTTTGCCTCTCTTGATCTGCACAAATAGGTGGGCCCCGAGGGAAGGGAAGAGGAAGAGGCCCCAGGGACCTGCCTGGGTGACAGCACAGACTGATTGGCCCCTGGGAAACAGAGACCTGAGAGGTGAATGGAAGTAACAGGGGAGCCTTGTTTGAATGAAGATAACAGGGGACAGAAAGAATCTGACCCACTGCAGCTGAGAAAAGACAGACAAATCGCTGCTGGGCCCTTCCCTCTGAGAGAGAGCCCACCACCCAGAGTCCTTTATTATTGGAACTGGGCTGGGCCATCCCTGGAGCATACTAAAGGGGAGAGACCTCAGTGCTGCTGTGTGCCCCTCCCCCGTCCTCCCACCTGCCCCTGTTCAGCAGGACACCGCTAGGAGATGAGTAAGGCCACCTGGGCCAGGCAGGAAACACACAGGGCCTGTGAACAGAGCGGGAAGGATGGGGAAATCAGAGGGACGATTGCCCCCCCCCCCCACCCCGGGAGGGAGGTGGGGCACCGGCCCATCCTTTGTCCCCAAGCACCTAGCCCAGAAGAATCAGCGAGGAGGGGAGAGGTACAAGAGGAGGGAAGTCCTGGAAGGAAGCGGAAGAGGGAGGAGGTGCTGTCCATCGGGACTCGGCCAGGAGAGGGGCAGAAGGACCAGTGACTACTGCTTCTCCACAGCGCCCTGTTCGGCTGCACTCTCCGGGCTGGCACCTTGGTCCTGGTCCTGGCCCTGGCCCTGGCCCTGCCCGTGCCCGTGCCACGGGGTCTCCTTGAACACAAACCAGCAGTTCCCGGCCCACAGGAAGAAATTGATGAAGCCAAAGAGCTGCAATGATAGCAGGAAGGATGAGTGAGCAGAGGAACCAGACAACTCCGGTCTGAAGAGAGAGCTTGTCACAGCTACTTGTTGGAGAGCGTAGTGTGTGAGGATGCACACGTGCAGATGCACACTCGCGTGGCACGGTGGGCCTGTGTGGGGGTGCCCATGCCTCTCCACACACGACCCGTCCACGTGTGTGAATGAATGTGCGTGTGTGTGCATTCAGTTGTGCGGGGTCTCTGAATGTGTGTGTGCACGCGCAGATGGGAGAGGACACTGACCCGGACAGAAAGAGCCTAAAAGCTGGAGGCCAGGCTGAGGTAAAGAATCCCAAAGCAGGGCGCTCTAGGCATGACGTGCACATAGGCCCGGTGCTGTGGAGTGCACAGGTATGGGGGGAGTGCACAGGAGTGCAGGGTGGGAACAAAGAAAGGGGTGAGAAGCAGAGGCAGAGAGCAAGAGATGGTGCCAGAGGCGAGGAATCCAAGGGCAGGGGAGCTGTCGTCAACATGCTAAACGGTACCCTAGCGGTCTGAATGACTTAATACAGATACAATAGTGTGTATCCAGATCTATAGCCAACATATGTCCAGTGAGTAGCTCGCTCTCCGGGAAGATCTGGCTCCCTGGGTGATAGAGAATAATGAAGAGGGGGTTAATTGGCCGAGCATCAGAGGAGCCTTTGTGTTGGACTCCAAGGAGCTCTGCATGGGCAGCTTCTATTCAACCAGGCAAATGGAGAGTTGGTGGCCTGCACATTCAGTGACTTTTTCCCAGCCCCTCAGCTAGGCCCGGGGCCAGGCTCAGGCCCCAGGCCTAAAGGGTTCCTGCACCCTCTGTACAGCCCCAATCCAGACTGGGTGAGAGGAATTCTTTTGCTGAGTGTCTGAGCAGCCCCTGCCAGACTCCACAAGGCCAGCCTGCTCCTCTCTCTGTGACCCCAGCCTCCTCTAATGAGGAATATTCCTGGCTCCTTTCCTCTGTTCCCAGCTCTGCTTGATTATATTCTCTTTCTGATTCATACATATACATATACACCTATAAACACAGAGGAGTGGGAGGTGGCAAGCAGAGATTCTGTTGGGAGGCAGAGAGGAGCAAGGAAATAAGGAAGAGGTTAAGGCTGTACCCGCACCCATCCACACTGTCCCCGGCCTTCTCTGCATGAGTGCTTATCCTGAGTCCTGTACCCGGTGCCAAGAGGCAACTCTAGGCAGCCGCAGGAGATGATTATTCTACCCTTCTTGACCACTAGGGAGTTAGGAGGGAGACGAAAGCAGGAGCCGGTCTTTGCAGGGAGTTCTCCGGGTCCCCAGGACAACCTGCATGCGTCGTTCAGGACAGGTTGACTGGGCTGAGCCCAGGGATCACTGTGGAGATCCCCTCCCCCCACCCCCACCCCCAGTGCCAGTGGTTCTTACCACAGAGAGGTTGGCGAGCCCCATGGAGGGGGTGGCCCCAGCACTGCAGACAGCCTCGTCCCCATGGCACACTGACATGGCGGCAATCAGACTAGAAGGCCGAGTGGCCCCCTTCACATCGGTCAGACCCTTGCCCCATGCTGCTGCTGCCACCAGCCAGAAGAAGGTGAAGGAGACAGTCACACAGAAGTCCTAAAGTGGGTGGAGGGACAGGGCATACTTCTCAGAGGGGATTCCACTGACACAACTCTCCCCCCTCCTCCACTCCATTCCATGACTCAGCTAGATCGTGGGGGGATGGGGGGACAAACCCAGACAGCCTGTCGCTCCTGACTCCAGGATTAAGACCTAAAGCCCTGAAAGCCTGAGGCTTCCCAGGCATGCCATTCATTGGCACCAAAGGTAGCTCCTTCCCTGGGGACTCCCCCCCACCCCAGTCCCTAGAATTCCAAGGCTCGTCAGCCCATTCTGCCCGGGCCCCTTCAGCAGCTCCACCCTGAAGCCCTGTCCTGTGTCTCACCATCGGGAGCTATACTCAACCCTGAGGTTGCCTAGGTTACTCCCCCTCCCCCTCCCTCCTCCTGGGCTCTCCTTTGCTCCCTGCAGCATCAGAGTGCTTGCCACAGCTGAGGGGCAAAGAGAGGGTAGAAAGAGGGGGCCCGGCAGCCCAGAGACACCCCTCTCTGGGATGGTTCCAGCCAGCACAGAAGAGAAAAAAGAGGAGAGAGGGGAGGGGTAGGAGATGGCTAATGGATGCACAGAGGAATCAAACATTTTTTCATGCAATAATTTTCATACTAAATTTTGTTATGCCATTAGAAGGCTAACCTGCTTTCAGATTGACCCAACTGAAAGTCATAGGTTGCAGGGGAGCCCCAGTGTATCACTCTTGCCTCCATCACTCGGGCCATTTTCTTGGGTCCTCTCCCCTGTCTTCCCTCTCCTCCCTGTACCCCCAACCCCATCTACTTACCACCAGAGGAAAGCGTTTGTTCTTCGTATACAGGTTGTGGAAACGAAGGTAAAAGATCAGAGCAGCCATGGTATAAAAGAAGGAGAAGATCCCTAGAGTTACAAAGAACTCGGCGGGTGCCGAAAAGTCGCCCATGAGGTTCAGGGTCTTGGAGGTAGGTTCGTCTTCACAGAGAGGCATCTCATACTGGACCCGGTTCAACCTGTCCAGTGGGAGAACAAACCCTGAGCCAACAGGGACCCTGCCCCGGAGGGAGATCAGAGAGCACAGTGGCCGGCACACAGCAAGCATCGAATCAATGCTGATTGGCTGCCAGGGCTCAGAGGCTAGGCTGGTGTCTGAGATTTGGAGAACTAACAGAGTGGACACTCATGAGTTACTTGTGTCTCTGAAAACCTTGTGCTCGGCATAGGACTACAACAAATTCTTTCCACAGGGAAATGGGGGCAGAGAGTTCTGTATCTTCTCTTTTTTTTTTTAAATTTTTAAGTTCTGTATCTTCTCAACCAAGACCTTCTCATCCCCAATGTCCCGCCTATAAAACCTGAGGAAGTGAACCCCCTCCCATGCCCATGACCCCTATTCTCACTGCTCTACACACACCTTCTCCCTGATCCTCCCCAAGACGGCCAAAGGATAAGGTAGTTATCTCGCTAGCTGTTTCTAAGGTTCTTTAGCTTGGCAAAAGCATTTCCTACTGTCAGGAGCTATTTCTGGCAGCCCAGTTAGAAAGCTGACCAGTTTGATTCTCCCCATTGTGCAGTAAGGAAAACTGAGATTCAAAGAGAGTAGCAACCCATAGCTAATTTAGAAATAGAATTAGGACTACTAGGTTCCAGACCTTTATTAAAAAGGCTAAGAGAGACTGCCTGGAGTAGACTGAAAAGGAATTGTCCAGTCAGGTCCAAAAGAAGTTCCCTTTTGGGGGGGCTCAAATATGAGGGAATGTTGAAAGGGTTTGTGTTCTGTCTTACGGGCCCTCTATATCTTCCTTCTCTACACCTCCCCCTTAACTTCCTGATAAAGAGTCTAACACTTTTCTACCTCCCTGCCAAGAAGCAATATCCTGCATTGTAGTGATCTAACTACCAACAAAATTCTTCATTCCAAGAGAGAAATAAGGTGGAGGTTTGGAGAAATTCGAGCAATTTCCTCTGTCTTACTCCTTTTACTTATTTGTTTATTCATTTGCTTCTTCATACATCCATACATACACTCTTACATCCGTTCATCCATTCATTTTTTTTGTTTGTGGGTTCAGACCTATGATGTCATTGATGTGGTAAGGTTGAAACTCATGCAACAGATTTAGTTCAGCAATTAACCTGTAGTTTATGGCCTTAGAGAAGCACTAGGTTAAGTGACTTGCCCAATCGTGGTCACATGGCCAGAATGGGCAAGAGTCTGGACTTGAACCCATGTCTTCCTGATTCCAAGGCCAGCCCTCTATCTGCTCTGTCTGGCTGCTTCTCTTCTCTCCAAATGGCATTTATTCTGCCTGTGATGCTAACAACCTGTGCAACCTTGAGAAAGGTATTTAACCTCCCCAGGCATTTGTTTCCTCATCTGTAAAATGAAAGATGTTGAGCTTCGTGGCCTCTGAGGTCCTTTCCTGTCCTAGAACCATAATCCTGGCTATAGCTGTCTCTCTCCTCTCGCCCTCTGTGATCCCAAATGGCATTTGTGCCCAATCGACATTTGATGTTAATTCTTGAGATCATAGACTAAGCACCGGAAGTCATCTAGCTCATCCCTCTCATTTTAGACATGAGTAAACAAGAGCCTTTTCTAAGTGAAGGGACCCAGAAGCAGGGCTGGGACTCAAACAGATACTTTCACTGCACACCCAACACTATTTCCACCCCACTCCACTGTCTTCATTATCTAAGGCCCTGTTCTTAGTCTGCTGTCCATCTTTCTTTCTTTTTTTTAATGTACATTGGACACACTTTTTTTTTGGTGAGGCAATTGGGGTTAAGTGACTTTCCCAGGGTCACACAGCCAGTAAGTGTTAAGTGTCTGAGGCTGGATTTGAACTCAGGTCCTCCTGAATCCAGGGCCAGTGTTTTATGCACTTTGCCACCTAGCTGCCCATGCTGTCCATCTTTCAATCGATTTATCAATCTATCTGCCTAAGTATGTTTTTGCCTATCTATCTGTGTTCTATCTGCCTGCCTGTCTGTACATCTATCTATCTATCTATCTATCTATCTATCTATCTATCTATCTATCTATCTATCTATCTATCTATCTATCTATCTTTGTGTCACCTATCTACCTATTTATTCACCTGCCTGGCTGCCTATTTGCCTATCTGCCTTAATGCCTATCTATCTATCTATCTATCTATCTATCTATCTATCTATCTATCTATCTATCTATCTATCTGTCTGTCTGTCTGTCTGTCTGTCTGTCTGTCTGTCTGTCTGTCTGTCTGTCTGTCCATCTGCCTATCTAAGTATTTGACTGCCTATCTGTCTGCCTAGGTATGAAGCCACCTGCCTATCTATATCTATCTATCTATCTATCTATCTATCTATCTATCTATCTATCTATCTATCTATCTATCTATCTATCTATCTATCTATCTATCTATCTTTGTGTGTGTGTGTCTGTGTGTGTGCGTGTATGGAACTAACTCCTGGATGAAGAAACTGGTTCTGCCAATGCAGGCTAGCCCCTTCTCTACCACTTGAGAGTCTTAGGCAAGTTTCCCAAAGTACTGGTGACCTGACCACAGCCAGGAAGGGTCAGAGATGAGGCTTGAATCCAGGTCTTCCTAGCTCCAAGGCAAGTTATCTGTCCACTAGATTATAGAGTTTTTCTAATTCCAAATCTCTGATCTGAATAATAATAGCTGACATTTACAGAGCATTTTTGAGGTTTGCAAAGTGCTTTACAAACATTATGAGGAACATGTGTGCACAGATCTATGCATAAGTAGTATGGTCACATACATCAAGATTTTTGAGGACATTTAATTGAATTGATCTGAGTAGTCCTTTCTCCAATACAGCTTGCAACTCTTCTGTGACTAAGTCAATGATCTTTGTGAGTTGCTATAATCAAATATTTCTCATCAGATGGTCAGCCCTTTGGTGATGAGCTAAAGTAGTTCTCAGAAGAGAGATGCCCAGTCCGTTGTCAGGGCCATATTCATAAGATTATATATGTAGAGGGACCTGAGAGGCTAACTCCCTCACTTTACAGATGAGGAAATTGAGGCAGACAGGTTATGTGAGTGTCTGAGGCAAGATTTGAATTCAGGTTCTCCCGCCTCTAAGTCCTCTCTATCCATTTCATTGCCTAACGGTCTTATCTATCTGAATGATCCAAGAGAAAGTGCTAGGGAAAGGGATGGAAAGCACCCATTTTCATCAAACTATTCATCCTTTCTTTTAATCTAGCAGACATTTCATAGCCTTTAGAAAGGAACTGGGGTCAGTGCCAAGGTGAAGGCCCTGGATCTCACCCTCCCAATTCTGAGTATTCACCCACCACAGCTGTAGAGTCTCCATCTGCTGCTGCCAAGTAAGAAAACCAGGAAGCTGTAAGTGGTTAGACATCCCCTTCACAGCTGGCAAGAGGTCCACAACCCAAAGTCAAATCCAAGTGGTCTGGGATTGTGATTTTTAAAATATTTTTGTTAACTGCACTTCAACATAATTTGTTTCCTTAGTCATCCCATGTGTTGTATTTTGTGCATTTAAAAACATGGTTCTGAGAAGAGGTCCAGAGGCTCCCCCAGGCTGCCAGAAGGGGACCAGGACACACCCTTAAAGTAAATGATCCCCACAGTCCCTTCCTCCTCTTTTTTTTTTTTTTTTTGGTGGGGCAATGAGGGTTAAGTGACTTGCCCAGCTAGTTTCAAGTGTCTAAGGCTGGATCTGAACTCAGGTCCTCTTGAATCCAGGGCTGGTGTTTTATCCACTGTGCCACCTAGCTGCCCCCTTCCTCCTCTTAATCTTAAAATGCCTACCTCCTTCCGCATCTGTCCACCACAAATCAGATGATGCCACCTGAGTGAATGGGGCCACCCTAGTGGCAATGGCCACCTGCTTACCTGAAGGGATAGCCGAATAAAGCAAGAATGGAGCTCACATCCTTGCCTTCGTTGTTGCATCGAACCGTTGCCCCCGTCTCCCCGCTGTAGGAGCCGCAGCACCCGAAGGCGAAAATAGCAAAGAGCTGAGAAAGAGGGGGGAAAGAGAAGGATCTATTGAAGAGACAGTGGAATCACACCTACCCAAACCCAGACCCCCATGGGTTTCCAGATGTGACACAGCGACAAGAATACTGGACTTGGAGTCAGAAGACCCAGGTTCCAATCCTCTCTGCTGCCTACTCCCCATGAGAATTTGAGTAAGTCACTTCACTTGTAGAGGCCTGTCTCCTCATCTCTAAAAGGAAGAGGACAAGATCCCTTGCAGTTCTTCCAGCTCTATGACCCCCTAGAGTGTCAGAGCCTTTAAGGTCAAGTACCAGGCTAAGTGTATATGAGTGTGTATATGGGGGAGAGAAGGGGAAGTCATTTCTTAGAATGTAAGTTTCTCAAGATGCTGTGCCATTGGTGGGCACTTGACAAATTTTACAAATACCTAAATGTGCCAAATAAATAAGATTAGGATAGAGTGGGGTCAGGGAGGACCGGTTTCAAGGGAAATCCTCCCCTTTCCAAACCAGAAGACACAGGACAACCCAAAGGCATTCTCTTTTCATTGGGAAAATCATTAACATCTATCTTCCTTAAGATGCTGGTTTGACCATAGAGCTTCTCCAAGTCAGAGTACTACCCAGAATCCTCTAGCTTTGGGTAGAAGGCTAAAGACCCAAAAGAACCAGGTGAGCCTTTAGATTTGTATTTGCAGATCAAGTAAGAGGTGACTCTCAGCAACCTTTCCTGTTGCAGCAACCAAGAAAGAGAGTGTTTCCTATTTATTTCTAGGAACAGACATACCTACCCAACATGGTGCTGTTGGACAAAGGCAACATGGTAGAGTGAGGGGAGACCCAGGAGGGTGTGGAGAAAGGATTGTCAGTGAGACAGGATTTAAGCGTGGTCAAACACGGAGCTGGAGGTGTGACCTCCTGATCCCTGTATTTACAACTCCCTTTTCCATCCCGCTGACAGATGTCCTTTCAGGGACAGCTTTGGCGTTGCTGTGGCAAAGTAACTTGGCTCATAACACAGGGAAACACATCTTCCTCTTGGTTTCTCAATCTCTGCTTTTTCCCCACTGGAGTTTTCCTACTACATTTCAGAACTCCCCCTACCTATCTCATCTGTTAGCCTGCTATCATTTCCCACAGTAAAAGCCCCATGAAGCAGCAGAATAACAAGTTGGGTTTTTTCCCCTTTAGTTTGCTTAGTTCCCCCAACCCTCTCCCTCCCCTTTTTTGGGACTGTTGTAGTAGGGAGGTTCAATGGAATGCAAATTCCCAATGGGCTTCCTCTTTCTAACACTTTCAAACATCCTGCTAGGGAGAAGGATACTTGAGTAACTAGAGTCTAGTTAGAGAAGGGGGCCAGCAGTTGGTACTAATTAGTTCTTATCAATTTTCCTCTTAAGCCTACTCTTGAGTATACTTACTCTTGGCTTGTATACAATATAAGCATTTATTTTTATCAGCCTACATATCTTTTCAGTGTTTGTTATTCATGATCTATACTTTCCTCTACTGGTTCTTCTGTTCCCAGGTGTTTTAAATTGTAACCACCTGGTGAGCTAAAAAATCATTTAAATTCCTCATGTTGTTGTGTGGTGTTTCCCCCCACACACACACACACCCCCAGTCTGTCTCTGACTCTTCCTGACCCCATTTGGGGTTTTCTTGGCAAAGATACTGGAGTGGTTTGCTATTTCCATTTCCAGCTCATCTTATAGATGAGGAACCGAGGCAAACAGGGTTAAGTGACTTGCCCAGGGTCACACAGCTAGTAAGTATCTGAGGCTCGATTTGAACTCACTAAGATGAGGCTTCCTTCCTCCAGGGCCCAGCACTCTATCCACTGCATCAGCTAGCTGTCCCAAATCCCTCCCTAAGGTGCCCAAAACACAGGCTTAATGATGGCGTTATAGCGTTCCTGATATCATTTGTTCAGAGTTCTTTGGTGTTCGAAATATAGCGATGGAACCTATGAAATCTGGGCCATCCCTCATATGTACCTATGGAACATTATCCAGGATAACAGGCAAAGTGTCTGGGAAATTTTGGAACAAAATAGAGAAAATTCAACCTAATTTTGAAGCAAAATACTGTTACATATAGTAAGTATTTTCATAGTTGCACATTTTCATGGTTAATAATTTAAAGATAATTTAAAATATCATGAACACTGAAATTCTCCACCCAACACCTTCCTATTCCCATTTTTGGTTTCATAGAACATAGTCTGGAGAACACTGACATGATGGGGGAGGTGGGGGGAGCCTGGATCGGGAGTCAAAAATTCTGGGTTCTATTCCTAAATCTCAAAGCCCCTCGGCTTTGATAAATCTCTTCATCTCTTTGGGCCTGACTAAACCTCTGAAGGTCCCTTCCAATTCTGACATTCCACAATTCTGTGATGACCATTTCTAAAGGGTTCTCTCTCAGCTTACATCGGGTGAAGGCCCCACACTGCCCTCTGGTGTTGTTCTGTTCCATTACATCCACTTACATCTGTAAAACCTGGCCAGATTTGAAGGGATTGAATCCTTAAAGTATCCGTCTTGATAAGCCACTTAGTCTATTCCTGCTTAGCCATAGGAGGATGTATCTCATTTTAAACACCACCTCTATAGGAGAGAGCACAACCTCCTTCCAGCAATCTCCACTGCCTAAAAATCCTTCCTCCCATTTTATTTGAGAGGCAGCCTAGTACAATGGATAGAGGAAATGGAAAAGAGTTAGGGATACCTGAGTTCATACCCTGCCTCTTACTCCTACTAGCTTTATGACCATGCACAAGTCATTTGACTTCTCGATGCCCTAAGCAACTAAGCAGCCAAGCTACAAATTGCCTAGTTCCCAAACTGCACTGATGAAATCACATATCTGGACCCCCAAGATGTCTACTATATATACTTGAAGGCATAAACTTGACCTCATTCCCTCTTGATGAGATGAGGGCAGCTGCTCACCATTCTCTATGACGGGTGTTTTTAACCTGGGGTTCACGGACCCCCACAGCATCCATGAATAGATTTCAAGGGCTCCATGAATTTGGATGGAAAAGAAATACATCTTAATTTCACAATAAATGGCTTTCTTTGTAAACCAATGTGTTTCGTTTTGTCTCTTTAAAAACATTATTCTGAGAAGGGGTCCATAGGCTTTACAGAACATCTAAAGGGGTCCATGATACACATACAAAAATGCTAAGAATCCATTCTTTGTAGCAATCCTTCATATATGTGACCATCTGGCAGTGTCCCAGAAAACACTTTCCTTTCTCATGACTCCAGCTGCCTCCTCTATAAAGTGAAAAGTTTGGACTAAATGATCTCCAAGGGCCATTCTAGCCCCAAGATCCCATGATTTCTATGTCTATTACCCCCACAAGCTTCCTCTTTCTGAAGCTCAACCACTCCTGACTCCATTAGCCGTTTCTTTTTTTTTTTAATTATTTTATTCTTTGTGGGGCAATGAAGGTTAAGTGACTTGCCCAGGGTCACACAGCTAGTAAGTGTCAAGTGTCTGAGGCTAGATTTGAACTCAGGTCCTCCTGAATCCAGGACCGGTGCTTTATCCACTGTGCCACCTAGGTGCCTCCAGCTTTTTCTTGAAGGAGAAAATTCTTTTATCATCGCTGTAGCTTTCTGACTGGTTCAGCTAGGTGGTGCAATGGATAGAGCACTGGCCCTAGAGTCAAGAAGACCTGAGTTCAAATGTCACTCAAACACATTAGCTGTGTGACCCTGGCCAAGTCACAACCCCTATTACCTTAAACATCCGGGACCATCCCCAGTCATCCTGATGTATATCTTGCCACTGGACCCAGATGGCTCTGGAAGAGAGAGTGAGGTTGGTGACCTTGTACAGCCCCTCCTCACTTAAATCCAATTCATTGCAAGTCATGACATCACCCCAATGTCATGCTCCTCCTTGAGGATGAAGGACAAATAATAACAACAACAACAACAACAATAACAATAACAACAAGCTTTCTGACTCCTTTTTTGCGATTTCCTTAGCTTATGGTTCTTAGAACTGGACACAACTATGTCCTATAAGGGACTTATATTTTATAAAGGACAGTAATGGCCTGAGGAAGTGAATATAACTAACTTGTAGTAAATACTCATATCCTGCAATCTATTAATTTGAATTCTCTCTTAATCAACATGTGTGGTGGATAATAATTGATTTTTGGTGGGTGGAGCAATGAGGGTTAAGTGACTTGATCAGGGTCACACAGCTAGTAAGTGTCAAGTGTCTGAGGCTGGATTTGAACTCAAGACCTCCTGAATCCAGGGCTGGTGCTCTATCCACTGCAACACTACCTGGCTGCCCCTGTAATTGATATTTATAATGATAGTGCTGAGGCCCTGTACATTCTGAAGTGCCTTCTGAATCAGATTAAAGTATGCACAGAGTAAATATGGCATTAAGTATATTCTGTTCTGAGTCTTTGAAAGTGAATAATAATATTTAAATGTTTTGCATGATTGCACATGTATAACCTATATCAAATTGCTTACTGTCTCAGGAAGGATGTTTAAGGAATGTTTTAAGGAATGTTAAAAATTTTCTTTACATGTATGTGGGAAAAGTTTTTAAAAAGTAAAATCTTATTTTAAAATAATATTAATAATAGTATTTATATAGTGCTTACTACGTGTCAGGCACTGTGCTAAGTAGTTTACAAATATTATCTCACTTGAGCCTCACAATCACCTTGTGAGGTAGATGTTATTATTATCACCATTTTGTAGATGAGAAACTAAGGCAAACATATCGAATAACTTGCTCAAGGTCACACAGCTGTGTCTGTGGCTAGATTTGAACTCATATCTTCCTGACTTCAGACCTAGAGTACTCTATCTACTGTTCCACCTAGCTGTAATCCACATTTGAATCTCGCTGAAACTCACTATTAATCAATATTTTTAAAAAATTAAACATAAATATCCTATTCCCCAGCCATATGCTTCCCCCCCTCCTTTTTTTTCTTTTTCTTGTTTGGCAAGACAATTGGGGTTAAGTGACTTGCCCAAGGTCACACAGCTAGTGTCAAGTGTCTGAGGCCAGATTTGAACTCACGCCCTCCTGACTTCAGGGCCAGTGCTCTATCCACTGTGCCACCTAGCTGCCCCTCCCCAGCCATATGCTACAATATGATTACTTTACCAGGGAAAATTGTGGGCCTTGGGGAGAATCTAGTGCCAAGTACTTCTTTCTCTCACTGTCTCAGAAGGTTCAGCCACAGGGCAATTGGAGAACAGAAGTGAAGCCACTGTTGTGACCAGGGAATAGTGCATTAACATAATTAAGCACATGGTGTGAAAGAAGAAGAGATGCTCGTTAGTTAGGGACCCCAGGAATGGGAGGTCAATCAGGGAGCACCAGGAAGAGGTGGCGTTTCCTAGCTTTTTGGTTTGCGTCACCTTCTCGTGAATCTTGGGTGCTTGTGGTAACACACACACAAACAAATCTTCAGCTTCCTCTTCCTGTAAATTTGTTGCTAAGAGAAAATATGGTAATTGGAGAATGACAGCTAGTGTTCAGTGGATATGGTGCTGGACTTGGAGTCAGGAAGACATGAGTTCAAATCCAGTATAAGATACTTCTTAGCTGTGTGACCTTGGGCAAGTCCCCTAACCTCTATCTTCCTCGGTTTCTTCAATTGTAACATGGGGGTCATAATACTATCTATCTCATGTGTTTGAGGTAAGGATCAAATGAAATATTATTGATCATTAATGTACTTAGCACAGTGCCTGGGACATAGTAAGTATTTAATAAATGTTTGTTTCCTTTCTTCCCTACTCCTCTCCTCCCATTCCATTTGAAAAGAGAAGAGATTGGTTGGTCCTCAGGCTTGAGGATGAAAGGTTCCATTCATGCTCTAATATATTTTCTTTGCTTTTTGTGTGTGTGTGGGGGGGTGGGAATGAGGGTTAAGTGACTTGCCCAGGGTTACACAGCTAGTAAGTATCAAGTGTCTGAGGCTGGATTTGAACTCCGGTCCTCCTGAATCCAGGGCCTCTCTAATATATTTTCTTTGCACTGAAGTGTTATGAATCCTAGGGAATGGAATCACTTGCTCTTAATCCAGGACACCAGGAAGTTAAGTATACACCTCTTAAACTCCCCCTCCATAACAATTCCAATCCATTTTTTTATATCCTGACATTTTGATTTTGTTGATTTGTTCAAGATGAACCATTATTAAAGGGTTTTTTTTGTTTTTTGATTTTTTTTTTTTAGCAATGAGGATTAAGTGACTTGCTCAGGGTCACACAACTAGTAAGTGTCAAGTGTCTGAGGCTGCATTTGAACTTTTGAATTCAGGTCCTCCTGAATCCAGGGCCGGTGCTTCATCCACTGCGCCACCTAGCCACCCCCGAGATGAACCATTATTAATGCTATTTGTGATAGTGATGCCTAGGTGCTAGGTGACATGGACACGATGGGGAAAAAAAGGGACCCATTATAAAAGACATGTCAGTGAAATATGGTGGGGAGATGACCTTTTCCAACATAAATCGATCAATGGGCATTTGCTAGGTGTTATATGTCAGGCATTGTGCTAGGAGGTTTGTGTAAAAATACAAAAGGGAGAGAATTCCTATTCACAGGGATCTGACATTCTACTGGATATTCACACAGAAGTGAGTACAAAATATACATAAATATACATACACACACACACACATACACAGAGCAAACATAAATGATTGGTGGGAAGCAGGGAAGAGCACACTAATAACTGGAGGGGTTAGGGAAGGCTTTTGGAAGGAAATGGCACTGATGCTGAGCCGGGAAGGGAACTCAAGTGGACGTGAGATGGGAGGACATTTTTGGTATGGGACACAGCCTTTTTTTTTTTTTAATTTTTTTTTTAATTTTTTAGTGAGGCAATTGGGGTTAAGTGACTTGCCCAAGGTCACACAGCTAGTAAGTGTCAAGTGTCTGAGGCCGGATTTGAACCCAGGTACTCCTGATTCCAGGGCTGGTGCTCTATCCACTGCGCCACCTAGCTGCCCCCACAGCCTTTTGGGGAATCGAAAGTAGGCCATTTGGGCTGGAATGCAGAATAAATGAGGGGGAGTAATATGTAACTGGCCTGGAAAGATAGGCTCAAGCTCGCCTGAGGAAGATGTTAAACGCTTAAAGAGCAGATTAGGCGGCCAATGAAACTTCTAGAGAAGAGGGACGATGTGGTGAGAGAACATCAATTTGGCAGCTGGTTGGAGAAGGAAGGCACTAGATGCAGAGATCAATAGGGAAACTACTGCAGTAGTCTAGGTAAGAGGCAATGAAGACCTAGACTAGAGTCGTGATATAAATAGAAAGAAGGGGCAGATTGGAGATATGCTGAGGACATAGGATCGACAAGACTTGGCATCTGATTAGCTGTGGGGCTGAGGAAGAGTCTGGAGTTGAGAATGCCTGCTACTAGGTTTCAAAACTGGGTACCTGGAAGGATGGTTCTTCCCTCAGCAAAAATTGGGAAGTTAGGAGGACGTGTGGGATTGGAAGCAAGAGAATGAGTTCAATTTTGGAAGTGCTGAGTTCAAGATGTGTATGGGACTTCCAGGAAGAGAAGTCCAATACCTTTTCCTCCAAGTTATGGTAGATCTGAATGCCTATACAACCCGTGCAATTCTCCGGGGCAGCAGCTTTTCCACTTATGGAAACTCCCCTAAGATATTTTCTGGCCTACCTACTTTTAATTAAATTAAATTAATTATAATAGCATTTAGGTTGTGTTTTAAGGTTTGCAAAGTACTTTATAAATGTTATCTTATTTTATCTTAACAACAGCTCTGGGCTATTATTATCATGCCCATTTTACTATTGAGGAAACTGAGGCAAACAGAAGTTAAGTGATTCGCCCAAGGTCACACAGCTTTTCAGTATTTGAGGCTCTATTTGAACACAGGTATTCCTGACTCCAGGCCCAGTACTCTATCCACTTCCACATCTAGCTGTCTTTAAAGTAACTTATTTTCATTGTAAAGACAATGGAGTCATACTTTGGGGCCCCCAAAATGAGCCATAGGCCTCATGTAGATCATGCTCGGGCAGCTAGGTGGCACCATAGTGCACAGAGTGCCAGGCCTGAAGTCACACAGTCATTTTCCTGAGTTCAAATCCCACTTCAGACACTTACTGGCAGAGTCACCTTGTTTGCCTCAGTTTTTTTATCTGTAAAAATGAATTGGAGAAGGAAATAACAAATCATTCCAGTATCTTTGCCAAGAAAACCCCAAATGGGGTCATGAAGTTGGACAAGACAACAAAGATTAAAGATGCAAATCACCATCTGGGTTATCAAAGGTAGATCACATCTGAATGACATAACATGATTCCATTTGTTTGCAACACCCAAGTGAATACTGAGAAGTGACACCTGAATAATACTCTCAATGTCTATTGGAATGGCTTGAGGTTTTGTGAGGAAACCAGCATTTGCAGGAATGATTCTTTTATGCCTGTGTTATTTCTCTAGACCAGCACAGACTCAACAAACAGCAAAAGGGTCTTGGGTCGTGTCTGCCGGCTTACTGCTGAGTGAGCTGGGGGAAGGGCAAGAGGTGCTATCCCAGATGTTAGCTGTGATAGTTTCAGATAAGTGGGGAGCAGTTCTTTGAAGGAACCCTGCCAAGAAAAGAAAAAAAAAGGCTCTCTTCCTCACCTTTTGATCAATTCCTATCCTACCCCTTTAAGCTAGGAGCCTGGGTATGGAAACATTCACTCTTTTCCTTTCAGGCTTTACCTCAACAGCAGAACTTTGGATTTTTTTGTGGAAAAAAAAGTTTTCACTTACCATTCCAATAACTATTCAGTTTGTTTTCCTTTCTCTCTCCCCACCCCCACCGATAACGAGCATTTAATTCTTTCAAAAAGGAAATGGTTACAAAGCTCAAATGACAATTTATGGTCTTCCTTCACACTGAAATCTCTCTCCCCCACACAACAGTGTGGCTGGTTCCTGCATGTTTTTGTGTTAACTCATCAACAAAGAAAGGCTCAGGACTGGTGATACTCAAACTCCCCCTGAACTCTGGCGGCCTGTGGCAGCATCAGAAAATGCAAACCATGTCTAACTATGAAATAGACCCTGGGAAAGGAGGTTGAACATAGAGCCGAAACACTAGGATCCCAGATCTGCCTGAATGGGAGGGGAATGTGTTTTGTATAACCTCTATCTCAGAGGTCAAGAATCATAAAAGTCAGACCGTTCTTAACTCTTAGGGCATCTGCTCTGCCCCTGGGGGACAGGGCTGGATCGTTTCCTCTAGTGTTGCCCTAATGCAAGGCCTCATTCAGATGCCCCTGATGCTTGTGTGTGTTTTGGATTGGGGGAGAAGAATGGGCAAAACTTTTCAGAATCTCCCTAGGGGAGATAATCTATGGTCTAATAATCTCAGTGTTTCTCCCCCTCCTTTGAGAGTCCATCTCAAATTTCCCTTAGCTAAGTTTCTGTGATTTGGTGATAATACTCTGCACTTAGATTTTAGGTTGTACTAACCCTGTGAATCATTCAAAATGTCTCTCCTCTGTCAGTCACTTGGAGACGGCATTAATATCATTCTCATATGAACTTCTTCAGTGCAAGTATAGATGACCCTGTGGGCTGTATCATGGTGGCAGGACCAGAGCCAGGAAGTTGGCCTGGGTCTGCCTGGTCCCAGAAGCCTTCAGTTAAATTACTCTTGAAGCAGCAGAAATGGCCAAAATCACTGTAATGTTTCCTGTTTCAGGTGTGGGGACTCTGGGGAGCAGGGTAGGGGGAGGTTGTTGTGAAGGAAGGGAGAGGGGCAGCCCAGGACTCCTGTCAGGATCTTGGACATCTGAGGATAACCCCTCCTGACCCATACTGCCTTGCCCTCTGAATTCCAGGCTCGGTGTTCGTCATCTGACCCACCAGTGACTTCATGTTGTCTCTGCTGGAGCATTTGCCTCCTATGAGCTCTAAGAACTTTAAACACCGTAACCTCCTTTTTTCCCCTCCAGTTAGCTCATTCCCTGTCTGATTAGATGTTAAGTGCTTATTTATACTGGAACCCTAAGTTTTAGGGGCTTATTTATACTGGAATCCTTACATTTAATTATTATTTTTTACTTATTAATATATATCACTGGATGCATGGATTATCTAACAAATTCCTTCTGTTACAGTTCACTAAGTGGCCCTCAAAGTCCTTATGATTTGAAAGAGCTGAATGAAATGTTGGAAAGCCTACTGAAGAGGACAAGAGCACCACGGGCAGCAGAATCTATGACTCATAATACAAGTGAGAGGAGGAGGCTGGAAAAATTTATTCTAAATCCCCTCAGCTTCTCCCCCAACCCCCTTTCTTGTTTCAGATGTAGAAACTGCTGCTCAAATACAGGAAGTGACTTGCTCAAGGTTACCCAGCAAGTCCAATGGCAGAACCTAATTTACTTAGAATCCTAGACTGTTGGAACTGGAAGCCGCCTTAGGTATCCAATTCAATCCCCATCCCTTTTATAGCTGATAAGACTGAGGCTAGAAAGGATACATGACTTCGCTCTGAATCACAGTTAGCTAGTGGCAGATTCAGGACTAAAGGACCCAGGCCTCTTGAACACCTAATTCAGTGTTCTTTCCACTATAACAGCTGTCCCCCTAGACTAACACTCCAGTGCCAGGGCTCATTTGGCCCACTGTGTTTTTCATTTTAAAACTTCTTAGAGTTCTTTTCAGGCAAATGAATTCCTTCCTTCCATCTCTCCATTCATTGGACTACTTTCCTTCCAGAGGGACTAGACAGAATCTTTCCACTTTATCACACCCAAAGGATGATCCCCTCTAGTTACTCTGCCCCAGACGCATTGGTACCAAAGCCTGAGAGTTTTCCCTAAAGTGTCCCTCCTCCCCTTTGCCCTCAGCGCCCTCCGTCCAGAGTTGGCTGCTCCTCATCCCTCCCTCTTTCCCACTCCTCTCCAGGGGCTCTGGGCTGAGTCGCGGTATGCGCCCGATCAGAGTTCTGGAAAGGTTACACCCAGGTCCTCTCGCCCGAGTGAAATGTGAGCGGGCTGGGCAGGGGATCCTTGCACATAGAAGGGCCGACTCCCGGACTCCGCATGCCTTATTCCTTTGCAGTCCTGCAACCGAGCCCTTAGGAAGCAGCCCCTTGCCCACTCCTGCCCTTCCCCCCACATTTCCCCTTGCCCACACCTGTCACGACTCACCGCCCTTTACAATCCCCCCTCCCCGCCAATGACAGCACCCCCACCCCCACCCCCAATCCCTTGGCCGGCATGGCTTACCCCCAGTATGGACTGCATTACTTCGGGGCGGCGTCACAGCCCATGCTCCCGAAATAGACACGAAGTTAGAGGACTCACTCACCCACTGGAGAACTTTGATGAAGCCCAGTGGCTCCTCCAGCCGCCTCCATCGCAGCCCTGAGAGGAGACGATCCACCTGGGGAGACGAGGCCCCCGGGGGCGTCATCAGGGCAATGGGGAGGGGCTCAAGGGGGCGTTAGAGGAGGGGGTGCAGAACACTGGGGGGAGGGAGGAGACTGGAGGAAGGAGAAACCTTGACAGCCAGAGTGACATTGACAGAAAAGAAAAAGACCGCAGAAAGGCAGACAGCACACATAGACTGAGGAACCGAAAGACGCGCAGAGAGGATTTGACACAAGCAAGAGACAGAGGCAGAGACAGGAGCAGCTCCAAGGGTCAGAGAGAGACGGGGGCAGGGGCACAGAGAGACGGGGGCAGAGGCAGGGGCACAGAGAGACTGGGGCAGGGGCAGAGGCAGGGGCACAGAGAGACAGGGGCAGGGACACAGAGAGACTTGGGGCAAGGGCAGACCCTCCCGGAGCGGAGCTGTACCTGCTGCCGGGGGTCCTTGTCCGCAGACCGGCTGGAGCTCTCTGTAGTGGACATGCTGCCGGAGCTGGGGCTCTGCTGCCTCCTGGACAGACGGCCGGGGCCGGGGCTGGGGCTGGGGCTGGGGCTGACTTGGGGGCTGGCGGCCCGCGGGGCAGCTTGCAGGCAGGCTTGGACTGAGACCACGCGTCGGCGGGCCGGGATCCAGGCTTGCCGGGTTGGGGGACTGGGGGCGCTGCTGCTGCTGCTACTGCTCGAGAGAGCCCTTCGGCTGCCGCAGCCCCGCCGCCTGCAAAAAGCCCTCGAGCCTGATTCAAACTTCTGTCAAACTTGCAGGGAAACTTGGCAGCCGAGTCACGTGGCGTGCCCGCTCCCTGTCTCCTCCCCCCTCTCGGATCCCCTCCTTCTCCCTAGCTCGCTCAGCCTCTCAGCTTGCCCGGCTCCTTAAAGGGAACGGCGAGTGAGTGGTCGGCTCTGCAGCCAAATTTTCTTGCCCGAGCTTCCCAGGAAGCTCTACCCCCACATTAGTACCCATTCTCTCTCCCCTCGCCCAAATGCCTTCATCAAGCGCTAAGAGCTCCGTGCTGGAGCGTCTAGACTTCTGGGTTTTAGTCTGGGTTTTAGTCTTGTCTCTTCCAACACTCTCCTGGTAACTGGATTTCTTCGAGCCTGCTTCATCTTTAGTAGCAATGTCAGACACAGATCCACCAAAAAAAAAAAAATCTCCTCGGGCAACCGCGTTTCTAAGACCCAACCCTAGAAAACAACAATATATGGATATAGTGCACTAAAGTATACCGTATATGGTGTACCATACTGATTTCAATCAGTTAATCAATAAGCATTTATTTAGCGCCTACTTTATGCCAGGCTAAGCCCTAGGAATACAAAAAAGGCAAAAAGGCAGTCCCTGCCCTCAAGGAGCTCACAGTCTATTTTATAGATGAAGAATAAAGTTATTTGTCTATGGTCACACAGCTAGGAAGCAGTGATGGTCCCATCCCTCCAAGCCTCTAGATCACTAGACCAAGCCTTGCCAACTAGACCAAGTTGCTTCTTACCTGAGTTTAAAGCCCCACAACTGCAAAGCATTTTTCTTGTTGTTGTTGTTGTTCTTGTTCTTGTTGTCATAGTCTTGGAAGCATTAACCTTTGTCGCACCCACCAAGTCAGAAATACATAAGACCTTATATCACAAATTGGGACAAAAGAATTTTGTATGATGATAAAATGTTTAATTCGTTCTTTCATTTATTCAATAAACATTTATTAAGGACCTACTATAAAAAATACACAAATCGAACTGATCCAACCATTCTGGAGAGCAATTTGGAATTATGCCCAAAGGGCTATAAAGCTGTGCATACCCTTTGACCCAGCAATACCACTATTGGGTCTTTTTTCCAAAGAGATCATAAAAAAGGGAAAAGGGCCCACATACACAAAAATATTTATAGCTGATCTTTTTGTGGTGGCAAGGAATTGGAAATTGAGGGGCGGCCATTCAATTGGGGAATGGCTGAACAAGTTGTAGTATATGAATGTAATGGAATTCTATTGTGCTGTAAGAAACAATGAGCAGGCGGATTTCAGAGAAACCTGGAAGGACTTGCATGAACTGATGATGAGTGAGATGAGCAGAACTAGAACATTGTACATGGTATCATCAACATTATGGGTTGATCAACTGTGATAGACTTGATTCTTCTCAGCAGTACAACGGTACAAGATAGTTCCAAAGGATTCATGATGGAAAAGGCTCTCCATAGCCAGAAGAAAAAAAAAAAGAACTGTGGAATATGGATGCAGATTGAATCATACTATTTCTTTTGGTTTTGGTGCTGTTGTTTTTCTTTTTTGAGGTTTTTCCTTTTTGCTCTGATTCTTCTCTTATAACAGGACTAATGCAGAAATATGTTTAATGTCATTGTACATATATAACTTATATCAGATTACTTGCTGTCTTGAGGAGGAGGGGAGGGAGGGAAGGGAGGGAAAAATTTGCAACCGGAAATCTTATAAAAACAAATGTTGAAAACTAAAATTAATTAATTAATTAAATAACTGTGGACAATGTAAAAAAAATACACAAATCAGTACACTAAGTACTGAGCAAGAAAATAAAGTTAAACCAGACCACTACTCTTAAGGATCTAATAGGGTAGTGGGGAGATAAGATGTGAGATAAGGATAAAGATAAAGAAGATACAAATTAGAATATAGAAAGTGCATATGAGCAGTATTAAAGTACGGAGACCAAATTCAAAAGAATCCATTCCAGGCTGGGGTGGAAGCTGAACGAGAGTAGAATGAAGGAAGAATTGGTTGGGGATGGGGGTGGGGAGGATAACCTCAGAGCTGAGTATTGAAAGAGGGGGAAATATGTCAACAGGTGGAGACAGGAAAGGTTATTCCAGACATAGGGAACAGTGTCCCTAGGGCGGGGCAGGAGAACATGGGTTATGTTCAGAGGATGCTGAGTAGTTCAGTCTGGCCAGAACACAGATTATAAAGGGAAGTAGATGAGATAAGGCTGGAAATGTAGATTGGGGCCAGATTGTGAATGGTCTTGATGCCAACCTGAGGTTTTGGAAATTTATTTGGTAAGCAATAGAGAGCCATTGAGGATTTTTCGAGCAGTGGGGTGATATGATCAGACCACAGTGCATCAGGAAGGCTGGGTACAGTGTGAAAGATAAATTGAAGAGGGGAAGTAGGGTGAACAATTAGGAGACTATTACAATAGTCCAAAGTAAGAGGTAATATGAATAAAAATAGTGCCAATGGGAATTGTGTGTATGTAGTGTAAAGATGTTAGAGCAACTCATTCAATAAGCCTTACAACGCCTACTGGGTGCTAACAGGACTTGGAGACTTGTGGGACTTTTGGGATATCATTTTATGAACTCTGTTAACACTAGCTAGCAATATTAATTATTAACAATAAGGCTTTCATATTCATTTCATTCAAACCACAAAAACCCATTGAAAGGCAGCAAAATTATTGTTTTTCTCAAATGACAAATGAGGAAACTAAGGCTCCGAGTTTAGTGACAAGTCCAAGGTCACCTAGTCAGTAAGTAGCAGTTTGGATTCCCACCCAAGTGTTGTACCTCCAAATCCAACATTCTTTCAGCTACACAGAATCATGAGGGTTCTATGTTCATTTTTACAGTAGGGGAAGCTGAAGTACAGAAAGGTTAAGGTAATTGGCCAAGGTCATAGAGTGAGCCAGCAAATAGCCAATGAGAAAGAACTCTCCTTATTCTCTGTTCTTCCCAAGATTGTGCTTTGCAAATGTTTGCCTCTTTTTCATGGAGTATTTCCTGGAGCTTCCCACCTGACATTTCAGAATGACTGGGTTTGGAAAATCATTTCTCCATGATTAGTGACATTCACTCCCATTGAGAAAATGGCATTCCCAAGTTTCTGGTGGCAAAGAGCCCAGAGCTGGACTCAGGCCCTGTGGAACTGCAGCCTCAGCATGGGGACCTGGATCTAAGGTCCCTTGCCCTGAGAGAATCACATCCAGTAGAGTTATATCCAGGCTGATCTATTCTGAATAAGAAACAGTTGGATCCCCATTTAGATTATGAATATATTATGTTACACAAAGAGACAGACAGACAGACAGGGTGGAAGGATGGTAGAGGACTTGCCACATATCCTTGCTCTGTGACCCTGGGGCGAGACACTTAGCTTCTTATTACTCCCAGAATATTCTCTAAGACTAAGTTGCAGAACAGTTGCCGATCTCTATTGAACGAGGGTGTTTCCTCATTGAGAGTTTCCTATTATAACTTAAGTCTGGTCTCCTTCCTTTGTCTACTACCTCAAAAAAATTCTATACCATATGATTGTAATGGAATACTATTGTGTTATAAGAAATGATGAGAAAAAAATAGCAATGATAAGCAGGATGATTTCAGAAAAAGCCTGGAAAGATTTATATTAACTAATGCAGAGTGAAGTGAGCAGAACCAGGAGAACACTGTACACAGAGCAGCAACATTGTGTGATAAACAACTACGAATGACTTAGTTCTTCTCAGCAATACAAAGATCCAAGACAATCCCAACAGACTCATGATGAAAAATACTATCCACCTCCAGAGAAAGAACTGATGCAATCTGAATGCAGACCAAAGAATACTAATTTGGGGGGGGTTCAAGTTTTCTTCCACAAAATGACCAATGTGGAAATGTGTTTCACATGATTCCACATGTATAACCTATATCTGATTATTTACCATCTCAGGAAGGGGGGGAAGGAAAGGAGAGAGTTTGGAACTCGAAATTTAAAAAAAGAATGTTGAAAATTGTTTATACATGTAATTGGGGAGAAAAGAAAGACTATTTTAAAAAATTCTATACCAGTGTGCCCAATAATATGAACTTCCTAATTCAAATGAGAGTTGTTGATATTTAAAAGTAACCAGTATATCCAATATAATTTCATCAAAGGTTTATAAAGGACCCTGGAGAGATCATAGAATCTTAGATATATTATCTTAGAAGTCAGCTAGTTCAACTCAGACTAGGAACCCCCTCTACAATATATCAGATAAGTGGGCTGACCAGTCAATTATATGGTCATTTCAGTTTGTCAGTGTATTTCCTAAAATGAGATGCCCAGAACTAATCATAATTCTCAAGATGTGATCTTATCAGGGCCAAGTGACGTAGTACTATCCCCTATCTTCTTTTAGACACTTAATCTATTTCAAAGACTTCTAGTGACAGAGAATTCACTATCTCTCAAGGCTATTTGGGTACAGCTCTAATTTTAGGGAGGTTTCCATATGAAAGCAACTTCCTCCCATCGCAAAAACTACGAAGAATTCAAAATAATCTGTAGGTCTAAGTCCATGCAAAAAAAAAAAAAAATCACCCCTCCCCCAAGCAAAACAAAAAATATAGCTTATAAGCCCCTTCCTCGTGCATCACTTTTACCAGTCAGTCATGGGACAAAATTAGTTCAAAGCAAAGGCATTTAAGGAAATAACTTAGTAAGAGAAATAGCAATAAGATATTCTCTTCCAGAAACATAAGGTACATTCTCCCATTGTTACTCATATCATCAGTGAAAAGTGTGGAGATACAGAAAACATACATGGAGAATACACACATATAGTAAGGATGAATACCAACAGAAACTGGCAGATAGTATCCACCCAGAAAAGATTGTAAAACAGTATGATTACATCATCAGAAGATAGCCCATAGTATGAAATGCCCCATGTCACATGCATCCCTTATATATGTGCTCCTTCATGCATAGATATACTAGCCATATGTTTCCTTCGTGTGTGTCTTTTTATTTATTTTTCTTTTGCAGGGCAATGTGGGGTTAAGTGACTTGCCCAGGGTCACACAGCTAGTAAGTGTCAAGTGTCTGAGGCTGGATTTGAACTCAGGTCCTCCTGAATCCAGGGTCGGTGCTTTGTCCATTGCACCACCTAGCTGCCCCCTGACCATTCTTTAACTCTACTGTTATGCATTCTCTCTCTGATTCTCCACACTGTGTATTCCAAATTTTTTCTCCCTTGAAATCTCTATCATTCTTTAATTTCCATACTTACAGACTATAAACTAATCTTCTATTTTACAAAGAAGACTGAGGCCATTTGGTGGTAATCCTCAGCATCTCTCCATCATCTCTCAGAATTTCTCAGCTTCATCACACACGTTCTCCTTCTGACTGACACACAAGGATACCCAACCCTGCTCTTCATTAAGGCATTGAATCTTTCTCCCTGTGTCCTTCATTCCATTCCCTCTTACCATTACTAGGACCTAGCTCCTGTAATCATCTCCTCTCCCTCATGTAGCTGCAATTTCTCCTTTACCACCACTCTCATTTTCTTGTGAATATACTTGGCTCTTATCAGTCTTAAAAGTAAAGCCATCCTGTGACCCTTTGCTATTAAACTTCTTGAAAAAGATGTCTATCTTCAGTGTTTTAACTTCCTCAATTCCTATTCAACCCCTTGAAACTAGGCTTCCACACCCTACTGTTCTACTGAAACTGTTCTCATAATGTTCACCAGTGACCCCCTCATTGCCCATTCATAGTGATAATCTTTTTTATTTAAAAAAATTGTTAATATTGTAAGCGTATGGTCAATTGAGTCAATAAATCAACCAGCCCACCCCACTTAGCCCCAATGCTATTATTATATTACAGAACATCCTGATTGAATCAGTCCATCAGAGGTGTAAACAAGGTCTGGACAGATCTCTGTTGAATCAATTAATCAAAAGCATTCCGTCTAGGTGGGACAATGCACACATTCACATTGATTTACAAACTTGGTGCAGAATGTGTAAAATCAAGAAGCTGGTTTGGAATCAGAGATTTGAACATCTAGAAGCCTAAGGTGAAGTCTTTCAGCCTCTTTTTTTTTTTTTTTTTTTTAGTGAGGCAATTGGGGTTAAGTGACTTGCCCAGGGTCACACAGCTAGTAAGTGTTAAGTGTCTGAGGCCGGATTTGAACTCAGGTACTCCTGACTCCAGGGCCGGTGCTCTATCCACTGCACCATCTAGCTGCCCCCCAGCCCAACTCTTGAGAAGAAGTCATTTGGAGGTAAGACTAAGCCCTTCCCAGCCATTTTGTTTGGTTTTGGTTTTGGTTTTTGGGGGGTTTTTGCAGGGCAAAGGGAGTTAAGTGACTTGCCCAGGGTCACACAGCTAGTAAGTGCCAAGTGTCTGAGGCCGCATTTGAACTCAGGTCCCCCTGAATCCAGGGCCGGTGCTTTATCCACTGTGCCACCTAGCTGCCCCGCTTTCCCGGCCATTTTGGCTGGAGGAGGTCTTTGTGAAATTCAAACGGTCCTGAGGATTTTGAACTGCCCATCAGCATCCTAGTCTTATCAGTGTCTCTAGAACAGCTACCTCAATGTCTGCATTGGGAGCTTAGGACAAACTAGGCAAGGTAGTCTCAAGATACTACAAGGAGGCCAATAGAAGAAGCTATACCATGTCACAAGGGAACTTTAGGACTACCCCATGAAAGGAAGAAAAAAATTAGCATCTAGGAGCTGGGAGTTACCCCATTGCCACTTATGCTTGAGGTGATTTTCCAAGGAAACCCCCAAGTCTTTTGGACTTTGCATGTACCAGTGAGGGTGTGTCCCAGAATTATGAGGAGACATTGTGTACCAACTTTCCTTAATATATACTACCTTATTAAATGCCCCATTTGAAAAGTGAATTAAGTTTGGCTGCTTGATATCAATAATAATTGAGGAGAGAAGCATACTGTTGGGGACTCATGAGCTATGACACTAAAAAATATCACCAACCCCTCAGGGTTGCCCATTGAATCCTAAGAGGAGAAGTAGCAGCCTTCTTCGGGGTCCCAGCCTGCCAGTGACTGTAGGGAGGTGGGAATAACTCTAGAGCATGTGCTACGATATTCTTTACTTTTATATCACCTTAATTTCCCAATATATCCCTCCTATCTTCCTACCCGACCTAGTGACGCATTCCTTATAACAAATAACAAAAAAGAAAGGGGAAAAGTCAGATAAGCAAAAGCAACCTATGCATCAACTATCTGACCATATCTGTGAGATTACACACACAATCCTCTGCAAAGAATAGAAGATGCATTTTCTTATCTGCTCTCCAGGGCCAAATTGGTTCATGACAATTATGCAGCAGTTTCTTTTTCAAATTAAAAAAAAAATTCTTATTCTCCTTGTCCTCTTTTAGGTTTTTGACACTGTTGATCCCCTCACATATCATATACTCTCTCATCTCTTGGCTTCAGAGACATCATATTTTCCTCTTGCCCCTCTAACAGATCCTTCACTATCTCTTCTTTCTCTATCTACTCTCGGAATGTACGTTCCTTAAAGACCCTCTGACTCTTCTCCCTATACTCTTTGCTTGGAAAGAAGGAAACAAGAATCTACTAAATGCCTACTCTGTGCCAGGCACTGTGCTAAGTGCTTTACAAATATCACACTTGATCTTCACAATAACCCTGTGAGGTAGGTGCTATTATTATCTCCTTTTAACATGTGAGGAAACTGAGGCAGGAAGAGGTTTGGTTTTTTGTTTGTTTGTTTGTTTTTAGTAACTTGCCCAAGGTCATGAAACTAATAGATGTCTGAAGCTGGATTTGGTCTACCTGACTCTAAACCCAGCACCCCATCTGCTACTACACTCTAAACTGCCTCGGCAATCTCTTTCACACATATAAAGTTGCAACTGCTACTTTTACGTATGTCACACCTAGATCTGTATCTCTGGGCCTGACCTCTCTCCCGAACCTTAGGCTCAGAAGATCCCAGTACCTGCATATTCCATTGGCCTCTAAAACCCAACTGAACTTGTCCCTTCTTCTGACTTTTCTGTTTGTGCCTATGGTACCACCATCTTCCGTGCTTGTAATCTTGGGGTACTCGTACCTCTTCCCTTTTCCTTATTTCTCATTTCTTTTTTTTTTTTTTTTGGTGGGGCAATTGGGGTTAAGTGACTTGCCCAGGGTCACACAGCCAGTGAGTGTTAAGTGTCTGAGGTCAGATTTGAACTCAGGTACTCCTGATTCCAGGGCCGGTGTTCTATCCATTGCGACACCTAGCTGCCCCCATTTCTCATTTCTAATCAATGACCAAATGCTGTCTATTTCTCATCTGAAATATCTCTTGCATCTATCCCCTCCTCTCTATTCCCATTTCTACTCCCCTAGAACAGGCTTTCAGTACTGCCTGCCTGGACTATTACAGTTGGCTGCTAATTGGCTTTCCTGCCTCCACTCACTCCTTGCTCCAATCCATCAAGCATACTGTTGCTAGAATAAGCTTTCTTACGCACAGATATAGTAATGTCAAGCCTGTGCTCAAATATCTTCAGTGATTCCCTATTGCCTACTGAGTAAAATTCAAACTCCTTTGCCTGGCACGGGTCTAACTTTCCAGATTTGTTTCCAGCTCTACTGCCCAGATAAATTGGACTATTCTCTGCTCCCAAACACACCCCAGGCTCCTCTACCTCCATGCCTTTATCTACACACTGTTATCTATGTTTGGAATGTACTCCCTCCCCATTTATGCCTGTTGAATTCTTACCCATTATTGAAAACTGAAGCCCAAGTGTTTCTCCAGTGAAATCTTCTCTCATCCCCTTGGTCGATAATGACTCTCATCTTCAGACTTTACAAAGCACTTTGTTTTGCAACCCTTTATTTTATCTCTATGTTACAAGCATAATTGTATGGACCATAAATATATGTTTGTATCTTATCTTCCTGGGAGACTACAGCTCTGTAAGAGGAGGGACTATGTTTAAGATAAACTTTTCATATCACTGAGTAGAACCGTTCTGCATTTTAACAAGTGTTTGAAGACTGACTGATAAAGGCAGGGATTGTCTTCTCTAAACTTTCTATCTTTTCCAAAGTAGTAGAGGAACCAGGGTTATTTAGCAGGAAGAAGAGAAGACTTGAGGGGACATGACAGGTGTCTTCAAGCATCAGAAGGGCTGTCACGTGGAAGGGGGATTAGATTTGTTCTGGTTGGCCCCAGATGGCAGACCTAGGACAGATGGGTGGAAGCGGCAGAGGAATATAAGCTCAAAGTAAGCAAAAACTTCTCTTCAGAATGAGAGTTATCTCGAAGCAGAATGGGCTACCTCAGGAGGGGATAGGTTCCCATTCACTGAGTGTCTTCAAGCAAAGGCCAGATGACCACTTAAAGGGGATATTTTTTAGTATGGTACAGCCTAGATAGCAATTGAGGTCCCTCCTAACTCTAAAATTCTGTGATTCTATGATCTAACACAGTGCTTTGTACCTGTTTATAGGCCTCTTTGTAGGGAAGAACCAGTAGAGAGGGAGGGCTGGAAGAGTCATAAGGTGGTACAAGGTCATGGAGGAAACAGGATGGGAACTATGGGTTCAAGGATACAGGTAAAAAGATTAGCTTTGGTCAGGTGGGAGACCAGTTCTTCCTCTGAGTCTGAGGGAGAGGAGCTAAAAACACTAGAAGGCATAGAGGAGGGAGGAATTGAAAAAGTTTACATCAATTGACCTCATTTTACTTAAGAAAACCATCTTGGGGCAGCTAGGTGGCACAATGGATAAAGCACCGGCCCTGGATTCAGGAGTACCTGAGTTCAAATCCGGCCTCAGACACTTGGCACTTACTAGCTGTGTGACCCTGGGCAAATCACTTAACCCCCATAGCCCTGCAAACAAAACAAAACAAATAAGAAAGCCATCTCTCTTGGGGTTTTTTGACCCTCAAAAAGATCACCCAACTTTTTCTTTTTTTGTCCATGAGACATGTTCAAAGCAGATTTTTCATTTGTAGAAAATTCTACCTAGCTAATTGATACTAACAAAATTCAAGCTTGGTGAACAATTACATTCAATCCAGCAGTCTATTAAGGGGACTTGCCCTCTGATTCTTCACAGAAGCTTGATTTCATTGGTGTGCATAGCCCCTCCACTGTCCCATATTGCATTCCTTCCATACTACATTCAGCAGATTTTTTGACCACGATTGCAATGGCTGAAAAAAGGTGCGCCATCTTTTTTTTTTTTGGCCCTCCACCTGGAGATGATCTGGAACACACAAATAACTCCACATAGGAGCAGTATATAAAGGAAGGCACAAAGTGATATGTGAGATCAAGAAGGGGAAGGTCATTATTACCTGAGCTAGGCAAGGGGAAATTTTTAAAACTTCATAGAGAAGGTGCCATTGGAGGTGGGCCTTAAAGGGTGAGTAGGAACTCAACAAGTAAAGAGAAAAGAAGCTGACATTCCTGGTATAGAGAACAGAGGGAACAAAGGTATAGAGATAAGACAACAATAGAGGGTAGTTTACTTACAGGCTATAGAACAGAGTAGGGACTCAATCTGGGGTCCACAGACCCCCCCCCAACGGGGCTTAATATAGATTTTAAGGGTTCCATGAACTTGGATGAAAAACAAATTATGCCTTTATAACTTTTCTTTTTCTTTCTTTCTTTCTTTCTTTTTTTTTTTTTGGTGAGGCAATTGGGGTTAAGTGACTTGCCCAGGGTCACACAGCTAGTACGTGTTAAGTGTCTGAGGTCAGATTTGAACTCAGGTTCTCCTGAATCCAAGGCCAGTGCTCTGTCCACTGAACCACGTAGCTGCCCCCTCATTAAGTTTTAACTGATTTTAAATTTCCTTTACCTATTTTTTTTTGGTGAGGCAATTGGGGTAAAGTGACTTGCCCAAGGTCACGCAGCTAGTAAGGGTCAAGTATCTGAGGCTGGATTTGAACTCAGGTCTTCCTGACTCCAGGGCTGGTGCTCTATCCACTGCACCACCTAGCTGCCCCAATTTCCTTTACCTATTGCTATTGCTATTATTATTATTATTATTATTATTATCATCATCATTATCATTATCATTGTTATTATTATTTTGGTGAGGCAATTGGAGTTAAGTGACTTGCCCAGGGTTACACAGCTAGTAAGTGTCAAGTGTCTGAGGCTGGATTTGAACTCAGGTCCTTCTGAATCCAGGGCCAGTGCTCTATCCACTGCACCACCTAACTGCCCCTCCAGTATTCTTCTGAGAAGAGGTCCATGACAATAAAGAAGGTGAAGAGCCCCTAGCACAGAGTATGTGGACATATGGCTAAAGGGGTAGGCCAGTATAAAATTATGAGAAACCCTAAATTTGAACTTTTCCTTATTAGGCAATAGGAAGACACAGAAAATATTTGAAATTGAAAAGAGCCTCATGTATTAAGATCCTATATTAAATAGTCACAGACTAATATATGCTCATTAAATTATCGTGTTGTTTAGTGAGGAAGGGGAGAGAGATTGTTTTAAACTCTTCTCTGGGTCATTGAAGCTGTTAGGTGTGACCTCCATACAAGTAAAGTGTTCATTGGAATCTGATATCAAAAAGGAATATGAGAGGGGTGGCTAGGTGGCACAGTGGATAGAGCACTGGCCCTGGAGTCAGGAGTACCTGAGTTCAAATCCGGCCTCAGACACTTAACACTTACTAGCTGTGTGACCCTGGGCAAGTCACTTAACCCCAATCGCCTCACTAAAAAAAAAAAAAAAAAGGAATATGAGTTAAAAATGGAGGGACAGAACTAAAAATTACAGCTGCAGGTGCATCATTGGCAGGTGGCCTGGCTTTCCTTTTAGAATAATGTAGATCATTGAGAGCTGGCCATAATCAAAGTTGCTCCATAACCTCATAATTTAGTTTCCCAAATGATGAAATAAGATTTGAATCATTTATGATTGTCCAAGGGAGTTATCAAAGCTGCTCAAACCTTTTAAGATACTTAAGAATGGGAGCTTAAGATTCTGCGATTGCCTCCTTCTCCAAATGGCTCTCTTAAAAACCTCAAAAAAAATTTCCATGGATAAAGTCTCTCTATTTTATTTCACCAAAATATTTGACAAAGCATTTCATGCCATCTTTATGGACAGAACAGGCATGTGGGTGATGATAGTAACAACAACAACAATAATACATTTGTGTAGTGTTTTGAGATTTGCAAAGCACTTTTCATACATTAGCAGTTTTGATCCTCACAATAATTCTGTGAGTTAGGTGTTATTATTGTCACAATTTTACAGATGAGTAAACTGAGGCTCAGAATGATTAAATGACTTGTCTATCACCATGCAGCCAGTAACTGCCTGAGACAGGATTCACCACCAGGTCTTCCTGACTTCAAGTTCAATGCCCTAGCCACTATGCCACGATTCTGGTCAGCTCTACTAGGAACTGGTTGAGAAAACTCAAACCCAAAGAATAGTGATTAATTAGTTGATGCCAGCCTAGAGAGGTTTCTAGTGGAGTGCTTCAAGGATCTATTCTTGGACCTGTCATCTTCAAGGTTTTTTATCATTGATTTGGATGAAAGCGTGCTTATAAAATTTGCATATAACCTGAAGCTGGAAAATCTAGTTAACACAATGAGTAATCGAACTAAGATTCAAAAAGACCTCAACAGGCTTAGAATTATGGGCGGAATGTGATAAGATAAATTTTAATTAACAGTGTAAATGTGAGTAGTTCCTTATGCAGTGACCAACAAGTAGACATATTTCTGAGGAAACTGAATCATATCAATCCTGACATTCTTTATATAAATGAAGCTAGAAGATAGAAAAAAAAAACTGTAGTTAAATGAAAGGATGACTCACACATTCTCCTTAGAGAAGAAAATAGAGTAAATTACAGAGTTGGTTTCATCATATGTCCAAAGGTTAAAAAAAAAAAGAAATACCATTTCACTCAGTCCTCTCATATTGCTATAGTCACAATAAGCATGTGCAAAAAGACCATCAGGAATATAATTGCAGCCTCTACACGGTTCATCTATTGTTAATTATGAAGATATAGAGAAATTCTAAGAATTCATTAAAACATCCAAATTAAATCAACATGCACTTTAATAGTTGGTGACTTTAATGGAAAAATTGCATGGAGAGGATGGCAAAAAAAATTTGAAAATATGGTTCAGGAGAGAAGAAAACAGAGACAGAAACAGATAGATATAGACAAGAGAGAGACACGGATGAAAAGACAGATAGTCACACACACACACACACACACATACAGAGAGACAGATAGAAAGAGGCCAAAACCTTGCATACTATACAGAAGCCTCATCTATAATATAATGAACAATTCCCTTAAGAAAAGCTTTGATAGATATTGGATACGACAAATGTCAAATAATATCACAAGTAACTAAATTAAGTATATTCTAAGTGACAGAAAATGACTAATTATTGGCACAAGAGTAATTTCCAAATCAAGCTACCTTATTTTTTAATATAAAGAGAATCTAAAGGCTTCCAACTGACCAACTCCAATCTGACCGAATTAAGCAAGCTGTTGATGCAAAAAAAAAAATGGGGAATAAATATAAGAACAGACATGAAAACAGACTAATCATCGTTTCCTAAAAAAGTTTAACTGATATAAATACATTGCTACAATGAAGAGATTAAAAACAGATAACAAACACTTGATTTTCTTGCTAAGTAAAGAGATAACAGCTAAGGACAACACTAGTTTAGCACTTTGCTTATAACAACTTACAGAGAATGACGGTGATGTATGATAAGCAATATTTCTTTAATAAAAACAGTGTATTCAGGATTTGGAGCTTGCCTATACCACCTAGGATGGCATCTCTCTATGGGGAAGATTTAAAGGAGCTGCTTCTGGTGGCGTCATTATGAGATATAAGACAGGCTGTGAAGCATGTGTAGACATTCAGTAACTGGTTCTGGTCAGCTAACCACATGTTGAAGAGGAGGCTCTTTGGCTGTGGAGACATTCAAAAAGACCTGTCAACTTCAGCTATAGTCTTTGTGCCTCATTCACTTTTTTTTGTTTGTTTTTTCTTTTTTGGATTTTTTTTTTTTTTTGGTCTGGGCAATGAAGGTTAAGTGACTTGCCCAGGGTCACACAGCTAGTAAGTGTCAAGTGTCTGAGGCCGGATTTGGACTCAGGTCCTCCTGAATCCAGGGCCTGTGCTTTATCCACTGCGCCACCTAGATGCCACCTAGCAGCTCCCTACCTCATTCACTTCTATGGGATCTTGGTGCCTCCTTAGTTCACCATGTTCAGAGGAGGAATTGTAGTCTCTGAAGAGATAAAGTGGGGTTTAGGCACTTTTAGGCCCTAGTACTTCTCTCTTCAGGTGCTAGCATACCTGGAGGAGTTGGGGCGGGATTGTACTGATAAATGTTTGACAAATGGCTCTCCTGAAAAGAAAAAGTTTACAATTTAATCTGCTTCATTAACATTTTCCCTATCACTTTCTTAAGTCTAGACAATCAACAAAGCAATCAACGGGTACAATAACAATCAACAATACAAATAAACAAAACTATTACCCAGGCCTTGATTGATAATGTTTACTGACATCTGAGGTATAAATGCTCACACTGAGGCAGCTAGGTGGTGCAGAGGATAGAGCACCGGCCCTGGATTCAGGAGGACCTGAGTTCAGATCCAGCCTCAGACACTTGACACTTACTAGCTGTGTGACCCTGGGCAAGTCACTTAACCCCCATTTGCCTAAAAAAATTATAAAAAATTTAAAAATAAATGCTCACACTGAAAGTGTGTGATTTAACAATCAGCTCTTTTGAGAGCTTGAATCCAGCATGCCCCCGGGCTGAGATGTCTTTCTTGCTATTGGCTTTAACCCCCAAAAGTTATATTTTCCCTGTTTGTTAAGGAATTAGTAACTAGGACCCTCAGTTCCATTTAATCACTTAATGTTAGATTCACTTAATGTTAAGATCCAGAAGATCTTAAGTTCAAATACCTACTCTGCCACTTACTACCTGTCTAATTTGGGGCAGATTGTTTAACTTCTCCAGATCTGACTTTCCTCATCTTTATCATAAGTGGATTGGGCCATAACAATGAAACCACGTGGACTTAAACATCACTGTATCCAATTTCTTCATGAAGAAGCAGAAATGGCACTAAATAGAACATCCTGGGCATGGGGGACAGCCAGCGATAAGGTACAGAGTCAGGAAATGGAGCATTATGTACCAAGAACAGCGAGGAGGCCAGAGTCACCGGATTGTAGATTAAGTGATATGTAAGATTAGAAAGATAGCCAAGAACCGTGTCATGAAGGGCTTTAAAATCCAAGCAAAAGATTTTATCTCTGATCCTGGAGTTTGATAAAGAGCCTTTGGAGTTTACAGAGTAGGGGATGACAGGGTCAGACCTGTTCTTTAGGAAGATCACTTTGATAGCCAAGTAGAGGATGGACTACAGTGGGGAGAGACCGGAAGCAGGCAGACCCACCAGTGGCTAGTGCTATGGTCCAGGTGTAAGGTGATGAGAGCTATGTGAATGGAGAGGAGACATATAGGAAAGGTGTTGAGAAGGTAGAGACAACAGGACTTGGCTACCGATTGGATTTGTGAGATGATTATGAGTGAGGGGTGAAAGATGACCCCTTCATTGTGAGCCTTAGTGACTAGGAAGATGATGGTGGTACCTTAGATAGAAATAGGAAAGTTTGGAAAAAGGGGGAAAGTTTGAGGAAAGAAAATGAGTGTCATTTTGGTCATGCTGAGTTTAAGATGTCTATAGGACAGTTGGATATATAAGACTAGAGGTCAGCAGAGAGGTTAGGGTTAGAGAAATAGATCTGAGGGAGCTAAGCGGTGCAGTGGATAGAACATTGCATCTAGAGTCGGGAAGACCTGAGTTCAAATCCAACCTCAGTCACTTATTAGTTACTTAACCTCTGTTTGTCTCAGTTTTCTCAACTGTAAAATGGGGATAACAGCACTTATTTCACAGGATTGTTGTGAGGATGAATGAGATAATATTGTATTTATTTATTTTTCCAATTACATGTAGAAACAATTTTTTTTTGGTGGGGCAATGAGGGTTAAGTGACTTGCCCAGGGTCACACAGCTAGTAAGTGTCAAGTGTCTGAGGCTGGATTTGAACTCAGGTCGTCCTGAATCCAGGGTTGGTGCTTTATCCACTGTGCCACCCAGCTGCCCCCCATGTAGAAACAATTTTAACATTCATTAAAAAAAATTCAAATCCCAAATTATCTCCCTCCCCCACTCCCTGAGATGACAAGCAATTTGATATAGGTTATATATGTGTAGTCATGCAAAACACATTTCCATATTAATCACGTGAAAGAAAACACAGAGTCAAAAAAAAAACCCATAGGGAAAAAATAAAAATAAAAACCACTATGCTTCAATATGCATTCAGACTCCATCAGTTCTTTCCCCTTCAGAATTGGATTTGGATTTTGGTATTGCTATGAATAGCTAAAACCATTCACAGTTGATCATCATACAATATTGTTTTTACTGTACGATGTTCTCTTGGTTCTGTTCACTTCACTTTGTATCAGTTCATGTAAGTCTTTCCAGGTTTTTCTGAAAACATCCTTCGGTAAAGATCCAGGAAGGACACCAAGAAGGAACAATCAATGGGTAGGAGAATCAGGAGAGAATAGTGTTAAGAAAATTTTTAAAACTAGAGGATCCAAGAAAAAAAGAACTATCAACAATGAATGTCAGAGCAGCTAGGTAGCGCAGTGGATAGAGCACCAGCCCTGGACTCAGGAGTACCTGAGTTCAAATCCAGCCTCAGACACTTAACACTTACTAGCTGTGTGACCTTGTGCAAGTCACTTAACCCCAGTTGCCTCACAAAACCAAACAAAAAAATCACAATGAATGTCAAAGGCAGCAAAAAAGTAAAAAAGGTTGAAGACTGAAAAAAAGCCCATTAGATTTGGCTATTAAAAGATCATTGGGGGGCAGCTAGATGGCGCAGTGGATAGAGCACCGGCCCTGGAGTCAGGAGTACCTGAGTTCAAATCTGGCCTCAGACACTTAACACTTACTAGCTGTGTGACCCTGGGCAAGTCGCTTAACCCCAATTGCCTCACTAAAAAAAAAAAAAAGATCATTGGTAGCTTTGGAGAGAGCAGTCTCAGTTGAATAATAAGGCTGGAAGCCCAGAATGCAAAGGAACAGGAAGAGTGATTCAATTATATCAAGTATACAAAAGAAGGCCTATGCTAGAAATGATGACATTTTGAGGGCATGGAGATATTGATTCTCAATATCTGAAAGAGGGGAAGATATATGCTTAAGGAAAAAAAACAGACCACAGACCTAATTATTACTGAAAAAGGCAATTGGGTGAATATCAATAACTACCAATTAATATGCCTACTTTTCCATCTTCATAAAATCTTTAAAAATTATTAATTAACAACCATCAACAAAGATAAACACTGAAACATATAAAGAACAAAGAAACTCTATAGGGATGGACTTCTAACACTATTATATTTCTTTGAGGCTCCACCAAAATGCTTTTCATTAACAGTCAATCAATAAGATTAATGTATGTGAACAGATAGTTCTCAAAGGAAAAAATTAAGCTATCAAAAGAATTATGAAAAATCTCCAGATTACTAATAATTAGAGAATACAAATTAAAACAGCTCTGATGTTCTATCTCACATCCATCAGATAAGCAAAAAATTACCCCAAAAGGGAAAATGACAATTGTTGTAAGGAGGGTTACAGGAAGGCAGGCATATAAATACATTTTGATGGAGTTGTAAACGGGTTCAGCCATTTTGGAAAGCAATTTTGAACTATACTAAAAATATCACTGAACTTTGCATACCATATGACTTAGAGATACCATGCTTAGGCCCATACACTAAAGGGATCAAAGAGGAAAAGAACCCATATGTATAAATACATTTATAGCAGTTCTTTATATAGTGGCAAAGAACTGGGAACTAAGAGAGTAGCCATCAGCTGAGGAATGGGTGAACAAGTTACAGTATATAAATTGTCTTATGGCACTATTTGGAGTATTTTGGAATAATTATTTCAGGAGCTCTGAGCACTTACTGCCTTTCCTCTGCCATCTTGGCTCTGCCTCCCATGGTATATAAATTAATGAAATATTATTACATCATAAAAATGGCAAAAAGGAATGGGTTTAGACAAATGTGAGATATGAACTGACACAAAGTGAAATGAGCAGAACCAGAAGGGCAATTTATACAATTATGACAACAACCATGTAAAGAAAAACAACTTTGGAAGACTTGTGAACTCTGATGGGTGCAATGACCAAATATGGCTCCAGAAGGCTGGTGTTAAGAAATGCCACCCAGGGGCACTTAGGTGGTGCAGTGGATAGAGCACCGGCCCTGGAGTCAGGAGTACCTGAGTTCAAATCCGGCCTCAGACACTTAACACTAGCTGTGTGACCCTGGGCAAGTCACTTAACCCCAATTGCCTTACTAAAAAAAAAAATTAAAAAAAAAAAAAGAAATGCCATCCTCTTCTGTCAATCATGAGATGAACTCAAGGCAGAGAATGAGACGTGTTTTTGGACATGGTCAATGTAGGGATTTGTCCTGCTTGACTACATATATTTGATACAAGGGTTTTGTCTTTCTTTCAGTTTGGGGGAGTGGGGATGAAGAGTTGGAGGAAAGAGGGGTGGGAAAAGGAGAAAAATAAGAAAAGTGAGCCATTGAAACATTTTTTAAAGAACGGAAGGAAGGTTAGTAGGAAACACAGATTAAGTATGACAGCTTTGAAAAAAAAAGTTAAATTGTACACAGTATCAACAACACTGTGTGATCAACTGTGATAGACTTAGTTCTTCTCAGCAATACAATGATCCAAGACAATGCCAAAAGACTCACGATGGAAAATGGTCTCCACATCAAGAAAAAGAATTATGTTGTTGTTTGGGGGTTTTTTGCTTATTTCTTCTTTCTTGTGCTTTTTTCTTTTTGTACTGATTCTTCTCACAACATAACTAATGTGGAAATATGTTTAGCATGGTTGTAATGTATAACCTATATCAGATTGCTTGTTGTCTTTAGGTGCAGGGAAGGGAGGGGAAGAAGGGGGAAAATTTGGAACTCAAAATCTGACAGAAATGAAAGTTGAAAACTACCTTTATGTGTAATTGGAACAAAATAAAATACTATTTAAAAAAAAGAAAGAAAATAATATGTTATTTGTTTCTACTTGGAAGGAGAAGCAAACTGTTTACATGGTGCAGATTCAGACTTTCTTGTGCAATTCTCTTTTTTTTACTTTGTTTTGTATGTGGAAATTCTCATCTTTTTGATAGTTATTAAGTTCATAATTTAAAAAAAGACTTAATTAGCTTGGGCAAAGGCATTTACTAAAACAGAAGAGTAAGAACAGCTGGTATAAAATATATCCTCCTATAAACCCCTCTCCCACAAATACACACATTGTCCATGTGAAGAGTGGGCTCAAACTTAAGAGTAAAACACTAGTGAGATTTACATTTAAGGACTGTATGTGGAAACAGGGCAACTTACCACTTCTGGTAATGCTTAAAGTCCTTTTTCCCTTCACAGAGTCCTCCCTCCCTTCCTAGGTATGTCTTTCTGGTGGGTAGGCCTCTCTACTGGGTTCTAAGAATAGGTTCAGTTATGGTGTCTGTAACTGGTACTTCTCTCCTCTGAGAGCAGGCACATTCTCTGACTTCCCTTCATAGCTCTCTTCACATCTGTCTTTCCTTATTTGCCTGTCCACCTTTGATGCAGATGCTTCCCCTGCTGGGGGATACTGCAACTGCTGCCTTGCAGACCTCTCAGAATCTCTGAACCTTTTAGAACTCAAAAGAGTGCCTGGAAACTCTGTTTTAAGATTCTTGTTCACTTGAAGTCAAGAAAAAACAAACACAAAGAGACAGAGATGGCCATGTACTCACAGCTGTCCTGGCTGAGTAGGGAAATGAGACCAGCTATCTCTCTTCTACCTAGCCCTTGGGAGGCAACTCAAACCAGAACTACCTTCCTTTCCCCCTCTCCAAAGAAATAGAGAACAGAGGGTCCAGTTGTCCTTTTTGTATATCCACCAAGTTCAGGATCAGAAGCCAATTAGGGAACTCTTTATTATCACATAGTGCAAGTCCCTATGTGTGGCTAGAAATAGGGTCCCCTCCAAGATTTTACATGGTAGATCAGAAGTAGGCAAGGGATAACTGTACATGCTCTAAGGACTAACCCCTAGAGGCCAGGCTACACACATTCCATTTTCTTTTTCTTTTTTTCTTTTTTTTAAACTTCTATTGTTTCCCACTAACACACTTTCCCCACCCAAATAGAAGCCCTCCCTTGTAATAAATAAGTACAGTCCAGCAAAATAAATCAACACATTGGCCATGTCTGAAAATGCATATCTCATTAAACACCTCTAGTCCATCACCTCTCTGCCAAGAAGCAGCAGGTATGATTATCATCATCAGTCTTCCTAAATGATGATTGTTCACTGCATTGATCGGAGTTCTGAAACCTTACAAAATTGTTTTCCTTTTTATTTTTCTACAAAAATGTTTGTAAGAATAGTCTTCCCAGGTATTGCGTGCATGTTTGATGAAGGTGTAAGAAGGGAACTCATAGGCTTTCACAAACAATATTCTACAGCAATCCACATCTTTATAGACAGACTAAAAGGTCCAGAGAACAAGGTCCCAGGGGGGCTTGTCATTTGCTGACTACAATAAGCATATTTGATTTAGTAGAGCTAAATGGCTCATCAAAGGCTCTTTTCCAACAATGTATCTCATACATGTGCTAAAATATAGAGGATTCCTTGAAAGATAGGACAACAGAGGTAAGTTTGTTTGGCAACTCTCTATTATTATCAAGCAAAGCATAAGACAAGGACATGCATGCTTGCCAGAAGTGTATGCCCCTGTTATGGAAAATGTCCAGCATATATTTTAAATTAAAGAGGGATTCCTTGCTGATGGTGTAGTCTTCCAGCAACTCCTGTTGGCAAGTGAAATAGCGGAGCTTCTTCAGTGAGATGTATAATTAGAGAGTTCGGCTTTGAATACCAGAGGACTTTATATTTTATCTTGGAGGTTATAGGGAACCCCTGGAGTTTATTGTGTAGGGTGGGGCTGATACAATTAGATATGAGGTTTACTTTGGCAACTGATTGGAGGATGGGAGAGATTTGCAGCAGGGAGACCAACTACTAACCTGTTTCAGTAGTATAGGCATGAAATAATGGCCTGCTTTAGGTTGATGGCAGTATCAGAGGAGAAAAAAGGATGTATTTGAGAGATGTTATGAGAATAAAATTGATAGTTCTTGGCAATAGATTGGTTATGGGGGTATGAAGCAGTGAGGAGTTGAGGATAACACCTAAGTTTATAGAGTAGGCAACTGGGAGGATGTGATACTCTCAACTGCAATATGACTTCAGTTTTGGGTGTGGTGAGTTTAAGAGTCTGTAGAGGAGATTCAGGGAGAGATGTATAATAAATAGTTGGAGATGTAAATCTGGAGGTTAGGACTAGAGAAATAGATTTGAGAATTATCAGCACAGAAATGACAGTTGAATCCATGGGAACTGGTGAGATCAGATGCAGAGAGAGTAAAGAGGGCCCTGACCAGAGCTAGTAAGTGTTAAGTGTCTGAGGCCGGATTTGAACTCAGGTACTCCTGACTCCAGGGGCAGTGCTCTATCCACTGCGCCACCTAGCTGCCCCCTTACTCATCTTTTAACTGAAACTTCTCTCCAAAGTTTCAGTTAAAAGATCTGGCCTCAGACACTTAACACTTACTAGCTGTGTAACCCTAGGCAAGTCACTTAACCCCAATTGCCTCACCAAAAAAAAAAAAAAAATGAGTAAGAGGAAAAGAAGTGGAAGCAATGATTATGGAAAATCTTCTTAAGGAATTTTTAGCCACAAGAGGGAGGACTGACATGGGTTGATGGCTAGTAGGGATGGATAGAGTGGTTTTTTTTTGAGGATGGAGACATGGGCATATCTATAGGCTGTCAGGAAGCAGCCAGTAGATAGAGATTGAAAATAAATACAACTGGGGATGATAGAGACAATCTGCTGGAGAAGACAGAATGGAATGGGGTCAGTTGTGTTGGTAAGAAGGAGGGAGATGAAAAAGTGAGAAAAGGAGGCTCTTGGTAAATGCCTTCAATTTTCAATGATATATGAGCCAAGGTTCTCAGCTGAGTGGGGGCGGGGGAGGAGAGGGAGCTATGGAAGGTTTAAGGAAGGATGGAAAGATTGGGAAGAGCCACTATGCTGAGTGAGATAATGAGTTAATTAGGAATATGTAAAAGTATTGCCTTTCTACAGTGAGGGCCCAGTAGAGATTATGTAAGATAAATTTTTAGTGGTCCCAGGCAGCACAATTTTATGATTTTCTCCAGCTTCATCCAATAGCACATGAGTGAGAACAGAGGCAGCAGATGGGGGGAGTAATCCAGAGCTGAGGCTTGGCAAGGCAAAATCGGCAATAGAGCAATGTAATAATTTGTAAGGGATTCAAGAGAAAAGGACAGTGTAAAGTTGAACTGGTTCACATTTTACAAAGGAATGTTGAGCCTAGAGAAGAGTGGACTTGGGGTGGGGGTGGGGGAACATAATGGTTCACTTCAAGTATCTGAAGTATTGTCATGTAGACAAAGGATTAAGCTTCTAATAGTTGGCCTCAGAGGGCACAATTAGGAGCAATTGCAGATTGCTAGGAGAATTGATAGAAGTTGCAGATTCAATTTAATTCCATTTGGTTACTAACAGATGGATAACTGACAGGTCTCAAACCCATTGGTGAATAAGAAGGATGTCTACCCCAAGTATATGAAGACTTTCCCTGGTGGAACAGACAAATGAGAACAATTTGTTCCAACAGTGGCTGAAGCAGATTCCGTGGAACAGTTACAGCTTGGTCTGCCATTGAAGATACCAACATCATTCACTGCATTCCAGGCCTTGGTTGCTCATCTTTACTTTTTCCTTGCCATTGGGCTTTTTTTTGGTTGTTGCTATTGTTGTTGTTTTGTGGGGCAATGGGGGTTAAGTGACTTGCACAGGGTCACACAGTAATAAGTGTCAAGTGTCTGTGGCTGGATTTGAACTTAGGTCCTCCTGAATCCAGGGCTGGTGCTTTATCCACTTCGCCACCTAGCCGCCCCCTTCCATTGGACTTTGATGACCCTGGAAGAGTAAGACTGACAACTTTGCATAGCTCTGCCTCACTTAAATCCAATTCACGCATAAGTCAAGACATCACCCCATGATACCATAGGTCCTCTGAAAATTAAGGACAGATGCCTGTTATCACCTCTATTATTTAAGATTGTACTAAAAATATTAGCTATAGCAATAAGAGAAGAAAAGGAAATTAAAGGAATTAGAATAGGCAATGAAGAATCAAAACTATCACTCTTTGCAGATGACATGATGTTATACTTAGAAAATTCCGGCATTATTGGTGAAGTTGTGAACTGATCCAACCATTCTGGAGAGCAATTTGAAACAATGCCCAAAGGGATATGGGGTTATGCATACTCTTTGACCCAGTAATATCACTACTAGGTCTGTATCCCAAAGAGATCATAAAAAAGGGAAAAGGATCCACAAGTACAAAAATATTTAGAGCAACTCTGTGGTGGCGAAGAATTGGAAATTGAGGGGATGCCCATCAATTGGGAGATGGTTGAACATGTTGGGGTATATGAATGTAATGGAATATTATTAACTGTGATAGACTTAGCTCTTCTCAGCAATACAATGATCCAAGACAATTCCAAAGGACTCATGATGGAAAATGCTCTCTACATCCATAAAAAAGAACTGTAGAATCTGAATGCAAATTGAACCATACTATTTCTACTTGTTTTTCCTTTTTGAGGTTTTCCCCGTTTGCTCTGATTCTGATTGCAGAAATATGTTTAATGTGATTGTACATATATAACCTATATCAGATTGCTTTCTGTTTTGGGGAAGAGGGAGGGCAAGGAGGGAAAGAGGGATAGAATTTGGAACTCAAAACTTTAAATAAAAATGTTTATTACATATTTTTAAAAAGAAAATGGACTAACAACAGTTATTTCTGATATATCATTCTCTCTCCCAATGGTCTTATACTATAACAAAGGAAAGTAATTAAGCAAAACCAATGAATACTGATCACTTCTGACATCATGTGCACCATTACATGCCTATAGTCCTCTGTCTCTGATGGATAACTTTTTAAAAATAACGTTTTATTGATTTTTTGTTTGTTTTTTACATCAGTTTTTTATAGCATCCTTTCCCCCTCTCTCTCCCAGAATGTCATTTCATATAACAAATGGTTTTTTTGTTTTGTTTTGTTTTGTTTTTTGGTGGGGCAATGAGGGTTAAGTGACTTGCCCAGGGTCACACAGCTAGTAAGTGTCAAGTGTCTGAGGCCATACCCGAACTCAGGTACTCCTGAATCCAGGGCCAGTGCTTTACCACTGTGCCATCTAGCTGCCCCCACAAATGGTATTTTTTAAAGACAAAAAAGAGGGAAAAATCAGCATAACTGATCAACACCTAATGATGTCCTAAAACATGTCCAATGTGAAACACCTGTGGACTCTGACCATCAGAAAGGTATAGGTTGGGAATGTAACAAATTCTTCCCAAAACAGTTGTACCAATTCACAGCTCTACTAACAGTGCATTAGTGTGCTTATCATCTCATTAAAAAAAATTTTTTTTGCAGGGCAATGACAGTTAGGTGACTTGCCCAGGGCCACACAGCTAGTAAGTGTCAAGCGTCCGAGGTTGGATTTAAACTCAGGTCCTTCTGAATCCAGGGCTGATGCTTTATCCACTGCACCACCTAGCTGCCCCCAAGATTTTAGCTGTGTGACCCTGGGCAAGTCACTTAACCCTCACCGCCCTACAAAAAAAGAAAAATATTTATAGCAGTTTTTTGTAGTGGCAAAAAATTCGAAGTTGAGGGGATGCCCATCAATCGGGTAATATTTGAACAAGTTGTAGTATATGGATGAAATAGAATAATATTATATGATGATGAGCAAGCAGATTTCAGAAAAACCTCTGACTTCATCAGGGTTCATCATGGTGTGGTGGTTTCCTGAAAAAGGGGTGATCGAATCATCATGAATCTGTAGTTCACTCCTTTGGGGAAACATACAAGCCTGTTGAATAAATTAGTTTTGATGGCAAAACCTACACTACCTTCACAGAGCTGCCCATCACGGTGGCTACTCCAGGAAAACAAACAAACAAACATGTATTCAGCTCTGACTTTGATAAGCTGGCCTTCATTTGCCAGCCTTGTCTCACTCAGGGATGCTATCTGGATGTGATACCTGCCGAGTTCTCTTACAACAGGTGCTTTTCATTTTTCAGGTCTACTGGATTTTACTATGTCCATAAGTGTGCACACATTCCATGTACCAGCAGTGAATGGAATCATCTTCATAAAAGTTTTTGCACTTTTTTGTGTTTCAGCTGTAGGTGGGATCCCGCCTACCACAGCAAGCAGACCAGGGTTTAGTGAAGCACTTTTAAAAGCCCCTTTTCTAGCCCCTTCCTCATCCCAGGAGGTGAGCAGTATAGACCATCAAAAAAGCTACTAACACACTCAGGGGGCTGCTAAATCCCACTGCTCCTTCACTTTAGTGAGGTGACACAATGTGTGGAGGGTTGTGGCCACAACTCTCATCATATCCATACCTGATGCTTCATCACTTGCCTGTTGCCACAAGACTTTGAGGTAATTAAAAATAAAATGGTATGGGTGATGTCTTTTAACTAACAGATAAATTGCATTTAAGTGAGGTAGAGTTGTGAAAAGTCATTGGCCTCACCCTCAGTCATTGAAGTCCAGTGGCAAAGCAAAAGTCAAGACAACTGGTCATGGCTCGGGATGCATCGGCTGACCTTGGAGTCTTTGATGTCTTACCAAGTTCTAAATGCTCCATAGCACCTGATTCTGCTGCCTTCATGGCCATTGGAACAAATTGTTCTCATCTGCCCATTCTGCTGAGAGAAGTCTTCACATGCTTTGGGTGGACACCCTCTCCACTCACTGATGGGCTTGAAATCTCTCAGTTACCTTAAACGTGGTTTAGGTCTTCTGTGGTGTGGCTATACACTACACATGCTACAGCTTCTTGTAGCCACAGGTGAGAGTTGGGTGAATAAGACACACACCAAAAGTAGAAAGCAGCCCTAAAAAAGGGCTCAGCTGCACCTTGCTCCCACTACTCTTCCCTGAATACCCTACTCTTCAAAATAGGACAGAATGATAGAATGGGGAAATATGACTAGAGGGTTCTTATGAAAAAGATCTGGGGTTTTTGGTGCGTTATAAGGTCAATACAAATCAAAATATGAAATGACGGTCAAAAGAGCTACCTTGATCATAAGTAGCATTTGATAAGGCATAATATCCGGAACAAGTGAGGTAAGAGTTGCTTTATATTAGTGTTTCATGGTGCTTCACATTTGCATGTTTTAGGACTCTTTTAATGTATTCACCAGTTGTGCTGATCTTTTTTAAATTAAAAGATACTGTTATATGAGATGGCTTTTTGGGAGACAGAGGGAAAAGGGATGCTGGGATTTTGTACTCTGCTGTACAAAGATTAGACCACATATGAAGTATTGAGGGTTTTTTTCTGACTACCACATTTTAGAAGGATATAGATCAACTGGAGTGAATATAGCAAAGAGCAATCAAGGTGGTTGGAGGACTGGAAATTGCCTTTTGAAATTGTTTGAATGAACCAGAGGTATTTAACCTGTAGAAGATTAGACTTAAGTTGTATGTTGTGCATCTACCTCACATTTGCAGAAGGGTACAATGTAATAGTTGTCTTCAAGTATTTGAACATCTTTCAAGAACATGAAAGGGAGATTAGACTTGTATTTGACTACAGAGGGCAGAACTATGATCAATAAAAAGAATTTGCAGAGGCAAACTTAGGCTTGATATAAGGAAAAACTTCCATCTAGTTAAGAGTTGTGTAAAAAAGTAAAATGGGCTGCTTCACAAGGTAGAGTTCCCCTGTCACTGGAGGTGATATACTCTGAGAATTTATAGGGAATGTTGAAGAAGGGATTCCTATCTGAGAAAAGATTGAACTAAAATGATCTTTGAGGTCTCTCGGAACCTTGAAATCCTACAATTTGGTTACCAGAATTTGCAATTTTGAAAATGACATTATATTTTTTTTTAAATTTTTTTTTGGTGGGGCAATGGGGGTTAAGTGACTTGCCCAGGGTCACACAGTCAGTAAGTGTCAAGTGTCTGAGGCCGGATTTGAACTCAGGAACTCCTGAATCCAGGGCCTGTGCTTTATCCACTGCGCCACCTAGCCGCCCCCCCCCCAAAATGACATTATAAATTGGTACAACCATCTTAGAAAGCAATTTTAAATTATTATTTTAAAAAGTGACAAAATGTGCATAATTTTGGCCTAAAGATCTCACTGCTAGTCATGTAGTCCAAAGAAGTCATAGAATGAAAGATCCCATATATATAAACATATTCAAGGTAGCTTTTTTTTTTTTGCAGTAACAAAACCAAAATAGAAACAAAGAAGATATCTATCAACTGGGAAATGGATAAACAAATTGTGGTACATTCATAAAATGGAATATTATTGTGCTGTAAGATGTGAATAGAAAAAATATAGGGAAGCATGGAAAGATTTATATGAACTGATGTAGAATGAAGTAAACAGAACCAGGGAAATAATATACAATGACTACAACAAATGCAAATTGAAAGTCAAAAGGCTAATGCAATGCTCTAAAACTCATCTATTAAATGGCACTTCTTATAGTAATGTGAATACAGCAATTTCACAATATTCCTAGGGGGTTGTGATGCTAGTCTCCCATCTTTCTGGATAGGCTACATCAAATAATGAACAAGCATTCATTAAGCACATAGATATATTGGTATCTTTATAATGTTTATATATACATGAATATATGTACATGTATATATATATCTATGTATATAGATGCACACATGTATATACACATACGAAATAAAGTATCTTTAAAATGTATTCAGAGCACCTAAGAGACAATCTGAAGTGGGGAGAAAAGGAAAGGAAGGCAGCTTGTCAGAATTGGTGGAATCTTGGCATTGTGGGGAAAGAACTGGATTTCTAGAACTAACGCTTGGATTTGAGTTCAAGCTCTACTACAGATGTAAATTGAGTACACTGTAGTGGACGAACTCCAGCTCTCAAACCCAGGAGCCTAAGCGTCCAGAGGACACACTTCCCAAGCCTGTGTCCCCCAAGGGTCTGCGGCTCATACCAGGTCTGCACAAGTTTTTTGTTTGGGCTCAAGTACCCACGGGGCCCAAGCGCATGCGCCATGAGTCAGCTTGGGACTAACGGGACTCGTTCGCCTTTAGCGACAGAGCCGAGCGTCCGACTCTTTAACGTCCCAAAGCCAGCCCCGGTGCCTTTTATCGCCGCTCCCCACTGAGCTCGTAGCCGGGAGGACCAAGGAGCCCGAGGCTCGAGGAGCCTCTCCCAGGCTTCCCCGTCCAGGCCTTGTTCGATAAACCATGGCCGGAGGAGGAGGTGCAGAACGAAGTCGAGTCCTGGGCATGTCACCGGGTAAGGAAGCCGCAGGAAAGCCAGCATGGGGCCAGCGAGGCACGCGGCACTTCGCTTCTTTCCAGGCCTGGAGGTTGATCCATCTTGGGCTTCTCTAGAGTACAGGAATCTTTCCCATCCTTCCCAGGCCGGGCTTCCCTTAGCAACCACCCGCTCCTCTAAGCGGAAGGACGGTTCTTGGCCCGCCCCTCGCCTGGGTTTCCTAAACTAATCGGAGCCATGCCGGGAAGACCGGGACCCAATCACGTCGGGAAGAACTACGTCCAGCCAATGAGAGGTCGGAATTAGAGGGCGGGCTGTAGGGGTCGCGGGCGCCTGCGCTGTTTGGGCCCAGGGCGCTCCGTGGGGGATTTCTCGTACGTCCGGGGCCGGTGGAGGCACGTTGGGCCTGAAGAGTGTCTGTGTGGCCGCTGATTCCTGCCCCTCACCATGTTCCTCACCCGGTCCGAGTATGACAGGTTCGTGCTGGCGGAGGAGTCCCAGGGGCAGACGGGTGGAAAGAGAGGCTCGGAGAGGGGCAGGCCCCGAGCCTGGCCTCGGTTCTGCCTTGTCATGAGGCTCTCCAGGAGCTGGATCGGCGCGGGCCCGGGAACATACAGGCCGCCGGCCTTAGGCTCGGGGCGAGGTCCGCGCTTTGTGCCTCCGGCCGCTGCTGAGTCATCGTAAGCTGTGCGGAAGTGAAAAGCCCCGGCTTGGGCTCCGGCAGCGGGGCAGAGGACCCGAACTAGCCTGTGCCCCGGAGGAGGGCAGCAGGAAGTCCTCCCGAGGGCCCTCGGCCCAGCGGGTAACGCGGTGGAAGTCGAAGTGCAAATGAATGAGAGCTCCGTGGGGTGGGCTGGGGGGTCCCAAATCCCTCCTCCCCTTCAGAATACAGCAGGGCTTTTCTTTCCTCCAAGGGGCTCAATGAGCCCCTCGAGCTGCACAAGATGGAATAGTGCATCCAGGGATCTGTAGTCCTAAGCATAGCCTTGTATCCGACTGATTTAATCTGAAAAGCAGGAGTTTATATACATGGTTTTCATCATGCTGGTCCTTTCCCTTTGCAACCTCTAAGAGTGGACTTTCATTTTAAAAAAGCTGTTTTTCCTCTAGTGAAAGTTAGGTCAGATTATAGGTAGGACACCTCACAACCTTCATTTTTACAATTCCATTTACTAGGCTCGGGAAATCGGGAAAGGGGATCTTAAGAGACAACTTAGCTAGGCCGAAAGAGGGAAGCCAGAAATGCAACATTATGTTTGCCACGGGAACTTTTGCTTTCAGTTTCTGGTTTTATCAGTTTTGTTTTGGCACAATATGTTTTTCTGAAGTCCCTTCCTACTTTTAAATTCTGAGTTTGTAGAAGTAGATGTTTTTTTCCTTCTACAAGTCTGAACAATAGTAAAGTTGAGAAGCGAGTTTGATGTAAATATATTTGCTGTTCTGTCAGTCGTATTAAAGGAGGGTAATTTTTCCTTCGCTTTCTTTATTCTGTAAAAAGATATGTGTGAATGTACAATGTAGAAATGTGAAATTTCACAGACTTAGAGGCTATCTAGTCTTTCTGCCCCCGTTTTACAGAAGAGGAAACTGAGACCCAGAGAAGTGACCTGCCCCATGGTCACAATGGTAGTGACAGAGACAAGATTTGAATTTAGGTACTCCTGTTCCAGGGCAGTACTCTTTCCACTGTATTTTCTTCAGCTTTCAAGACTTGCTTTTGTCCAGGCTTACATTTTTTCTTTTCTTTTCTTTTCTTTTTTTGTCTCTGTGGTATGACATCAGTGAGGTGAGCACATTTTAGAAAATCATTATCTCCACTGACCTTTATTAAACTCCTATTTGCAAATGATACACTCTTTACTAAATGTTATGTACATTGAGGAGAATGCAATGGCAAAACCATCTTATGGAAAGTAATACTTGTATATACTTAACTATAATTCAGGACAGACTTAATAAATATAAGACAGTAAGAATTAGGTGCCACCAGATTTCAAAGGGAAAGAAACCATCTGGTTGAGAGAAGGTTTGTGGCGAAAGTAGCATTTGACCTGGGCTTTTTAGGGTAAACGTGACTTGGCTAGATGCAGGTGGGAAATTAAGGCTTTGTTTAGGGACCAAGGTAGTAGGAATTTAGGTTAGATTAAGAGAGTAATGGGTGATAAAGGTAAATAAACTATCTTGAGGTCCACTCCTGGAGTGCTTTTAGTACCAAACTAAGAAGTTCAGATTTTGTTTGGTAAGTAGTGGAGAGCCACTGAAAGTTTTTGAGCAGGGGAATGACATGATGACAGCTATAGTGCAACTAATAATCTCTGGTGCGTAGGATGGATTAGGTGTAGAAAGAGACTGAAATCAGGGAGATGATCTAGGAGACTATTAAAATAGAGGTGAAAGGTAAATAAAAAGTAAGGACCTAAACTAGGATCATGGCTGTAAGAATGGGCTGGGAGTAGTGGGGGTGGGATAGGACTATTTAAACTTAGGAAGCACATTTGTGTGATATGGTATAATGGGGCACTGTTTATAGAGTCAGGAATCATGATTTTTAGCTGTACTGTGCCATTTATCTAATTCCTTCCTTAGTTCATCTGCAAAATGGGAAGAGCAGTACGTGCAGCCCAGTTTACCACGGGGCGGGTGTGAAAAAAGCACTTTGTAACTGTGAATTATTACAAGAATGCTGGATTCAGAATTAGAAGACTTAGACTCAAATCAGAGTTACACTATTTACTATCTCTGTGACCCTTTAGGCAAGTTATCATTTCTCTGGGCCTCAGTTTCTCCATCCATAGAACGAAGGGGTTACTAAAGTCTTTTTCAGTTCTAAGATTCCATGACCAAGACCCTGGACACAGACACATTCTCTGCCTTCTAGAAGCATGCAATCTAAAACATATAACATGATGGAGGCAAATGGGTAGAAGGAATAACTAAAGCGGATCTAAAAGTAACGTCACCTGTCTATAAGGAGTAATTACAACTTAGGGAGCAGGGCAAGAATGAGATCATAACATTTGGAGATTGCCTAGTGAGATATGGGGGCATAGAACCAACCCAGTTAGGGTTAAGCAGTGGAAGTCATTGGTTGAGTCTAGAAAGAGTCTTCTCTACTTACAGGTCTCATTCTTTTGAGTGTGTTATTTAGTATGTGGTGTGGTTGTTACCTATGGTAATATGGAAGAGAAAAGCATACCATCCTAACTGAGCAATTGATAGAGACTCAATTTTACTGTCTGCTGACACTTCTTAATGACTCTTTCACTGCAGGGGTGTAAATACTTTTTCTCCTGAGGGAAGATTATTCCAGGTGGAATATGCAATTGAAGCCATCAAGGTATGGTAACACTGACCTGTTTGAAACATCTCTCCATAGTTATATTGCAGAGTATTTTGAAATTGTTCTTTGCTTAAGATCTTTTCAAAAGTTCAGCTGCAGGCCCCAAACTCCTTATTGGAAGAGCATTTGGGATTTACTTGACAGTAGCAGCAGCTCCCATTCATATAAATCTTTTTGTCTGTTTGCCTTTCTCAGAATTTAGTGTTCTTTGTGTGTGCCTTGAGCAACAACATATGGGAAAAAATACCTGTAACCATTTCAGGCCCTTTTTTTCAGCATCAGATGAGGAAGGCAACTTCATAATGACATTAGCAGGTTCTTGGTGGTATTTTGATACGTGCAATCAGGGCAGATACAAGATATTAACATTTCTGGCATTGTTAGTCACTATGGGGAGGAAAAGTACAGTTATCCCCAGAAAGAAAGGTCAGAATGCAGAAGAGAATGTTCTGGAACTTAGACTGGATATTTTGTATCTTTAGAGCCACCTGAGAATTGTTATTTTTTATTGAAAAGAAAACCTACTGAAGGAAAGCTATTTAGATGTTTGACATTTGAGGATAAAAACCCAGTCCTAGACACTGGCCACTGAATTTCTTCTAGTATTTGTGAGGACTTATGTCCCCAGAACTGTGCTAAGTGCTTTCAATGGGGTGGAGGAAATAGGAACATGAGATACCTACAGCCTTAAACTTATTTGGGATTATTAATATACATTAAACAGTAAGGGGGCAGGGAAGGGAGGTAGATAGAGAAGGGGATAAGCATTTATTAAACACCTACTATATGCCAGATACTTTGCTAGGTCACTTGGATACTAACCCAATGATGTGATGAAGATTTTTAAGTGCATTTGGAGTTGAGAAGGGAGATAGTGTAGTCAAAGAAGGCTTACTTGAGGAGATTGGACTTGAGCTGGCCCTTGAAGAAGCAGTAGGATTTGGATGAGGCAGTAGACTTTCCACACAGGAAGCAACATTAGTGAAAACACACTGTGTGCAAGACACTGAGGAAATAAATGGCTTAGATTGCAGTTGAGCTTTTGAACTGGGGAAGAATAGGAAAGTTTGGGCATGATACCAAAGGGAATTGAGAGCCATTGTTGGTTCTTCAGGTAGGAAAGAACAGGAGGAAAACAGTGTTTGAGGAAGATGAGTGGAGCATCCATATGCAGGATAGATTGAAGTGGAGAGAAACCAGAAGGAACATAGGCTGCTGTAGCAATCCAGTCATGAGGTGGTGGGGGTCTGGACCAGTGGGGGCAGATAGAATGGGAAGAAGAAGAAATCTGAAGAAGATTATGGGAGAGACGATTCATGTCATTTGAGTTACTGTGTTTTGTTCTTTTTGGCAGGTTTAAAAATCCAGTTTTGTGCCAAAAAAGAATTTTGTCACTGTGCTCACAAACCTAGTGAATATCATTGGATCAGAACAGCAACAGCTGAGGGCAGAAAGACTGTCTTAGGGAGACAGCGCAGAGTTTGGCTGAGCTCTCTCATTTGGGCTCTTTAATCCCTGTTTCCAGTTTTCTAGGGCTGGAACCTTCCAGTTCATTTTTGTTTTTGTTTTTTTTTTGGTTTTTGCAGGCAATGGGGGTTAAGTGACTTGCCCCGGGTCACACAGCTAGTAAGTGTCAAGTGTCTGAGGCCGCATTTGAACTCAGGTCCTCCTGAATCCAGGGCCGGTGCTCTATCCACTGCGCCAATTAGCTGCCCTCTCCAGTTCATTTTTTAATTTAGAATATCCTCTTGGGGCAGCTAGTTGGCGCAGTGGATAGAGCACCGGCCCTGGATTCAGGAGGACCTGAGTTCAAATGCGGCCTCAGACACTTGACACTTACTATGTGTGACCCGGGGCAAGTCACTTAACCCCCAATTGCCTTAGAAAAAAAAAGAACATCCTCTTAAATATTAGCTTAAAGTTGATCCCTTTTCTGGTGTTCTTCAAACAGTGGTATGACTTTATACATCTTAGAAATATTAAAATAATAATAATAGTAGGATCCAATAATAATATAGCACTTTAGAGTTTATAAAGGGCTTTCCTGCATTGGCTTATTTGAGGCTCCCAGCAGCCCTGTAAGGTAGATGGTCTTAGTATTATTCCCATTTTACAGATGAGATTTACTAAATGCAGATGTAGTCATATTCTTCCCATTTTCTGCATCTACTTGACTTACAAAGGTTGGGTATTGCCCAAGGTTGGAGAGGCTGTAAATGGCAGGGCCAGAAGTCAGAGCCCAGTATCCTGAGTCTCAAGTGTTCTTTTCATGACACTATATAGCAAGTATGACCCAGGGCAGATATAGACCTTTCCCGGGAGCTCTGGTTCCTCTTCATGCAGAAGTACATTTGGTTGAAGTGTCAGTCTAACCAAACTGTGTAGGTAGTTTTGTGCCAGTGAGTGTGTTAGGCTGTTGTTCCTATTTACTGCTGTTTATAACTGGAGCATCTCTGTCCTTAGCTTGGCTCCACAGCCATTGGGATCCAGACGTCAGAGGGCGTGTGCCTCGCTGTGGAGAAAAGAATCACCTCCCCACTTATGGAACCCAGCAGCATTGAGAAAATCGTAGAGATTGATGCTCATATAGGTAAGGGGTGGGGGAAGACTCTCCCATGAGATCAGGCCTGGTTAGTCAGTCTCCCACGGTGCTCCAGGGCAGATTCATGAAATGTGGGTTCATCAGGGTAGACCCTGAGAAGTATAGAAATTCTCCTCTCAGAAGGTACTGGCTTCTGATAGCTGGTTTTCCAGGCATCAGGCCAATGGGGCATAACTGGAGGAGCAGGAAGCAGCAGCTGCAGCACTCATTTGTGTTTAACTTACTCCCCAAAGTGCCCTTCCCCCTCAAATTTAGACTTGGCAGACCAGAGAGTTGTTGAAATGTGTAAAGGATTGGTCATAGGCCAGCTCCCTACGGTGGCTGTGTCTTCATTGGTGCATAATGTTAGCCCTGGAAGGGGGCCACTTGCTCTAAATGGAGACGCTCAGAGACAGTAGGCCAAGACTGTCCCCTAGGAAAATTGGGGGCTCTTAAAACAGATCTTCTGCATGACCAAGGTTAAGAGAATGAGCAGAATAGAGCCTTCCACTGAATGTGGCTTTCCTCCCTTTTCTGGGGGTTCTCTTATTTAACCCTGTCCCTGTTACTACAATCCCTTGTATGTAGCTCCTGGCATCTCTGTGGTACTTCAGTGTGAACAGTTCTACTTATTTATAGCATGGCATTTGAATTAGCTATCCAAAGGCAATTTTGTGGTGACCTCTCTACTTATTGGCCTAATGTCTCTCAGGTAGGACAGTTGGTTGCCTTGCCTGGGTGGCTTTCAGACTACAGAATTGGGTTTTTCACTTGAAAAAGCTCTCCTTGAGAGCTTGATACTGGGTAGTATTTATAGATAAGGAAACTGAGCCCTAGAGAGGAAGTGACCATTCAAGGTCAGCACAGTGACTCAATTAACTAAATATTGCATGTTCCCTTTTCGTGTGGTCACTGACTTTATGGAGGTGGCTTAGCAGTCACCTTTGCCTCTTATTTTGGTGTTATCTCCTGTTAGCGCCTCAGCGTATGTATCATTTGTAACTATTCATTTCTAACACAGACACCTGGTCTGAATTTGGGACTGGCAAGTGGAAAGGTCCTTTGCTATAGCCAGGGACAGAACCATTTTGTCCAGTTGACATGGGGACCTTTTTCAGGTGTGGGGAGAGAAATGTTAATTAACTTCTTATAAGTTCATCGTCACTCACGAAGTCCTCAGATTAAAAGTGCTAAAGAAATTGCTCAGGAGTGTCTTGTAGATGGAAGTTTTCCTGGTGTTTTCTGTGTGCACTACCACCTGGTCCCCTGTGTCATACATGGTCAGGAACTAACTTCTTAAGGGGCACTCTGGCATGGTGAACAAGTAGTGTACTGGACTTGGAGTCAGGAAGACTTGGATTTGAATCTAGCTATTGACACTTAATAGCTATATGACTATGGGCAAATCATTTAATTTTTCGGAGCCTCAGTTTTCTTTTCCGTAAAATGAGGGTAAGTGGTTGTTAGAGGGTTGTTGGAAGACTTAAATGAAATGTCTGCAGAGTCCTTTGCAAACCCTTAAAACATGTAAGCCTCTTAATCCTTTAAGGTAGGTACCCTAGACATTACCTGTTTCTTTTCAGAGTGTTACATAAACGGCAGCTTTTAGTGTTGACAGCTGGCCTTCAGTTCTCATCTCTGCTGTGGGTTTTCCCCCAGTTTTTTGGAACGTGGTTGCACTTGGATACAAAGTGGTTTGCTTATCCTGTCTGTTGGGTAGTACAGCCTGAGGGTCACTGAACAGCTGCCATTGTTCCACTCCAGAAATTGCAGCATTTCATTAATAGGTGAAATGTTAGGAAGCATCCAAGAGAGAAACTGGAGAGATTTACCCAGCGGGTCACTGTTGCTTCTGCATTGCAGGTTGTGCCATGAGTGGGTTAATTGCTGATGCAAAGACTTTGATTGATAAAGCCAGAGTGGAGACACAGGTAATGAATGCTTCTAGACATCTCTCCTCTTTAGCATGTGGCCAGCATTCTTTCCCTGGGGGTGACGCTGCCACCCCAGACTGTACTGCACTTCTTTCTATTGGTGTCAGATACTGTGCATGGGGATTCTTTGGGGTTGAACCCACAGTTGTCACTTGCCTGAGGCTCAGAGCCCCACTAGCCAAACCTCCTTGCTGAAAGGATGCCCCAAGTGGAATAGCTGTTGCCTGCATTTTTGTTGCCCTTGCTCGGATATGAAGTAAGAAGTTGCATTGTGTTTGGTACCAAAGGAGGGGGTCAGGAGCTGAAGGACTCGCTTCCTGGGCGCTGGGTGCAGGCTTAGACTCCAGTTGGGACTGCCCTGTGCAAGATAATCAGCCTTCCTAGACTTGGCTTTCCACCTGTAAAGCGAACGTTATCTCCAAGGTCCCTTTCATATCTTACATTTGATCCTTCGGCCTTCCAGATAACACTTTTCTTTTGGTGAATGATAATTTGTGTTGAGTGTCTAATCAAAATGCTGATTTATTGGGATTTTCTGGGTTGTTTTTACTCTTTCTGAGTGCCTGCTTGGATCAAGTGAGATAATGTATCTAAAATGCTTCATAGAACTTAAAGTGTTATGTGTCACTTGCCATTTTTATTGTTACTATCTGAAGGACAAGCTAGTAAGAAAAAGTTATGAACTTAAAAATTCTTTGAACTTATTTATAAGGTTGCTTTCAGTACCTTTGTAAATAAAGGTAAATTTTTCTTTTAATATTTAAACAAGGGTAAATGTGAGGACCTCTAGGAAGTCCTTGCATTCATTCTCTAAAGATCCAGAGTTTGGTTTTCTGAAATTAGCCCTTTGTATCTGGATTGGGGTGAACCATGACTCATTGCTTGGAGTCCCGATACGCTTTCTGTACTAAGATTTTTGGGATACCTCGTATTTACTGATTATTTCCAAAACAGTTTGTTTCATTTTCATTAAGTCCCAAGAAACTGAGGCCATGTCCTCCTGGTTCCATCAGCCAAAGGTGTTTACAACTGTAGCCACCTAGCAGTATGGTTAAAACAAAGGTTATACCATATTTTGCTGTTCCCTTAGAACCACTGGTTCACCTACAATGAAACAATGACTGTGGAGAGTGTGACCCAGGCTGTTTCCAACCTGGCTTTGCAGTTTGGGGAAGAGGATGCAGATCCTGGTGCCATGGTAAGTATGTTGTTAGTGTTGAATTTTCTCCCTGCTCTATATGACTTAGGACACTGTTAAGAGTCACCAGTTTCTTATTTCTGTCATTCCTCCTGCTCTCATTCTAGTCTCGTCCATTTGGAGTGGCATTATTGTTTGGAGGAGTTGATGAAAAAGGACCACAGCTGTAAGTCATTTTTTGGTTCCCTTATAAGGGATTCTTTTTGTTTGGCAAAATAGCAGTAGCTTTCAGGCACCAGAAGGAGATGTTCTTCAAGCCAATACAGAAAGTATTCGGAAGTTGTTGGAAGAGAACTTCTCAGAACACAAGAGACCACTGCTACTGTCTAACCTACCTCGATTGCCATATCTTTCTTCTCAGGACTTAAGATGAGTTATGAGGAAAATCGCACTCAATTAACAAGTCAATGGGAAAGTGAGGAATTCATTAGATTATTGTCCAGGGAAGGTCTGTGGAAAGTATCTGGGGTTGTCGGGGTTTTGTTAGTTTTTTTCTGCCATGAGCTAATACCTTCATAATACTGGTGTCAGGAAGATAGCACAAACACATCTTATAGGCTATTGGTGTTCTTTCAAGCTTTTCCTATATGCAGTTATGTTTTGGAAAGTGCCATTTGACCCATGGCATGTGAGAGTCAGTGTTATAATTGGGTTCTAGTCTGATTTCATAGCTCACACACTATACAGTCTGGGAAAGGGAAAATCCTGGAGGCATACTTGGCCATGGATGGAAGATAGGCTCAGTGGCGGCATAGTTCCAGCAGCTTTTGGCTTTGACACCACCCACCTGAGGGTCTGCATTGGACTTACTGAGATATAGGAGAACCTGATATTTGGGTGTTTGCTGCAAGTCAGGGGTGACTTTGGCCAAGTTGTATAACCTCTGTGGCCCTCAGGAAGGTTTGGCCTAAGTTTAAAACTATCTCTAGTTTATCTCTCCCTTTCTCTGCCTCCCCCCCTACCTTACACACACACACCCGCGTGTGTACATGCATACAGATCTGTACATGTATATACACACACATGGAAAAGAGAATTGAGAGGGCTTTTGTGCGAGCACTGTTAACTGGGATCAATCCTGTTTGGAAAGAGATTGTATTTCAATTTAGTTGTAGTTTTGTATCTCTAGGCAGCATGATGCAGTGAATAGGGAGTCAGATTCTTGCTCTTGAGAGAGTTTTGTATCCAGTAGGTTTCACATGGACCCTTTGGAACCTTTGTACAGTGTGACGCTTGGTCAGTTGGCTCTGCTTCAGAAGGTACCCAGAGCTCCTTGCAGGAAGTCTATTGCAAGAGAGCTAGAGGCCAGGACTAGCTGGGGTCAAGTCCCATCTCCAGCCCATACTGTAACTGATCAAGTCACATCCCCTCTCGGTGCTTGAGGTCAGTGGTGTCAGCTCAGAGAAAACCACATGATACATAAGGATCCCTCTAGGCCACACTGACTTTGAAAGCCGTGTATTAGTATTATCTACATTTTATTATGTTTTTAATCTGGTTCAGGCTGCACTTAGCAGTGTAGTGGGTCATATGTTTGACTCCTCTCTTCCAGACAATTCCATAAGACTATTCTAAGTTGCAGAGAAGGTACTGACCTAAATTGGTAGAGGAAGTTCCCTCTACAGATGAAATCACAGGTCTATTCTCTCTCCTTCCCCCTATTTCTTTGTATCTTTAAGATACAAAATTTCAGAACATCTCTTTGAAATGACTTCATTTGGAGTCCAAAGGCCCTCGATTAAAATAGGGCCCCATATTTTTCTAGGGATGTTTTTTGTTTTGTTTTTTTGGCAGGGCAATGAGGGTTAAGTGACTTGCCCAAGGTCACACAACTAGTAAGTGTCAAGTGTCTGAGGCCACATTTGAACTCAGGTCCTCCTGAATCCCCAGGGCTACTGCTTTATCCACTGCACCACCTAGCTGCTCCAGGCTTCATATTTTTCATGTGAAAAATGAGAGTATTGCACTAGATCTTCTCTAAGGTCCTTTTGTTCTAATCCTATGATCAGTTATTTGCTGAGCACCATCAAGTGTTATACATACATGAAGACTTTTTTTCTTCTAAATCCTAGTCACTGCTGTTTGTTTTCTTAAGAACCCTAGATGCCTTTGTTCTCTTGCCTGAATCTCTGTCCCCCTGTATCATTTGGATTTTCTTTTCCCTTTATTACTTGACTGGGTATTTAAGAAATTGTGCTTGAATTCCATAGAGTTGTGTGATGTCAAATGCTTATCCAGGTGATGCATTTTAATTCTCATCTTTTTACAACTGGTAGGTTTCATATGGACCCTTCAGGAACCTTTGTACAGTGTGATGCTCGAGCAATTGGCTCTGCTTCAGAAGGTGCCCAGAGCTCCTTGCAAGAAGTTTATCACAAGGTATGCAGACTTGATCAGGGTGTTTTCTGTGTAGACTATAGCTGATTCTTAAAGCAACTGGGTATTCAACCCAAACACTTTAGGGTCCTAAGTTTATTTGAAATTTCTCAGTCTCAGAGAAAAAACTAACCAAGTTTGTTTCCTTCCACAGTGGGAAAGAAACATCTAATATCTGTGCTTCTCTATGCTTCTTTTTTCTCTGCACTATCATTCAGGAGGTTAAGGGCAGCGATCATCTCACGTAACCCCCAGTAGTATCTCTGAATTACGTGAGTGTCAAGTAGGCTTTAGTTTATGGTTGGACACATTTAGGTTGCAGAGATAGATCACAGCAAAGTAGGGAATGCAGTTTGTATTCTGAATTATGAAGCTCCTTCTTAAACTTAATGGGCATAATCTATTGGAGGTCACCAGAGAACATAAACTTCTTTTTAAAGTGAACTTAAAGGGGCAGCTAGGTGGCGCAGTGGATAAAGCACCGGCTCTGGATTCAGGAGTACCTGAGTTCAAATCTGGCCTCAGACACTTAAGATTTACTAGCTGTGTGACCTTGGGCAAGTCACTTAACCCCAATTGCCTCACCAAAGAATTAAAAAATAATAATAAATAAATAAATAAAGTAAACTTAAGTAACAAAAGATATAAAACCATTTTCCCAAATTTCCTCTAAGATAAAGAACCCTAGAGGAATTATCTGTAATTGTTCTGGTGCTTTAGATTAAAGCCCCATTTTGTGAATATGTATGTATATATTTAAATATTCATTAATTCATTTTACTTGTTATCCTAACTAGGTTTTAACTTTATTACTACTTAAAGTAATGACAGGTTTTTTTTCCCCTTAAAAATAGTACAGACTTTTAAAACCAATTTTTCCATTGATTCTTTTGGGGGGATTTTCATCATTGTCACTTCCAAGTTTCTACCCCTTATCCTTAATAGAATCCTTTTTAGTGATAAAGACATGAGAGCTAAACAAAATGGGCCAACGTGATGACTGTGTGCACAAACATAGGACTCATTCCTCACCCTTAGTCCAGTCCAGTGCCCTCCTCCTGAAAGGAGAGAGGTATGTTTTATCTTCTGTTCTCCAGGGCCTAGATTCCTTTGTGTGTAATTTAAGATTCTAAATGTGGATTCTAATCTGTTCCCCCAGTTTGGGGGAAACTGACTAAAAATCACTGATAAAACGAGTTTAGGTTTTTAAGGGTTTATTGGAAAATAGAAAGAAAAAGATTGAGAACAGAATTCTAACAGCCTGGCATTCCTATCTTTCCTCAAATCTCCTGTGAAGTCCTCTGCCGCCACCACCATCAAGTCTGGAAGCCAAAAAAAGGGCCCGCGCTCTCTGCGCAGGCTCCCTTTCCTCCTTCCTGTCTCCTCCCAGACCATAGGAGGCTCCTCCAGTTGATTGGCTGGTAGACTTGATAGACAGCACCCATGAGCAAACGTCATTTCCTGACGCCAAGGAAAAGCCACAATGCCTCTGAGGCATTTTCCTCATGGTGGAGCTCTCCATAGCAAGTCTCCAGTAGGTGGCGTCATTCCAATCATTACAGTCCCCCCTGTTGTTCCTCAAGAAACAAAATGTTTCCTTGACGGAACATTTGTCTTTTAGTGTTGTTTGCCTTTACACTAAGGTGGTTGCTGTGTTCTTTTGGTCTTGCTTATTTTACTGTGTATCAGTTCAAATAAATCTCACCAAACTCCTATGAATTCCTCTTATATTTATCATTTACATGATACAGTATTTTTACATTCAAAAACCACTATTTGTCCGTATTCCAACTGATGGGTACCCACTTTCTTTCTGGTTTTTTGCCATGTTGTTGTTGCCATGTTTATTTGGTATATACGTAGGGCCTTTCTTCTGTCTTTAACCTCCATAGAGTACACGTGCAGTGATTGCTTCCACAGCAGGTGGGGCAATTTGCACTTCCCACTAAGGTATTAGGACAGCCTTTTTAAAGGGAGGGTGATTTGCTTCCTGAGTAGTACCTTATCTACAACCCTTCCTCCCTTTTTTTCCCCCAAGGCTATGACCCTGAAAGAAGCAATCAAGTCATCACTCATAATTCTCAAGCAAGTGATGGAGGAAAAGCTGAATGCAACTAACATAGAGGTACCCTGGGGGCTCATGTCTTTTTCTTCCTGTACTATAGCTCTGTAGGCTCTTATTGAGAACTTGGGGGATATCATCAACAGGCCCTGCTTTTCACCTCTGCATTTCTCTACTCTACTCATTTAACAGCTTCATATATAGGAAAGATTGTCGCTGAAATATATTTCAGGCCACTTGGACAAAAAAAGGAAATAGATGAGAATTCCAGGGGAGGATTACTAACCCAACCCATAGGGTAGGGGTCTAAAGTGATCCACATATCTATAAGAGTACTCTCACTACTCAAAGCAAAACACCTAATAATTCGTAGCTAAGAGGATAGTTTAGGTGGGCTGTGGATAGAGTGCTGGCCCTGGAATCCAGACAGTGTGAGTGCAAATCCAGCCTCAGACATGGACTAGCCGTGTGACCCTGGGCAAGTCACTTCACCCTGTTTGCCTCAGTTTCCTCATCTGTAAAATGAGCTGGAGAAGGAAATGGTAAACCACTCCAGTATTTTTGCCATGAAAAACTCAATAGGGTCATGAAGAGTCAAGCATGACTGAAATGACTCAACAACAACAAGATCATTTCCCCTTCCAAAGGGTAGAGGGCCTAACAATGGCAGTCTCTCTCCTAGATCTGATTCTTACCAGCAAATTCTTCAGGGAAAAAGACAGGATTGTAGGACATCCTAGGAGGGATGAAAAGCTGCCAAGAATGAAATATGGACAGCCATTCTGATGAGGAGAGGTGGTCTGGAGAGACCGACATAGATACAGAGAGGATTTATTGGCCGGAGTTTTTTAAAATACCCCTATGAAAGGTAGAAGCAAAGACAGTAACAAAGGAGAAATGCAGAAGCAAAGTTTAGACCTGTGATATTAGGAATGCTGAAGCTCAGAATAAGTTGCGGCTGATGAGGACAACTAACAACAAGAAAGGTTTGTTTGATTTGGATTTTTAGCTCAGTTGAGGGTAAAGAGTCTCAAAGAAGGAATAGTGCTTTGGGCACGTGTGGAACATGTGCCCTTTTTTGATATTGATTCCATTTTCTTGATTAAAGGAGAATGATATTTGAACTAAAAAAGAACAAAAATGATTACTGCAGAGTTAGTTGTAGAGAGATATGGCACACCTAGTTTCCCTGGATCAGATCATGAGGCCCTTATGAACTAAATCCCAAGATAATGAAAGAGCTGAAATGTGTGATTGCTCAGTCACAGTCAGTCATCTTTGGGAGGCCATGCATAGGAGAGGAGAAGAGTAAATGTTCCGATTTTCAAAAGGAAAGAGAATGGAGTCCACTAATGATAAGCTGGTAGGCTTGACTTTGACTCCTGGCAAATTACAGAATGTCTTATTAGAGGGATGGGTAGTGAGCATGTAAAAGAAGAAGCAGTGATCCAGAGTCCATGTGATGTCATCAAGCACGTATCATTATAGGTATCAGCCTGGTAGATCAGGGAATGCTGTATATATATCTAGATTTCAGCAGAGTATCTTGACAAGTTTTTATGTTGTATTTGTAGACAAAATGAATTTGAAATTAGATGAATTGTTGTATCCAAAGAGTAATCATTAATAATTTAATATTGGCTTGGAAAGAGGGCTCTAGTGGATAGCCACACTCAAAGAATAGTCATTAATGTTTCAGTATCAACAAGGTGGGAGCTCCCTAGGGATCTGTCCTTGACTGTGCTTTTTAACATTTTTATCAGTGACTTAGATAAAGTCACTGGTTGTAGGCTTGTCAAATTTCTAGATAACACAAAGCTGGAAGGGGTAACTAATACACTGGATAATAGTCAATATCCAAAAAGATCTTGATGGGCTAGAACATTGGGCTGAATTCATTTGGGATAAATGTAAGGTCTTGCCCTATATACCAAAAAGAAAAAAATCACCTCCACTAATATCAGATGGAGGAGGCATGGGTAAACAGTTATTCTGAAAAGGATCTGGGGGCTCTGGTGGACTCAAAACAAATCGTCAGTGTGACGTGGCAACCAATAGCTAATGCATTAGGAGAGGCACGGTTTTCAGGAATAGGAAGGTGATGGTCCCACTGCCCTTTGCCCATGTCAGATGTCACCCGGAGTATTGCATTTGGTTCTGGGCACTACAGTTTAAGAAAGATATTGATAAACTGGAGAACGTCCAGAGGACGAGCCATGAATTCATGACATGGGGATAGTTTGAAAGCTCTGGGCACGTTTAGTCTCCAGAAAAGATGAGTTGTGTTCAAGTGATGTGATGATGGATGTGATTGGGTCCATTCTGCTGGTCCTCAGAGGGTCAAATCGGGAGCAATGGGGGAAGTTTCAAAGACACCAGTTTAGGCCTGATGTCAAGAGAAATTTCCAATTCTAGCTTTCCAGAAAGGGAATAGCTTGCCCAAGAGGTGACAACTTTCCCCTCCTTGCAAGTCTCCAAGCAGAGGATGGACAGACACTTGTCAGACATGTCAGCGGAAGGATTCCTTTGCTTAAGGGCTGTGGAGATCCCTTGCTTACACCTTTCATATTCTGTGATATGCTTATCAGATTAGGGACAGCAATGAATGGAGTGCTAGACTTGGAGGCCAGAACACCTGAGTTCAGATTCTGCCTCAGATACTTAGGAGTTGTATAACTTTGGGCAAGTCACTGAACCTCTCTCTCGCTGTTTCCTTACCTATAAAATGGGGATAATAATAGCACCTACCTCACAAGATTGTTGTGGAAATCAAATGAGACAACAGTGTAAAGCACTTTTCAAATTTTGTAGCGCTAGATAAATGCTAGTTATTATTTTTTGCAGACCAAAAGCTGGCAGGGATAAGTAACACACTGAAGACTGTTAGGATCCCAAAAGATCTTGACAGGCATTAACATTGGGCAGAATCTAATGGCATTTATTAGGGTTACATCTAGAGTCATACTTGGTATCAAAAAGTCACCTTCACAAATGCAAGGGGGGGATGGTCTGATTAGAGAGGAGTTCATCTAAAAGATGCTAAGGGTATTGGTGGCTGTGGTGGCTAAAAGTGGAATCTGTGCATCTCATTAACAGAAGCACGATCGTTTGTGTTCTGCCCTGATCAGAACACCTCAGGAGTGTTATCTGTATTCTGCTGTAGACACTACATTTTAGGGAGGACATTGATAAGCCGAGCAGTGTTCAGAGGAGAGCAGTGAGGTTCGTTGAACCTTGAGATAATGATTGAGGATCAGTGGGAGGAGCTGGGGATGTTTAGAGGAGAGAAGACCAAGTTTAGGAAGGCCATGATGGCCACCTTGGATTTGAGGGGCTGCTGTTCCCCCACGCCTCCTCCATCTGCTTATCCTCCCAAGAACCAATGGGCTGTACTGGCAAAGAGGCGAACAAAGGCTTGATGTCAGGAAGAACTTCCTCTCGTTGAGAGCTGCCCACAAAAGGAACGGGCTGCCTTGGGAGATGGTGAGCAGGTTCTGCTATATGAGAGGGAGGCAAGGTGACCCTTATCTGGTGTGTTGGGGGGGGGATTCCTGTTCAGGTCTAGCTTAGACTAGGTGGTAGTGGAGACCTTTCCAATTCTGAAAGTCTGTGATTCTGTGAATTTTGAGCAAAGTGGTAGATTTGACAACACTTTGAAAAAGTGCAACCTTTGTCATGTTTATGTATGTTGTCGTATACATTAATGTTACATTTTTAGCCTACAAAAGTAAGGAATTATTATTTTTACCAATTCATATTCAATCCAACAAAATGAGCATGGACTGTGCAGAACACTGGGCTAAAATCTAGAGAAAATGCAAAGTGTAGATAAGATGTGATCCCTGCTGTCATGGAGCTTACAGTCTAACCTGGGGAGATGATGTACAGACTAGCACTCCCTCCCACAATATAGAATGCAATCCATCCATGGTTACCTATTCTCTGCAACCTTTGTCCATGTGGCTACTCCCAAATAACTGCAATAGACCATGAAATAAACGATGGTGATACTCGTAGTGGTGTATTTGTGACTCAGAGGAGAAAGTTGCCTAAAGGATGATGTCTTTGCTGTGAATATTACTTGTCATTTTAATGCATTTTTGATAGCCATCATTTTGCAGGCTGGTTGAGTGTCTTCTCTCTCATCCAACTTCCCACTTCGAATTCCTCCTATCTTTTCAGTACAGTGGTTTCCAAACCTCCTTATATGCCTTACCAAAAGTTTCTGGTAGATTTGATTATCCTTCTTTCCCCTGGCTTTCCTCTTTTCCTTTTTGATGTACCTGAGTGGTATTATTAACCATGAATAATTGAGATAAGAAAGATATGGGGAAAAGAACAGAAAGAAATGAAATTTTAGCACCTGAATTTTGTAATTGTGAAAAGAATTCACTGTTTATATGGGCATTCTTAATTTACATACAATTATTTTGCAACTAAGAGGGACAGGATGTGACACTGTAGATAGAGAGCTGGCCTTGAAACCAGGAAAACCTAGGTTCAAGTCCCACTGTTGAAACACTGACTTGATAATCCTGGACAAGTCATCTAACTTCACAATGCTCGAAATGAACAGTTTTCAAACTTTGACTCTTAAAAACTATTGCGAATGCCCCAAAGAGTTTTTGTTTCTAGGGGTTATATCTATTACATTAGAATTTAAATATCTTAGCAATATTATGAAAATAGCTTTGATCTCTGGGACCCCCTTTGAAAGAGTCTAGGGGATCTCCAGAAGTCCCTAGATCACACTTTGAGAGCCACTGCTCTAGGCAAATTTCTAAGATTCTAAGTTGCAGAAAAGGTGCTGACCTTCATTAGTAGGAGTTTCTCACCTTGGGGTTCTCTATAATAATGGTGGGATAGGTGCAGGCCCCACATCCCCTCTCCCTATTTTTTAGATATGTTGGTGGCTCTTATATCCAGGCACTGGATGTGGTTCTTGAAACTCTGGTGGAGACTTTGGGCTGAGGGTGAGGGGAATACTTCCTTTCTTAATCTAATAATACAAAGTGAAATCTTCAGGTCTCCGTGATGTTCAATTCCAACTTTATCAGACCTTCCAATACAGATAGAGATGGATCCAATGAGGTTATGACTGGAGCTTGGAAGGGACCTTTGAGATAATCAGTTCTACCCTCATCCTTTTTCAGGAGAGGAAACCAAATACATAGGGCAGTGAAGTGACTGGTCCACAGTCACAAAGGTATCAAGGAGCAAAACCAGGTCAAAATCCAGGCCAATCAACTGAATGCCCTTGGCCCACCATTCTAACAGTTGTAAAACTAAGTCCCAGTAATCCCCACTCTTCAGATAATACAGTGGCATATTCGAGGAAAAAGCCATTTAGTTTTTAAGTTTTAAAAGCTGCATGGTCTGATTCAAATGGAATGATTTAAAAAACTAAATACAGGATCCGATTGGAACTTCAAGATGGTATGATAGCATTTGTCCCTGGGTATTGATGGTAAACTTGGTGCTTATAAAACTAAAGAAGTGCTTGAAAGCTCCAGTGGTCTAGGCCATCAGAACATCTCAGCTCCCTCGAATGTACCTTGATGGGCAGAAGGGATCATGACTGCCCATTATCACTGAGTTCCTGTTTCATTGGCTAAACGACATCATTTTTATTATCGGAATTGTAAAAAGAAAAAACTAGATTTTGACACTAGCGAAGTTGTTCTGTGGTCCATAATCTTCAAAACCCACAAAAGAAGCACTGTGTGCAATATGTAGACGTTCTTCAAATCCACTAGAACCATGTTGTCATATCGATAGCCTGGGGGCATTCTTCTTGTTGTAGGTCTAAGGAATTAGACTCCCCCATAGTATTTCCACAAGCTCCTAGTCAGCCAGCAAATGGTGAATTCATTAAAGGAATAAGAAATTTGGCCAATAAAAAGCCCAGAGCTATTTTAGTGACCTGCAGAGCACTGTTCCAGCCTGGAAAAGATATCTTTGGGACAGCAGATCCTTTAGCCCCTAATGAACAGCTGCACTCCCAGCGGCCCCCCTCCTTCCCATGCTGATGTGCCCTGTGCTGAGCCCTGTGCTCCACGGGGTAACCAGCCCAGCTCTCTAACTCTGGCCTTTTTCTCTTCTAGCTGGCCACAGTGGAGCCTGGCCTGAAATTCCATATGTTCACAAAGGAGGAGCTTGAAGAGGTTATCAAGGATATTTGAAGAAAGAAGGATTCTCAAGAGTTTCTACATGACTCTCTTTAACTTTCAACTTTCCTGATTGCAATTTTTATTTGCGCTCTCTACCCTCTGGGAAGTGTCTCCCATGGTAGTTGATGTATGTGTGTTTTTTACAATTTATGTACATAAAGGAAGACTGAAATAAAGAGAAACTGAAAACTGGTTTGTTCTACTGTATCTCATAGTATAGTTTTGTGTCTGTGTGAAGTGCTTATGTTAGAAGGTAAGAGAAAAGATGACATTAATTTTCCCATACTGGGACTCTTTGCTAAAGTCGTGTGCTCTCTCAAGTGTCTTGAGTCTTCTGGCACTTAGAACAACTCAGAACTCATGTCCGTGTAGCCCTTGGAGTTTGTAAATGAATTCAAATTAGTGAAACTCCCCCCTGTGGCCTACAGGGAATAGTGCCACAGAACATCCTTGTCAATCAAACAACTTCTCTTTAATGGATCTTAGGAAGATGATAGTACTGCTCTCCCCGTCACCTCTTCCCCCATACCCCCCAAATAATCATGTTGGGTAGTGATGAGCTATATACTAATTTGGGACTTGTTTTCCCTTGTGACCAACAACATAAGGTGGCTATCTAGTGAGAAGAGTACAGTTGGGTAACTATTTCTGGGAAATACTAATTGGCCCCTGAGATAAAAATTTATGATTCTGGTCTTGCTAAGCATTAGAATATAATCAAACAATGAAGTTTAGAACTAGGTCATTCTTCAATTTTTTTTTTTTGTCGGGGCAAAGAGGGTTTTAGGTGACTTGCCCAGGGTCACACAGCTAGTAAGTGTTAAGTGTCTGAGGCTGGATTTGAACTCAGGTCCTCCTGACTCCAGGGCTGGTCATTTATCCACTGCGCCACCTAGCTGCCCCCTATTCTTCAAATCTTAACTATTAATAGAGTAGAGCTGTGGATATCCAAAAGTTTTTGGGAGGAGACCCTTGCATTTGGTAGAAAATAGGATGAAAGGATGAAAAGTTAACCCGAATAATTGTAGATAAAGAAATGTTGATTGTAATTCACCTCTGAGAGCCACAGAATTATTTCCTTGTCTCTGAGATAAATCTTACTACTTAAAGAAGGAAGTATCAATGAAGAATGTTAGACCAGTCCTAATTGTTGGAAGTAGAATGGTATATTGAATTAACTGCTGGTCAGTCATACCTCTAATTATACTGGCTTTATGACCTTGAGCATGTTACTTAAATTCAGTGTTTTAGGCAACTCAAGACTATAAATCACTAAATTGCTGCTCTGAGTTGATATTTAGAGTTTTTTCTTTTTTTTTTTTTTGTGTGAGGTAATTGGGGTTAAGTGACTTGCCCAGGGTCACACAGCTAGTAAGTGTCAAGTGTCTGAGGCCGGATTTGAACTCAGGTACTCCTGACTCCAGGGCCGGTGCTCTATCCACTGTGCCACTTAGCTGCCCCATATTTAGAGTTTTTTCACCAGGGAATACTATCCACGGATGAAATCACAATCCTGGGGAAAATAATTGGTGAAAAATGTTAAGCTGGTTCTGATTGTTGGAAGAAACTAAATCCAGTTTCTAGCATAAGTTATAATAGGTTACAGAAAGGCCCTTAAAGATCATTTGGCCCACCCTTTTTACTTTACAGTTTAGGAAAATTGTGCCTAGAGAGGTTCACTTGCCCAAGTTCACAACAATTAATAGCAGAAATCAAGTTGTTATATACAGGGACTTTTATTCCATTTGGAAACTAAAGGAATTGAACTAATTTGGAATCAAAAGGACTGAATTCTAAAGAGATACAATAATATGCTATGTTAAATTTACCTTCTGGATTTCTCAATGTTCGCCTTCATTTCTTGGTAAATTAGAAAAAAGTTGGAACCTTTAGGTTATCTTAACATCCTTATTCCTATTTGGTTGGTAACTTTATGGCTTTACAATTCAGTAATTCATTATGCAGATGTTTATTCAATGAAGTGCCTTCAAAGAACCCTAGTTGTAAGCCACATGAGGGCAGGAATCCTGGCTTAACCAAACCTTTCCCAGTGCCTAGCTTAGCTTAATGTATTCTATTTGATGAATGAATGAATGGATGAATGAATCCATCCCAGTTGTAGAATGCTGTGAGCAATACACAGATGAATGAAAGCCAGAATAGAAATTCTCAGTTGTCTCACCCCCCTGAGGAAAGGTGAGAAATTTTGAGAGAGTCTGTGATCTTGTGCTTTAATTTGGGAAGAAAACAATGAGCTAGGAGTAACACTTAACCCGTAGCTTTAAACAGTATGTCGATGATGTTTTATGAGTTTCCTTTGAGTGCCTGGTGTTTTATTTTTATTAGAGTTCAACCACTAAATCCAAAGTGAACTTTAGAACTTAAATAATTACCTGGGCTTTTTGACTAGGACAAACTTTGATGTATTGTTAAACAATACCACATTTAAGATTTTCTCTTATGTCAACTCTTGGAACTATTGAGGTAACAGAATTATACAATCTCCATTAACTTTCAGCATGTTAAAGCTTTTTGTTATCCACATCTGCCATTTATTCACCTGGCAAAATTATCTTGGAGAAAATGTAAGTTTGAATGGAGAATAAAATACTTTTATATCTTTTGACTGGGCAAATGAAGAGAAACTAGCAGTATTACTGAATAAAAGTGGAATTAATTTCTGACTCCAACTTTTGTAATGAATAAAAAATGTTGAAGAGAAAAATAATATTTACCAAAATCTAGTAAATATTTATTAACCATCTATTCTGTATAAGGCAATGTTGGGAAGACAGAAGTAGATAATGTCCTTGCCCTGGAGGAGTTTAAATTCCTTCTGAAGGAACAAGTTAGATACTACTATTGTTACCTTTTTATATGCATTTGATATATATATTGTGTGTATGTGTATATGTATATATATGCACATATACACATGCACACATACACACACACACACACACACACACACACACACATATATGAGAGATCTGGAAGGGACCCCAGAGGCCTTCTGATCTAATCCCTTTATTTCACAAGGCAGCTGAGGCCAAGGAAGGTTATGTGACTTGGTCAAAGTCTAAGCATGAGAGGCTGGATTTGAAATATCTCCACAGGAAAAAAAGAACAAAAAAAGAAAGAAAGAAAGGTCGTAAGGTCTCCACAGCCTGCATACCCTCCCTCTGTCCCTCCTCTGTCCCTCCCCCCTCCCTTCCTCCCTCCCTTCTTCCTTTCCTCTTTCCCTTCTTCCTCTCCTCCCTCCTTCCTTTCTTCCATCCCTTTCTCCCCTTCTTCTCTCCTCTCCTTCCCTCCTTTTCCCTTTCGTTTTTTCTCCTCTCCTCTATTTCTCTTTACACTGTACCTTGCTGTTTGCTAAATGTCAAATAAAGGTACAGATAATTGTAAGATTCTTGAATTTTAAAGTAAATATTTTCTCACTGTAGGGCTAAATTTGTGCAGAACAAATGAATTCCTGACTTTAATAAATGATCTTTAATAAAAAGTAAGCATGTGCGTTGGTGATTTTTCCAGGAGGTGGCACTGTTTTCCCCCCAAGACAGACAATAGCCCATTCATCCTTGAGTGTCACCCAAACAAAGAAATAATCCTTTATACCCTCCATTAATCACATGGCTACTAGTACTGGCTGTCTTGTGATCTACTTCATAGTTGGTACAGATTAAAAGTGGTAGATGGGGGGAGGGGGAGAGAATAAGAAATAGTCAATCACAGTGGTGTTATGGAAAGGGACAACGTGTTCTGTTTTTCAGGGAGTCTCTTGTCAACAGGCATTATCTTTTTAGTGCCTTAGCAGCTGGAAACTTTGATTCAATTTTCTTCAGTTCTCGGTTTGAAAGTATGTCTTCCCACCAATATTCCATTTCTGTTATTTTGGGAAATTCTCGTACACAGTTTTTGTTTTCTAGTTAAACTACTCCCAAAGAATCTTATTACAAACACCAGGACGACGTAGTATACGTTCTCTAGATATGCTCTTATTGTTTCTCACTTAGATTTACTGCTAATTGGAGTCACCTTTCGCCAAGAAGTTATCTTTCCCTAGATGGTAGTATGGTTAAATGCACGTTTTCCACCGTGGTGCACTTTTCCTATTGGGAAAGAGGGGAAGCATCTAAAGGCTCAGCAACTTTCTCACTATAAGGGTGGAGTCGGTAGACAGAATGACCTGGAACAGGTTCTACCTGAGATGCACCTTTGAGCATCTTGCTCATATGAGTAATTCCTGAGTTGAAGTGGTGCATTTTTTTTGTTGTTGTTCTGCAGTGTCCTAGATATCCAACGTGGACACGGTGGACTACGGGACGGACGGGGCATTATGTTTGTAAGCGAGCGTGTAGGCATGGAGTTGTTCGCCCAGTAGGGAAAAATGCAGGCGATCCCTTTCCCCCATTTGTACCCCAAGCGCTATTCCCGAGTTCGGGCTTCCTCCTGCCTCCCCGCAGGGAAGGAAGGCAACCCTGGAGTCTCAGGGCTTGCTCTGGTGTCGGGGATGCTCTGATCGCTATCTGGCTGGGCAGGTAGGCTCAGGCCTACACGGCGCTCCTTCACCCCAGTAAGGCAGCCCCGGGCTGCAGCGCAGCAGCAGCTGAGGACGGGCTGGGGTTCAAGTGCGCGGGGGTGGAACCTGAGGGTCAGGTCGCGAGCTGGCCGCCCCCTCCAACCTACTACTGGCTACTCGACATTCCCTAGGGAGTGTTTTGTTGGCTGCTCTAACAGCCCGCACCCTCCACCCCCACCAGACTTTGCCCTGGAAGGAAGTTAGAGATGTTCCAGGCCGGCGAGGGGCTTGGCTCCCAAGTCGAGGGGGCGAGGGGAGGGGGAAGAGCCGCCACGGCATAAGAGCTGCTGCCTCCCCCGGGTCTCCTCCAGCGCTAACTCTGCGAGCCTGGCCACGAATACGCTGGACAGGGGGAGCGATGACCTCAGTCCCTCTCGACCAATCAGAAAAGCCCCTGGAAAACCTCGCTGCTGGGCCAATCGGCTCCGCGCCTCGGCGTCCGAATCGAAGACGCCCGAAGCTGGAGGCACAGCCGGCCAATGGGGAGTGGCACCGCAGAGACGGACTGGCAGGCTAACCTAACGGGCCGGAGAGGCCTGGCAGGCAGCAGCCAATGAGGACGAGGATCAGTGGAGGGGGTGTGGCGGACCGCCGAAGAGGGGAGCGGGCGTTTGAGGTTGCAGGTGTCGGCGTCGGCGTCCGACAGCGATGGAGCTACCCCGGGGAGCTGCTGCAGTCGCCGTCGGTGGTCTCTCGCTCTGGCTCCGTGGCCTCGGCCTTCTCTTCCTCCTGCCCGCCGTCCCAGCCGTCCCCGGCCGGGATCGGCTGGACGCTTTGCAGCCGCCGCCGGCCGGCGCTCGGACTACACTGTTGGCCAACCCGCGGAGCCCCTTGCCGGGGAGCCGACTGTGGGGAGCCGAGGTCGGCCCCGGCGGCGGCCGGCGGCGGCGGAGCCCGAGCGGGGAGGAGGAGGGCTGCAGCCCGCTACAGGGCTTCGAGGCCAATCTAGTCAACAACACGTACCAGGTGAGTTCCCCCCCCCCTCCCCGCCCCACGACCCCCGGCTTTCTCTTCTGCCGCCCCCGCGACGCCTCCCGCTGGCGGGGGTGGGGGGGACGCTTGACGTGTCAGCTTGGGGCCCTCCCTGCCCCTCCCCAGATTGGGAAGCCCTGGGCCTTTAAACTCCCCCTCCTATCACCCAGCTCCCCACCCCCAGCCTCGAGACTTTGAGGGAGGGAGCGCCGGATTCTGGAGGCTTTGCTCCTCTTCCTCCCTCCTGCCCCAGCAAACCACAGAACCCCCAGACGTCCTGTCGGGCCTCCCACGTTGGTACCCACCCGCTCCTGCAGTGCGCTACCGAACCTCGAACTGGGCATTACTGGGGGTGGGGGTGGAAGGGGAGGGGTGCGAACAGCTTCTGGTTTCATTGGTTTTGTTTCGCCATTGGGGTGTCATCTCGTGTCTTTATTTTCTCATGTGACCTTTTGGTAATTTGTGCGAATCTTGCAGGGGGTGGAGGGGTGGGAAGCATATTTTTTCCTCCTTCCCTATCTCGCCCCTCCCCCAGTAAATTGATGCGAGGATGCACTTCACCACCCTTCCCCCCCGCCAAGATTCATCATTCCCCCCCCCCCCAAAGTTGAGGGTAATAGTTACTCTTTAAGTACTAGATCCTAGGTGAAAGGAGCTTCGGGGAAACAACTGTTCTGTCAGTTTGCTAGCTTTATTACTGTGATAGTCCTTCTGAGTGCTTTTACTTGGGTATTCAGAAGTTTAAGGATAGTCGTTTGAAGTTATTTTAAAACTTTTTTTTCTTTTTTTTCCAAAAACAGAGGAACAAAATTACTTAGTAATAAAAGGTTGGTGGCTTTATTCTGTTCCATGATATCTGATCTCCCCAATTACTAGGAGTTTTGACCAATATGCCCAGAGTTGGGTTGAGAATCTTTTACACAACAATTTTGCAAACAGGATACATTCAGAACGCCAGTTCCTGATTAGTGCAAAGGTTCCTAGATTGTGGCAATTACTATATTCAGGAGGCAAGGGTTATACAGGACTTGATTAACTACATTTGTATGGTGTTTTACGGTTTACAAAGGCCCTTTCCTCACAACCCCGTAAAGTGAGTAGTTTACAGGTAAGGTAACTCGAACTGAGAACTTAACTAGTTACACACCAGTAGCAAAACTCAAATTCAGGTCCTCTGATTACAAGGTGTGTGTGGTGGCTACTGTATCATGCTGTCCCTCCATAGTGATAAGCAACAGCACAGTTTCTCTTTGGGAACCCAATGCCTACTTCTACTCAGTTCAGTACAACTTAGTCATCCCTAACTTGTGTTGTTAAAAAAAAAAATTAGTGAAGTCAGTAATACTATTTTCAGTGCTTTCATTTTTATTTTCTTGACTTTGGTATTCTTTAATATCTTGATTATTTAATTTTCACTCATTCTGGAGAAAAACTTGTGCTCACTATTACGTTCTTTTCCTCAATCCCCATCTTCCATATAACCAAATCCTCAAATGAGAATCCACAATGTTCTCTATTATTGCTATGACAATTATCTCACTGTTTACATACCATTTGTCTCACTATTTCCCTGTGTAGTAGGTAGGGAAAAGAGGAAACTGCAGGTCAGAGAGGTTGAGATTTGTCTCACACAAATAAGGGTCAGAAGCAGAACTACAATTACAATTCCAGTGCTTTTTCCATTATGTCATGTTGCCCTTACATGTCTTACTGATCTGGAATACTCAAAGCATTCACAAATTTTACATGCAGAGACAGTCAGACTTAATATACAGTCCATGTGGTTGCTTGAAGGTATCAAAATTGAGCTTTTAAGAAGGCAATCGATATTCTATTTGGGAGTGGCTGACAGTAAAATGATATTACTGTTAGAGATGTGGAAAGTCATCCTAGCCTGAGAGAGAAAAGATGTGTTTGTCATCCTTTTCCTCCTTAGGTCTGCTGAGAACTGTGGTTTACATCTTTTCCACTCTTCTTTCTTCACTGCTTCTTTCCTTGGGTCAACTAGTCTTATGCATTCCTATTCCACATTCCTAATTCCTCCCTTGGTGGTTGCCCCACCTTCAAGTCGGCTGCTGTTGCTGCTGCTTGGGTGTACACTCTTTCAGTCAAGGATTTCCCCTTACCAAACCACAGTACCTGTAAAAATGTCTGGTCTAGGCAGCTTTTGTTTGTTCATGCTTATTTGCCCACTGTGCAGGCAACTTTTTTATTTGTTTATGATAATTTACCCATGGTGAACGGACCATTTTATCAATACTGCCCTTCAAAGCAACAGGTTAAGAATTAAGAAAGCTGGGCTGAGAGTCTGGAATCTCTTATGAAAAATTAATTGAATAGAAGATGTAAGATCGTGAGGACAGGCCATGCAGTTTTTTAAGGTCAGCTATTAATATACAGTCCTTCAGCCTTTTAGTTTAATTTAATCATTATAGTCTTACTAAGGTATTGTCCCTTCTCAGTATCCTCATTTGTTATTGTCATTTTACACTTATTATCCCTGGTTTGTCTTCAAGGATCTTCTCTTAAACTTATTTCCTACTTATTTGCTGGGTTAAAAAGTAGGTTTTGTTAGTTGGATGTTACTTGCTACTTAGGGATATTTGAGCAGGACAGCTCTTAAGCAACTAACTTCATAGCCAAGAGTTGCTGTCTAATAATCATCCCTTTTCTACCTTTCAGTAGCCCCAGATTTCATAAGATAGACTGATTTTAAGCTCATTAAGGTGATCCGGTGCTTGGACATCATTGTAACAGCAGCTGTAAAATAAAAATATTATTGGAGTGCTAGAACAGAGGTATCAAACTCCAACAAAGGCAAAACTGGCAAAATTCTGAGAGTACAGCCCCAAACAAATTAAAATGTAATTGGGGAATGTTTAACAAAATAAATAAAAATTCAGCACAACATAGGTAATGTTAATTTGTGGTTTTCTAAGTTAATATGAAGCCCCAGGCATGTGTATTTTTTGGGGGGGGTTTTGAGTTAGACACTGCTGGGTTGTATCCCCAGCTATATAGATGAAAGAGGACAGAAAAAATTTTTCCTGTCTAAGATCAAATTGATTCCTTGGTAGAAAATGGGAATTGAATCACAGTATTTTAGAGCTTGGAGGCAATCTTGGAGATCATCTAGTCCAACCCCATTCTTTCACAGAAAACTGAGGCCCAGAGTTCATGTCCAAGGTCATATCAGTAGTAAATCTTGGAGCCATATTTCAATTTCAGGTCATCTGGCAACAAAGCCAGTGCTCTTTCCACTATATCACTCTGTGTCTGGATTCCATTATCTAACTTGGCTCAAGGTTTCTTATGATTTCTTACTGTACCATGAAAAAGGACAAAATCATGCAGAAACCAAAAAAATTTTAAACCCCAGAGGGTCTTATCAAGTTATATACCTTTAAAATGTTAATTTTTTTTTTTTAGTGAGGCAATTGGAGTTAAGTAACTTGCCCAGGGTCACACAGCTAATAAGTGTTAAGTGTCTGAGACCGGATTTGAACTCAGGTACTCCTGATTCCAGGGCCGGTGCTCTATCCACTGCACCACCTAGCTGCCCCAAAATGTTAATTTTTAATGGCTGTTATTAATGGTATTATATATCATAAAACTGATTTTGCTTTTTAGAATTTGACAAATATGGAACCACATCTTTCCACAAAAGTAAAATCGAATGAAGTATTGCAATCAATTTTATTTATTTATTTTGCAATATAATTTAAAGAGTTGATATCTGAGCGGCTAGGTGGTGCAGTGGATAGAGCACCAGCCCTGGAGTCAGGAGTACCTGAGTTCAAATCCGGTCTCAGACACTTAACACTTACTAGCTGTGTGACCCTGGGCAAGTCACTTAACCCCAATTGCCCCACTAAAAATAAAATAAAATAAAAATAAAAAAAGAGTTGATATCTAATATTCCAGATTTTTAGAAGACTTATGGATATAGTTTATAATTTGTCTTCCCAACCATTTCTCTTTTCCTGCATTTTACTCAAGATACTGCTTTAAATGTATGCAAAAGTATATTTGGTAAATTGGAATTACTATTTCTCTTTCTCATGAAGGAATCATTATAAATTTCCTATGTAGAGAAATAAACATGTTGAGTCTTACTAAGAATCAGGGGAGAGTTGCCCAAAACAAGTAGAAATAATCACTAAAATTTCTTAAATGAAAAGCAGGAAAAAATTAATACCTAAAATATTGGAATCCTGTGGTTTATGTACTGTTCTCCTGGGCCTAATACTTGTTTTTATACTATGCTTTTGATTGTTTTTCAAATGACTGATAGGGGAATGGCTGAACATGTTGTAGTATTTGATTGTTATGGAATACTATTGTGCTGTAAGAAATGACAGGATGGCTTCAGAAGAACCCTGAAAGAGTTATAAGAATTGATGCAAAGTGAAGTGAGCAGAACCAGAGAATACATTAATAGCGATACTGTGGGATGATCAATTGTAAATGACTTAGCTATTCTGATCAGTGCAATGATCCAAGACAGTCCCAAAGGATTTATGATGAAAAATGCTGTCCATCTTCAGAGAAAGAACTGATGGATTCGGAATGCAGATTGAAGCATAATTTTTTCATTTTATTTTTCTTGTTTTCAATATGACCATTATGAAAATATGTTTTGCATGATTTCACATGTATAATTGAAATCACATTTCTTGCCTTCCCAATGGTTGGGGGAGGAGTGAGGGGAAGGAAGAGAATTCAAAACTCAACATTTTTAAAAAATAAAAATTAAAATAAATACATATATATACATATATATATTTAGAAAGTGGCTGATAGGAGCAAAAGTTACATTCATGGCATGTAAAACCTTTGTACATATGAAAGAAAAATTGAGTAAGTTTCAGATAACTTAGTAATATCTGCTGCTTAAGTTGTGTTGCTTCGAAACATTCCTCCTTTAAGAACTCCTTTGGGGAGAGGTATTCATTCCATCTTAAAGGTGTGAAATGCCTTGTCCAAAGCCATAGCATTATCTGAGATATTTTTCTTAATTTCTGAATCTGCACTCAGATCATTGGACAATTTCCATAATACTTTCTGAACTTCTGATTCATGTAGCTATGATTCCTTATTTTGTGTTGTTGTTTTTTTTTACCCCCATCCCTGTTTCTGTCACTAACTTCTTTACACATAACTCCACAACTTCTACAAAAAACATCAAAGCATTTGGTTTCTTAAATAAACAGGCCCTGGAGAGAAGCTGTGTTGTGTGGCGTGTCAGCACAGAGAAGAATGTGTGTGTTTGTTTGCTGGTGCTGGCAGGGCTGAGCCCCAGCCCTTTCAGGGACTGAAGGTGCCTGTTGGAGAATTCTGGGTTCCTCGGCACTCAGCCTTTTATCCTGGATCACCAGACTGCCTTCCGGGCTGGGAAGCCTGAAGGTCTTTGCTGTCTTGAACTGTTTTGGTGGAAAACCTTTTTATTTTAAATAAACCTTTGGTGTAACCTTGCAATAAAATCATTGAAATTAATGTTTTTATGCTTACTATTAATAGTCCCATATAACATAAGAACACTATTTTTAGCTGCGTTTTCAGATCAGTTTTATTCAAAATAGTGGGGTTCAGTGGAAAGACTACTGACTAGAGACCAAGGAGTGGGGTTTAAATCCTTCATCTGGCATGTAGTATACTTTCTACCTATTACACCTTGAGCAAATGACTTAAGGTTCCCCCAGCTTATATTTCCTCCTAAACAGAAGGGGCTGGACCATTTGGACTACTCTTAGCTCTATATCTAAGATCCTATGCAAATTTGTTAATATTAAAAACAAAACTTAACGAAGTGTTATGTCTTCCTCACTATTAATTTTTTCTAATTGGGAACAACTTTGGATGTGATAGCTCACCCAGTAAAACATTTTACAACAATTTTCATTTTTTTTTTAAATGTAAACACATCTTTTAGGGAATTGTTTTTTAAAAAATCACATTTTCCCCTTGTGAATTTTTGTTTCTAAGAAATTTACTTTTCTCTAGGTCAATGCTTCTTATAACTTTGTCACAAACTTTTCTTAAAGTTTTGGCAGTGTACACTCCGTTTCAGGATCACAAGAAGTAAATACAGATTATAGTTAATTGTAATGTTTGCGTTTCTTTTGTATTTGTGATTTGAACAAGATTTATGAATGTTTGTTTCACCATCAAGAGTCTGGGTTTAATAATAAAAAATTACTAATAAAATTAAGAATGTAAATGAATACATATTAACTTTATATGCATCCTGATAAGAATTGTCAACTCTGCCTCTGTATTAGTAACTGTCAGTGACTCTAGGCCAGGGCTTTCTTAAACTTTTTCCACTCTCGACCTTGCCAGAGAAATTTGTACATGACCCTGGATATATAAGTATATAAAATAGGTATACGTAACTTTTTCCTGTTGTCAGATTTTTCCTGACCCCCCACATTTAGTTACTTGACCCCATATGGGGACCCACAGTTTAAGAAGCTTTGCTCTAAGCCAACTTTTGGTCCCATAGATTTAGATCAATTTCTGATCAATCTCTGCATGACTAACAATGGTTTTTATTGGTTTGGGGCATATGTGCTTGTCTTTTCATTTTTTTTCTCCTTCACAGAAACACTGTGACTGTTTTGCAGAACATTGTAGGGTTCTTTGGAACATAGGTTGAGAAACTTGGCCTAAATTATTGAAATGCTTAGCTTCTCTTTTCTTAAGGCCCTTATCTTGAGGTAACTCCCCCATTAATCTTTTGGCAGAGTAGAGTTCATACAGTACCAGCCTGATCATTTTTCCTTGTTGAGCAAAGCAGTCCCTACTGACCCATCTTTATGACTCCTTAAACCTGTGCTGTCAGTCCTTCCTAAGCAAGTCTCCTTACCATGATTCTGACTGTTCTTTTAGTGGTACCAGAGGACCTTTGAAGTGGTTTATTTAGGTATGAACATTCAGCAGACCTGCAGGAGTAGAATGTAGTTTATTTATAAAAAGAAAATCTTAGCAAGGAAGTTGGGGGTGAGAATGTAGAGCTACCTAATGTTTTGTTTTTTGTTTTTTGGGTTTTTTTTAGTGAGGCAATTGGGGTTAAGTGACTTGCTCAGGGTCACACAGCTAGTAAGTGTTAAGTGTCTGAGGCCGGATTTGAACTCAGGTACTCCTGACTCCAGAGCCAGTGCTCTATCCACTGCGCCACCTAGCTGCCCCGCTACCTAATGTTTTAACCAATGACTATAAATTTATGCTTTGTGGTTATTGGCTAGGTTTTTTGTTTTTGTTTATGAGTGTTTTGTTTCTGGTAACTTGGTTAAACTATCAGTTTTGTGCATGATGATTTTGACTCTTTTGGCTTCTGATTGATTAACAAGCTCCTTCTGAGTATGGGTTTACAGGCTTTTTTATATTCCAGAAATTCTTATATTATGGTCATTGTCCTGTTCACAAAGTGGCATTCCTTTCTACTTTTCTATTTTGGAATTATAATCTTTGTGCTCCACTTTTTTCATTCATCCTTAATTTCAAGTTCAAAAGCTAGCAGAGGGGGCAGCTAGGTGGTACAGTGGATAGAGCACGGGCCCTGGATTCAGGAGGACCTGAGTACAAATCCAGTCTCAGAAACTTGACACTTACTAGCTGTATGACCCTGGGTTAGTCACTTAACCCTAATTGCCCCGTCCCCCCCCCCCAAAAAAAAGCTAGCAGAATTGTTTCTCCATTCTGCTAATTTTACTCTAACCCACTGGGTTCTTGATGGAAGTCTGCAGAAATTTTTTGCTGCCCAACTTACTTTTCTATTTGCTTCTGCTGTCAGATCCAGGGTTGAGTTTGCCACACCAGGAGACTAATGTTCTCTTGTTGCAATATTCCTTTCTACTCTACCTTTGAGTAAAATAAAATTGAGAAATTGCATTGATTTAACATGATCAAGAATTAATATTAGAGCAGGCAAAACCACCCACCTACCTTGATGTCTAATTGGACTCAAGGTCCAACAAAGAGCTTTGTCTGAAGATATTTGTGCCTCTCTCTGCTGACATCTGGACCTAGAGGACTGAGCTCAAAGGATGGTGAATTACCTTCCAGTGCGATCCCAGTTATGAGGAGCTTTTGCATGTTATTTCTTTTTCAGGCCTCTTTTTGTGCTTAAATGAAAGCAGCTCAGTAGTTAGTATTTCTGTCGCATCTTTCTTCTAGCACAATGACAACTTCTCTTAGGTAGCTATGGGGTGGTCTCTAGGGAGTTTTCAGGCTTTTGATTGGCCCTAGAGCAGAAAGGTTCTTAACCTGGGGTATCCAAACTTGCTTGTTGTTTTTATTTTGATAACTGCTTCAAAAGAATTGGTTATGCCTTCTTCTGAAAAGGGGTCCATAAGCTTCACCATCTGCCAAAGGGGCCCATGACACAAAAAAGATTAAGAATCCAGAAGAGAGGAATAAGCTGACCAGTTCTTTGCAGAGTTATTTTGTTAATACAGTCATTAGCACATGCAGTGTCAGATGCAATGTGGCTTAAAACTATCTGGGTTGAATGGTTCATCATGATAAAGACTTCATACCCATAAAGGCTTATTAGGTGAATTCTGGAAACATGACTTTTTTTTTTTAGTTTTATTTATTTTATTTGTATATGTCAAAATACATTTTTTCCAAAATAGTGGGTGAGACATGACTTTTTAAAGTTTGAGGTTGGGAGTTTTCTCTTTTTCCAAGAAACCCACAGTAAATACTAAATCCTTGTGTTCATGCTTGTGGTATTCAACTAGAAAGGTTATTTTTGCGTGTGTAAATTTTATTTTGCTTTTCACTATCCTTATTTGATAAAAAAAAAAGAAACCAAAGGTTGCTATCACGAATGTTTAATGGCTGATCCAGCATGAGAAGGGAATTGCAGCTGGTCTGCTTTCCAAGTTGCTGAACTTGAACCTAGTACAGATTTTCACATCTGGGTGTAATTTGTTGCCACCTCCTGATCTTGCTTCACTGAAATCTGAGCGTTTAAAAAAACAGAAATATTACTTTCCTTGTATAAAAGAATACTTGACTTTTTTTTAAAAAGTAGGTGATTCTTCAGTCCTTTTTGTATAAAATAAATTTAATGCTACTAATAAAAGCTATTAGGTTTGACAGACCAAAAGCTTCACATGCTTAGTATAAGTAGCTGTACTTTTTTTTTTTCCTTTTCATACAGACTTCTGCCAAAACTGAGGATATTTTCTTCCTGGATGCCTGTGTGTCTGAAAATAGGATGATGAACACATACCATTAGTGTGCAGTAGCATCTGTACACTAGGGCCTCTTACTAGACTTACTTACTTACTAATTGGCTCAGTTTATTTATGTAAGAAAAACCTACTTTATGCTTTCTCCCTTTCCAAGGTTTAAGATTACTATCATTTTTGTTTGTTTTTGTTGGTAGTTTTAGTTTTTTCCCTTACTACTGTAAGGGGGCTAAAATTCTAGCTATACTATCTCAAATCTAATGAGTGGTCGCCAATAAATTATAAGCTTTAGCAAGAGTATTTAAGTGTTTAAGTATTTATTAAAGAGCATTAGGATCAGATAGAAAGGTAAAAATCTAACTATTTCTAAGAGACCCTATCATCTAACCCACCATGGCGAGGTCAGGAAGCAAAAGAGCCAGAACCCCTCCGCCAGCGTCCGCTTCCTACTTTGTGTCCTCCTCCCAGAAATGGGAGGCTCCTCAAGTTGATTGGCTGGTAGCCTTGATAGACAGTACCCACAAGCAAATGTCACTTCCTGACACCAAAGAGAAGCCATATGGCCTTGCCCTCAGAGGCCTTCTCCTCATAGCGGAGTTTTGCTACAGCAAGTCTCCAGCAGGTGGCGTCATTCCAATATTTACAGTCCCTGCTTTGTTTCATTGGAAGACCGGAATGGATTTGCTCAACGAAACAGCCAAAAAAGCAGAATATGATATCCTATGCTAACTAATAATATGATAATATAAATATAGAAAAGGGAGAGAGGAAAGTTTTGTCCAGAGGGGTTGTTCCTCATGAACTGGTGCTTTGATGGCCTACAGAGGGGAGGGCCACTGCAGAGAGTACATGTTACAGATGGTGTATATAATAACAGAAGGAAAAAAGAAAAACAGCAAAACAAAACTGTTAATTTAAAGTCTCTGAAAGTCTTTTCTCAGAAGACCTTTACACTACTCTGAAAGCTCAAGTATAATTTTCCCTGTAAGTGCCAACTTGCAAGTTTGATACATTGTTAAGACATACCTGAGGAAAGGGGAAGAGAGACATCAAGGGACTAAGCATTTACGTACTGCCTACTATGTGCCAGGCACTGTGCTAAAGACTTTTTTTTTACAAATATTATTTCATTTGATCCTCACCACAACCCTATGAGGTAGGTGCCAGTACTAGGAAAATAAATGAAGTTAGATTTTGTCTAGCTGATATTTAGCAAACATGATAAATCAGCTTATTTATTAAGCACCTAATTTGCAGAGAGTACTGAAGTGGATAGAAGTAGGAGACTCTGACTTGTAAATAATTTTTAAATTGAGATTCCTACAATTTTAGAGCTCAAAGGGACCCTAAAGATAATATGGTTCATCTTCCTCATTTTACAGAGGAGGAATCATGGACAGAAAGTGAAGCGATTGCCTCAGGTCACACAGGGAACAAAAGTAGATTCAAATTCAGGTCCTCAAACTCAAAATCCTGTGTTTTTTCTACTATACCACACTGACTCTCAGTGCCACTATTTTAAGAGGCAGCATGGTATGATGGATAGAGTGCTTTGTGTCAACAAGACTTGGGTTCAAATCCTGCCTCAGACACTTAATGGTTATGTGACTGCAGAATCCTCCATTCCTCACCTGTAAAACGTGGCCAGTTCTTTCAGTGCACCTGTCTCACAGAGTTGTGTGGAATCCATGAGATTATGCACGTCAAACCCTTTATAAAATGTACATACAGAACAAATCAAATTAATCCCTTTTCCACATGACACCTCCCATGTCTCCCCATAAGTTTTCTCATCTTCAGGCTAAACACATCTGGTTTCTTCACTTAACTCCCCTTCAGCATGGCCTGCTGGTCCATCATTTCTGGATGCTTTAGAGGCTTTTCAGGGCTGACAACTGAACACGGTTCTTTGCATATGGCCTTTGCATGCCTCCTGGGCATGGTTCATGGGCTCATCATCTCTCTTCAGGACTGTTACAATAATCGGTGTCCCTGTGCCCAGACTACCCTTCCATACAGCTGTGAAAATCTTCCCAATACACACCATCCTCTGCTGCAAAACCCTTGCTGTCTTCCGACTGCCTGTGAGATGAAATGCAGATTCCTTACCTACCTTTCTCGCCTTGCTTCACATTATTACTTTTTAAATATTCTGTAATAACTGGCTCAGGTTACTAGTTTTTCTTCATATCTATCTGCTTCCTTCTTTCTCTGTGCATCTGAGCAGGCCTTCCCCGAACCTCCTTACCTCCTTTCTGTAGGGCTCAATTCAGTCACTGCCTCCTCTCTGATGCCTCTGGGTGAAATTATTCTTTCCTCAAAGGTTCCTACATGTCTCAATTATTTATCTGTCTGCATCCCACTCTACCTTGTATTCTGTATCACTTCTTAGCAGAAGGACAAGCACTGCTACATTTCATCTTGGTATTCCCTGTGGTAAGCATGAGATCACGTGTGCTCAGCCTCTTAGTCAAGCCAGTTTTTTTTTTTTCCTCTCACTATTCTGCAAACATCCCATTCACCTTCAGATCTCTGATGACATTCATGCTCCTTGTCCAACCTGGAAATTATGTTCATACCTGTCCAAAATGTACTCCTCCTTGAGAGCCTGGCTCAAGGCCCACCTCATTGATGAAGCCTTCCTTAACTATTCTGCCTACGACTCATCTCCCTTTCATCTCATCTCCTTCGGGCTCTTATCTGCACCCTGATGTCCAGCACCTTAGTTACAATGTGTTTTATTTTCTGCTCTTTCATGTGTGTAAGTTTTCGTTCTCCCAGCCAGGGTCTTAGGCTACTTTTGTGCTCCTCTGGTGCTCATTAAATAAATACTTGATTGGGTTGTAGACCTTTAATAGATCACTAATTCACCCATGCAACCTGGCACTAGTCACTCCTCCCTAGATTCATAAGTCCATAGAGCAGGAGCTAGAAGGGACTCCTGAAGGCAGCTAATCCAGCCTCCTTATTTACATATAAGGAAAGGGAAGTCCATGCAACTTCAACGAATTTACCCAAGGTCACATGGATAATAATCACCAGAGATGGGATGTGAACCCAGCTCTTCTGTTTCTAGAGCTTGTGTTCTTTCCACTGTTGGGGGGGGGTCTCTTATTTTTCGTCCCATAAGATAAAATTAAGATGCCAAAGTTAAAAGACAGTATGATGTTTCAAGACTAAGGTGATTAAAAAATAGAAGACAGCAGTCCCCTTTTATGGTAGCATTGTAAGGGACAGTCACTGTTGCTTCTAAGTGACATTTCAGATTAACTGAAATATAACCTTTTAAGTGGTGCCAAAACTTAGTTTTACTTTTCCCCAGTAGTCTGTTGACCTTTGTATTTCATCTGCAGCTTCTGCAAAACTCCCCCAAAATTCCCATTTAATTTCTTATGCTGACCCATGTTATATCAAAACTTTGTGGGGATAATCTTGATGTGGAAGGGATAACTACATGTCAGTTCTTTCTCTGGATGCAAACAGCATCTTCCTTCATAGGACCTTTGCAGTTAATTTGGGTATTTATAATAGTCAGAACAACTTATTTGATCAAAATTATTCTTAAACTATTGCTCTTGCCACATACAATGTTCTCTTGGTTCTGTTCATTATTGGGTTTTTTTGGTGGGGCAGTGAGGGTTAAGTGACTTGCCTAGGGTCACACAGCTATTAAGTGTCAAGTGTCTGAGGCTGGATTTGAATTCAGGTCCTCCTGAATCCAGGGCCAGTGCTTTATCCACTTCACCACCTAGCTGCCCCCTCTGCTCATAATTTTGTCCAAGTCTTCCCGTGGTTTTCTAAAATCATTGAGTTCATCATTTCTTATAGCAGAGTAATATTCAATCAAGAACATATACCACAAATTGTTTAGCCATTCCCCAACTGATGGGCATCCCCTCTCTTTTCAATTCTTTGCCACCACAAAGAAAGCTGCTATAAATATTTTACAACATACAGGTTCTTTTCTTTTTTCCCTAACCATTTTGAGAAACAGACCTAATAGCAGCATTTATTACTGGGTCGAAGAGTACAGGCAGTTTAATAAATCTTTGGATCCTGTGATTTCAAAAAACACTGAATTTGGAGTTAGTCTAGCATGGTTTCTGAATTGAAATTGGGGTCTAGGTTTAGAGTCACACAGGTGACAGAATCAGGATTTGAACTGAAGATCTGACTTTGAATCTAGGACACGCTTTGCGGCACCATGAGGTAATAGCAGCCAAGGGCAGGGGAACAGGCTTGTCTGCAAAATATTTTACAGGGAAAGATGGCAGTGGAAAGCAACAGAGTTGGAAAGGAGCCTGCAGAAAGCTTGGCCTGGTATGGAACCAGATGTGATTATGAGTTAGTCACTCCTGATGTTATCAGCCCTGCACACAGCTAGTAAATATCATAGGCAAGATTCAGACCCAAGGAACTCCTGACTCTTAAGTTCAGGCTTTTTCCAATGCATCACACTCAGCTAAGTCATCTAGTATAACTGTTTTGTTGTTGTTCATCTGTTTTGGTCCTGTCCAACTCTTTGAGGGGTTTCTTGGTAAAGATACTGGAGTGGTTTGCCATTTCCTTCTCCAGCTCATTTTACAGATGAGGAAACTGAGGCAAAGAGGGTTAAGTGACTTGCCCAGGGTCACACAGCTAGGAAGTATCTGAGGCAGGAGATGCACTTGGGTCCTCCTTCCTCCCCGCCCAGCAGTCTATCTACTGTGCCACCTAGCTGCCCAGTATAACTTAAAAGTCCCAGGGAAATGAAATTGGAAGTTCTTAGAATTTCACAGACTTAAGGGACCTCAATAACCATTTGTAGAGTTCAAACCATGTCTGAAAAAAATCCCCACTATAATCCATCTGGACAAGTGATCATCTCACATTAGCTGGATGAAGAACTGCAGTAAGGGGGGAGACCTGTGATCTCCCAAAGGACCCAGTCCCACTTCAGATAACTCTCATTGTTCAGAGTTTTTCATTGTTCATATTTCCCCCCTGACATCAAGCTTAAATTTGTATCTTTGAAACTTAATTCTGTTGCTTCTTGTTCTACCCATGGGACCAAACAGAACAAGTTGAACCCTCTTCCTCTTTTTTTGGGGGGGGGTTCCTCTTCCTCTTAATAGCCCTTCCTTTATATACTTGAAAAAAGCTCTCCTGTCCGCCACAGCCTCCATCCCGTTTCTCTAGGCCAAGCATCCATGCTTCCTTGGTTGTCACATGGCAGGAACACCAGGACCTTTATCATTCTGATTTTTCTCTGGATGTTCCCCATTTTGTCATTGTCTGTCTTAAAATGTGATGGGCAGACCTGCACACAGTATGTGGTCCATGAACAGAAGAGGTCCCCTGACCAAGGCGAACCATAATGAAATTATCCCCTCCTTCCTGGCAGCCGCCTGCCTCTCTGTGTTGTCAGAGACTGCATGGACGCTGTTAGCATGCTGCTGACTGAAACTGAGCTTGCAGTCCACTACAGCTCTACGTCTTTTTCAAGCAAAAGGCCCCCTAGTAGGCTCTGAAGTCAGAGGACCTTCGTTTGATGCTACCTCTGATGTTTGGGGTTTGTGTAACCTTGGGTAAGTCATTTAGACTCCATGGTGCCCAGGGTGTTCTGCATTGCAGAATCCATCTAATTGTCTTGTCATCTAACCTGGTGTCAAACAGAAGTGGATCCGGCAGGCAGCACTGTGACGTAGGCAACCACAAAATAACATTATCCAGGATGTGTTTTTAATTATTTTGTTAGACATTTCCTAATTCCATTTCTATATGGTCTGGCCATACTTAGTGGACTGGGAGTTTGAGACTTCTAATATAGCCTGCATCTCTCCATCTTTTCCAGGAGGATAGTATGAGAGTATCAAATGTTTTGCTCAAATTTAAGTAAGCTGTGTCTATAGCAGGCTCCTAATAATACAGGTTTAATGGCCTTTGCTTAGTCTGACACGAACTGTTCTTGATACCTCTTTTTCTAGATCTGTTAGTAAAGAGAATAAGAATACAGTACATGGATTGTCAAACAGCCACAAGCACCTGCTTGGGGTTATGGCTTTAACTCAGTTTTGTGACTCCCCCCCCCCTTTTTTTTTTAGTGAGGCAATTGGGGTTAAGTGACTTGCCCAGGGTCACACAGCTAGTAAGTATTAAGTGTCTGAGGTCGGATTTGAACTCAGGTACTCCTGAATCCAGGGCCGGTGCTCCATCCACTGCGCCATCTAGCTGCCCCGTGACTTTTTTCCAATGAAGTGACATTGAGTAACTTGGAAACTATCCAGAAAAAGTTGGGGTTTCCTAGGAAGAAAGGTTGGCAGGTAAGGATGGTTGGAATGTACGGAGAGGAGGAGGAAGGGATTCTGGGCTAGGGAAACATTCAAGTGACAGACCTTGTATTGAAGCTAAGCCTAGCTAGGTGTTTGTAATGGGGGGATATTTCATTCATGGATTTATTGCGTTGTGTTTTATTTTAAAAAGTGATGTTCTCATATATTGAAGGTGTTCAGGGATGTTTGCCCCAAACAAAATGTTTGTGGAGTTCTTCTGACTGCTTTTAGAATATTTTTCTCTTCTTTCACTGCTTCTATTAATATGTCAGCCTTCAGAAGTTTCTTCTTTCTTGGATTGATTTCTTTTGCTCTTTTGTGGACTAGGGATCCAGGTAACTAAAGCTTATTAGAATGGTGTCTAAAAGAAGAATCAACAGGCTCTAAGTGAGGGCCTGAAGTGTTTCCTGTTGAACCAAAGTTCTGCTTGAAGATTTTTTTAGTACATGGATTGAAACCATCCGTTTTAGCTGCTGTTCATTTTTGCTTTTCAAGTTTTTGGCTGTGTTCAGATGGAGATGAGTTTGGTTGCAGTAGCTGGATAAGTGTAAACATAGGTGGGACTCTTTTACAGGTAGCATTGAATAATCAAACTCTTTGCTGATGAAATGATTGAAAAAACCCAACCAGTTTAGAGCTAGTTGGTGTCTTAGGCTAATCTATTCCATGCCCCTCCTTTCACAAATGAAACTTGGACCCAGAGAGGTTCATTGATTTGCAGAGCTTGCTCTAGAACCCAGATCTCCTGACTCCCAGTGCAGGGCTCTTTCTGTTGTGGAGGATTTTGTCTCCCATGAAAAGCATTACTTAAAATGTTTTGTATCTGGCTTTTCATTTCTAAAAATAGTCTCTATGAGAGCTGGAACATTTGTGGTCTTATTTTTAGCTCATGTTTTATGAACTTAGCAGTGCCTTGTCATTTAACAGAGCTGTATTCTAATATTAAAAACCACATTCCTGCATTTTTCCCCACTTGCAAGAACACCATACCCACCATGCTTTAAGCCTTTTTTTGCCTACCATCCTGTTCTCCTCTTACACTTTCCAGCTGAAATTGCAAACTCATAACCTAAAAGCCCTGTGCTAGCACTCCTGGAATTACAGTATTCAACATCTTTATGGTGCTTTGCAAAGTATAAAGTCTTTTCACTTATGTTATCTTGCCATAACCTAAACATCTCTATTAAGGATGTAGGGCAAGTAGTAGGATCCCTGTTTTACAAAGGACGAATTGAGGCCCAGAGAGGTTGACTTAACCCAGCCCATTCATCCAGCCAGCTAATGTTAAGTCAGGACCAGAACTTGACCCTCATCCTCCTAGTGCCCTGTGCACCCAAGCAGTCTGCCTCCTACAGATTAAGTGCATGGGAGGGTGAATCATCAGCTCGCTATCTCTGCTTTTACACTGTTTAACAAAAGAAATTTTCTTTCTATGTTCAGTGATGGCGACCAGTCGCAGAATGTAACCACTAGTTTGCTTGTCAAGCATGTTATTCCTGATGCCATATTGATCTGGCCATTTGCAGGCTTTAAACAGGTGCCACCCATGTGAAAATAGATCCACTTTCACTCATTCGAGCCTGGCCTCTTTCAGGGGTTTTATTTTAGGTTACAGGTATATAACTAAAGCCAGGCAGGAGTGTCTCATTACTAGGTTGTTGTTTTTTTTCTTTTCAAGCTGCAGTTGCTCCAGGGATCAACTCCCAAGTTCTCCAAACTATAGTAACACTTATTTAATTAGACCTCTAGTTTAATTACATGTGAAGCTCAATTAAGTGTTATATGGCTGTTCTACCTTTATTAACACTTAGGAATTGTCTGGGCTGTTCCATTAGATGCCTCAGTTAATCCACAGTCCACAAAAACGTATATCGGTTGCTTCTCATGCTGTGTGGCCAAGATGGTGATGGTAGGGTAATCACAGTCTTTCAGCATGACCTGTTGTGTTGGGGAAAAAAATCTCAGAGGAGTCCATGTGTCCTCATTTACTGAGTTATAGGCAATATTGGATAGTCTATTATTATAGTATATTTATTATTACTGAATAAATCATTTATTATGCATAACATGTCTCTGTATAGCACTGTACAAATATGGTTTATGTGTGGTGTTTGTACTGCACTATTTCTCAGTTTTACCTTGCTTTTACCTTACATATTATCTTAGAATTGTTTTTTGTTGTTTGATGCAGCCACTATGGCTCTTCTCCCAGCTTGATTCCAAGCTCTGCAAGGGCAGGAACTGTGTTTTCCCCTATCCCCTATGCTGGGCTTCTAATAAATACATTTTGATTGAATGGCTTTACAGCTCAGCAGTCTAAGATTCTTTGATGTGATATAGGATTCCATGATTCTTATTAAGCTATATATTTATCTTTTTTTATATATATTTATCTTTTGATAGAGAAATTTAAAAATATTTAACAGATGGGGAAGTGTCTTTCGAAATACAATGATTAGGGCAGCTAGGTGGCGCAGTGGATAGAGCACCAGCCCTGAACTCAGGAGGACCTGAGTTCAAATCTGGCTTCAGACCCTTGATGCTCACTAGCTGTGTGACCCTGGGCAAGTCACTTAACCCCAATTGCCTCACCAAAAAAAAAAGAAAGAAAGAAAGAAAAAAGAAATATGATTAGATGACTGAGCCAAGTTTCTTCAGCTTCATGTACCCAGAATAATGAATCACTCTGTTAGACCAGGATCTTAGGTGGCAGCGGATTACAGAAACTGGGAAGAAAGACAGGTTGTTGAATAAAGATAAAGCCAGGAATAAAAACTTAAGGGCCAGGCATATGTAAAGGACTAGAAGTTGGTGGAGGTAAGTGGTCAGAAACCAGATAAAGTCAGAAAGATGGGAGCACCTTCGGTGCCAGGAATCTAGACAAAGCAAAAGGCCAGAAAACCATGCACAGGGGCAGATACAAGGTACCATCCATGAGGAGAGACTGGAACAAAAGTAGATTCTGTCAGTTTCCACTTTGCCCATCAGCTCTAAGAGATATAGACACTTTTCTAAGATTTCTTGAAATATGATGTCTTCTCTCTCTCTCTCTCTCTGTCATGGCATTCAGGTAGTCTAGTGATTCTGATTTTTTTTTCTCATGATCTGTTTTTCATGTCAGTTGTTTTTACTATGTCAGTTTTTACCTTACCTTTTTAAAAGTTTTCTGTCTTTTGACTTTGTTGTAATATTTCTTGTTTTCTCATAGAATTATTGGCTTCTATTTGGTCCATTACAATTTTCAGAGAGTTTGTTCTTGGACAAGATTTTGTCCTTCTTGTGCCAACCTGTTAATTCCATTTCTAGTTCTTCCATAGCTCTCATTTGTTTTCCTTTTTTTCTCTAGCACTCTTATTGCATTGATAAATCGTTTTTAGAGCTTTTTTTTTTAATGGCATTTCTTTCAGAAAATCTAATTGAATCTGTACCCAATCTGTATTTTTCTTTGAGGCTTTGCTTGTTGATGTTTTGGAGCCTTTCTCGTATGGGTTTGTGTCTTGAGCTTCCCTCCCACCATAATAGCTTTTTATGGTGGGATTCTTTTTTTGTTTGCTAATTCTTCCAGTCTACTTCCTGATTTTAGGCTTGATAGGGCTGGACTCTACAAGCATTTCTGGAGGGAACGTCTGGGCAGCTTCTGTTGAAGCTTTCTTAGGGGTGATGAATGGTGTGCTGTCCCAGGACCGTGGGTACCTGCGGGCTTTTAGTGCTTCTCCCAGAGTAGTCAGATCCAGGAGGAAGGCTGCCCTGTCCCACTCCTTCCCCTTGCCATCTCCCCAGCCTAGGTAGCTTGCTTCTAGACTCTCAGCCCACTGGAATACTTTTCTGCACTCCTGGGCTCTCTGGAGCCACTCTGCTGCTGCTAGTTTCTTCCCCTGCTTCTCTTCGGTACGCCACCTCTGGGTGCAGGGGAGACCCCCCTCACCCCTTCTGGGATCTGTGTCCTCTGAAAAAGCTGCCAGGTGGCCCATATTCCTGCTTCAGGAGCCTAATACAGACCTGGGGTCTCCTCTTGCCCTGCTGCTACAGTTTCTCCCTGCACTCCTGGCCAAAGCCTGTCCCCAGCAGCTGCAGAGCTCTGTGTCTCCCTAGCTTGAAATGGGCTGGGAAAATGACACCCTGTGACTTTTTTCTTGAACTTTCCCATTAGCATTCAGTCTGGTGCATTTATTTTCTGGATCCATTTGGGGAAATCTAGAAAGGAACTTTCTGCTACTCCACACTTCTGGTTTTTCCTCTGCTGATCCCCTTTTAGTTCAGCAAGCATTAAGTGTCTACTGTATACAAGACACCATGCTAGGATCTGGAGAGAAAGCACAAGAGTGCCTGCATTTGAAGAATTTACATTCTCTGGAGTAGATAAAACAGGGACTGACAAATATTAACAACTGGGGACTGAGATTTAGGCAGGAACGGCTTTAGATCCAGCATTCCTGGCTTGAGATCCCAGCTCCGGCTCTGCTCAGCCTCCATCCACTTTGAGCATTTTCCCACCCAAAAAAGGATTCTCCTAATTCTTTTAGGCAGGTATTGGTCTCTTCCCCCTACACCCTCCTCATGATTACTGGAGACCGATGCATTTGGTTCCAAACCATGGTTTAGGAGCAGGCCACCAGAGAGTGTAGTTTTCCCTTATCTGAGGTAGTCACCTACTCTCTGTTACAATGAATAAAGACTTTTGGTTGGCTGGCCATGAAAAGAGCAAACTCACCACTTCTCTCTTAGCAAACCTGATGGACTGGTTTCTTGGTGACAGCTTTGGTAAACTCCATGTTAGTGGATTAGGATTGTGCCTTCAAAGCCCACATGGGCATTGGTTTACAGAATTAAGACACGTTGTGGTAGATTTGCAGCAGCTCTGTATTCACCACCTGCATAAAATCTCAGCTCATCACTTCACATATGTGGGTCTAAGTTCTCATCTATAAAATTGAGAGGCTTGGGCTAGATGAAGTATAGAATTCCCTTCAACTCTAGCTCTAGGATCTAGGATCCTTTAAAATCTTCGTTTCTCCCTCACAGAGAATTTTGGTCCCATCTAATGAATGAGAGTGACTACTCCAACCTATTACCATTTTTAAAACGGAAAGAAATTAACTTTGCTGTATAGTTACCCTCAGCCATGTTGTGAACCGATTTATTCTTAGTTTACTACTATAAATTTCTTATTTATAATATTTGATATCATGGACTTTTTGACAATAACATCGTGTAGGAAGTTTGGGTTTCAGTTTTTGGGCAGGGCAATGAGGGTTAAGTGACTTGCCCAGGGTCACACAGCTAGTAAGTGTCAAGTGTCTGAGGCCGGATTTGAACTCAGGTCCTCCTGAATCCAGGGCTGGTGTTTTATCCACTGTACCACCTAGCTGCCCTGGGTTTCAGTTTTAACAAGGGAACTGCTATGCCTTCCAGTCCATTTTTGCAAGTTCCGAAAATGTCTCTTCCCCCTTATTAGATTTCTTTTACTCAGTTCATTCTACCTTGATTAGATCAATTGAACCATGACTTGTTTGCCAATTATGTACGGCTGTATATTATTTGAAACCTTTTCTGCTCCAGTTGAGTAATCTTGTGGCTTCACCTCAGCTTTGTTTACTTCCTCTTAGGCAGAAGTAATTTTCTTGAACTAGAGGTAGAGCAAAACATAGGCTTAAAACCTATATTCCCACAAGGTTATCTCCCATTCATGTAAAGTTATGTAAGATTTCTTGAGAAATATAATGACCGATAAGTTTGTTCAGTAATCCTCTGATTTGACAGTATCAGGTGAGACATAAAATATAGTCTCAGCAAAGTTATTTGCATAAGTCAGGCAGTTTGTCCTGTGTAGCCTCCAATAGAAGAGAGATCCTCTAGAGATGGTGAGGTTTTCCAGATGGTCCTATTTACAAATGGCATTGAAGAAGTTGCTTTAAGCTCCTGAATGTTACAGGGCCTCCTTAATAAGATTCATAACCACTTAAAAAGAGATTGACCTGATAAAAAAGAAAGACCTCATATGGACCAGAATATTGAGAACAGCTCATTTAAGAAGGAAGTGGAACTAGTGAACATCCATCAGCTGGGGACTAGCTAAACAGTTACCGTACATGAATGTAAGAAATGATGAATATTATAACTGCAGAAAAACATGGGAAGATGCAAAATGCAAGGTGGTTCAGTGGATAGAGCACTGGCCCTGGACTCAGGAGTACCTGAGTTCAAATCCGGCCTCAGACACCTAACACTTACCAGCTATGTGACCCTGGGCAAGTCAGTTAACCCCCAGTTACCTCACTTTAAAAAAAAAAAAAGAAAAGAAAAGATGCAGAAGATCCCGTACTGTCCCTGGATACACTAGTGCTCACTTTGCTTAAGAGGCACCCCCTTTTCCATTGCCCACGGGCTTCTGCTTGACTTTATGTGTATTTTGGGGGTAGAAGAAATATCTCATTGGATTTCTTGATCATTTTTTGGTTGGATGGAAACTTGAGGGTTTTATTAGTAGTAGTCGTCGAAGCATTTATATAGTGCTCTAAAGTTTGCAAGGCACTCTACAAACATTTCATTTTATATTCACAATCCTATGAGATAGGTGCTATTATTATTTCCATTTTAAAGATAAAGACACTGAGGCAGGTAGCAGTTAAAGAGTGATAACAGCCAGATTTGACACAGTCCAGTCACACAAGTCAGATTTGAATTTGGGTCTTCCTGACTCCAGTTCAGTGTTTTATCCACTGCACCATCTAGCTGCCTATGTATTTTGTTAGAGTAGGTACAGGGAAACTGGGTAGCCCATCTCCTGTTCAGGTATCCATCTTGGCAGAAGGCAGACATACCTTATAGATATGTGACAGTTGTAAAATTATCCACAATGCAAAGAAATATTAAGTGTCATATGCCTGGAATAGATAATAAATGCTATATGAATTAAGGGATGAAAGGATGGAGGGAGAGATTCCAGTTAGGCTAATTAGAGAACGCTGTGCAGGAATTACACTTAGTTGGGCTTTGTAGGTTGGATTTTGATAGGTGAAGCAGAAAGAGAAAGGTATTCAACCTGATGAAATGACAAGAACCAAATACCCAGAGGTCAGAAAACACAAGGTATGTCAGACTAAGAGACATCAACTAAAGGGTTCAGTTCACATAAAGGGCGGGGGTAGATAAGACTGAAAATGTAAATCAGGGCCAAACTGTAAAGGACCTTGAATGGTGCCCTAAGGAGTTGGACTTTATTCTAGGGACTGTAGAAATTGTTTGAACGGAAGAATGACATGCTCAAAGCAGTGCTTTGGAAAGATACACTTGGTGATGATATGCAGGATGGTTTGTATGGAAGAAATACCAGGTCAGTGAACTTAGAAACCAAATGTAAATAGGTACAGTTTAATTGAGATTATGAAGACTTAAACAAGGGTGGTAGGGGCAATGGTAGGAAGCAGTAGGTTTGAGAAACATTTTGAAGGAATAATTAATTTTTATAGGCTCAAAAGAAAATTGTATTTTATAGGGTCAAATTCAGAGCTAGAAGGAACTTTTAAAGCTCTAACTTTCCAAAGAAGTTTTTATTGATAAGATTTGTTTTTATATCTCTCACATTTCCTAGGGTACCTTCTACTGGAGAGCCATCCCTAATAACAAAAAACAAACAAATAAAAAAGTTCAGCAAAACTATTCAATATATTAAAAATGTCTTTCCATAATACCAATATTCCACACTTCTTGTCCTCTGCCTCTGGAAAGAAGAAAAGAAACTGGCTTCTAATATTTTCTTTAGGGCTGAGTAAATTTGGTCCTAACTTTAGAGCATTTAGTTTCAATTGTTTTGCTACTATTCTTTCCATTTAGAAGGTTGTTCTTTGTTGCTTAATTTTTTTTCAGTTGTGTCCAACACCTTGTGCCCTGGCATTTTCTAGGCATAGATATTGGTGTAGTTTGCCATTTTCTTCTCCAGCTCATTTTACAGATGAGGAAACTGAGGCAAACAGGGTTAAGTAAATTGCACAGGGTCACACATCTAGTAAGTCTCTGAAGTTGGATTTGAACTCAGGTCTTTTTGACTCCAGATCTGGTGCTGTATACACTATGGCACCACCCATAGTTGTAATCATTGTGTGTCCGTTGTTTTCTTCACTCTGCTTACTTCATTTTCCATTGAGTAAATTCATATAAGGCTTCCCATGTTTCTCTGAATTCATCACATTCTTCATTTCTTACAGCACAGTAATATTCCATTCCGTTCATGTATCACAACTTATTTAATTGTAACCCAGTCAGTGAAAGTAATATTACTGGATTGTGAAAAACGATGAATGATGAACACAGAGAAGCATGAGAAGCCTTATGAATTTTCAGGACGCAAAACGAAGTAAATGCGGCCAAGGAAACAATATACACAATGACTACAACAATGTAAATGGAAAGAACAGTAACAAAAAAAATCAAAAGTGAATGTTGCAAAATAATAAGGAGCAAGTGTAGCTTGAAAAACAAGATAGGAGAAGACACCCCACCCCTTTGCAAAAGTGGAAGGTCAGCAAGTGTTGCACATGGCCTTTTCAGAGTTTCTCAATGTATTGATGCTGTGTGTGTTTTTCCCCCTCTTTCTCTCTCTCTCTCTCTCTCTCTCTCTCTCTCTCTCTCTCTCTCTCTCTCTCTCTCTCTCTCTCTCTCTCTCTCTCTCTCTCTCAAAAATACTATTTGTTATATTCCAGGAGAAGAAGAATACTAGGGAAACTATGGTGATGGAAAAAAACCCAAAAGATAATAAAAATGTATTTTTTAAAAAGTGCTGTTGTAAATATTTTAGTGTATGATACTTTCTTTTTATCACTGACTTAATAAGAATAGCTTTTATATAGTTTTATATAGTTGCTTTAAGGTTTACAGAGCACTATTTATATGCCACCTTATTTGATTATCATCATAACCCTTTGGGGTAGATGCTATTATTATCATCTTCATTTTGTAGATTAGGAAACTGAGACGTAAAGGGATTAGGTTACTTAGTCAGGGTCATCACCCAAACTAGTGTCATACTCAGGATTTGAGCCATGGTCTTCCTGACCCCAAGTCCTGAGCTCTAGCCACTGTACTACCTAGCCTTCTCCACTTCTTTGGGATATATGCCTACCAGTGGAATGAGTCATAGGGTAGAAACATCTAGTCACTCTTTTAACATAATTCCAGTGCTTAGCACAGTACCTGGCATATAGTAAGCACTTAGCAAATCTTTGTTGATTTATTAATAATTCCAAATTACTTTCCAGAATGGTTGCACTAATTAACATTTCCACCAACATTAGTTTGCTAATCTTCCCACAACTCCTTCAACACTGACTATTTCCTTCTTTTGTCATTTGCCAATTTGCTGGGTATAAGGTGAGACTTTGGAGTTGTTTTGGTGTGTATTTCACTTCCCTTTGACCACTTATTTATTGGGCAGTGCCTTCTGGGCTAAAATATATGGGTCAATTATCTCTGTTTTCTGCATATTAGGCCCTTGTTAGTGATATTTGATGCAGAGATTCCCCCTGCCCCCAGTCAATAGATTCTCTTCTTATACTAATTTAATTTTGCTTATAGGAAAAGTTTTTCAGTTTTATATAATTGCAGTTATCTGTTTTATCTTTTGTCTAATCACCTTTAGTCTTTGTTAGTTAAGAATTCATCCTCTTACCGTCACTGTAAAAGATATTGTTCTGGTTCTCTTCCCATTTTTATAATTCTAAATATTCAAGTTGCATAATAGCCAGTATTTATACAGTATATTATAGTTTACAAAGCATTTATGTACATTCTATCATTTGATCACATCCATTGAGGTAATATTTATAAAGCACTTATTACAGTGCCTGGCATGTGGTAGCTGCTTAATAAATGCTTGTTTACTTCTTTCCTTTCATGTGGAATTTGTGGTGGTATGTCATGTAAACTGTTGGTCTAAACCTAATTTCTTCCAGTTTTCCCATCAGTTCTTGTCATATAGGGTGTTCTTATCTATGTAATTTGTTTGGGGGGGGTTATTGTACATTGGCTTACTGAGTTGATTTCAAATTATTCCTTGTCTACTTGCTTTATTAACCTCCTTTTCTATTTTTTTTTAACCAGTACAAAATAGTTTTAATTATTGCTTTATAGTATAGTTTGAAGTCTGGAAGTGCTATTCCTTCCTTATTCCTATTTTTAAAAATTGTATCCCTTGATAATTTGGATTTTTTTGTTGTTGTTCCTCCAAATTTTACTGGGTTTGGTGTTTTGGTTTTTTTGTCTCACTTAATAAAATATTCCCATGCTAGTTTGGCATAGCACCAAATCTGTATATTATTCTAGGTATTATTTTCATTTTTATCACTTTGCTATAGTATATTTTAAAATCATATTGGCATGGTTGTTTTTAAAAAATATTCCATAATTCCCAAGAAATATGAGAAGATATATAAACTGATACAGTGAAGGAAGAAGAACCAGAAATACATTATTCTCAATTACTTGCAATAGTGTAAATAGAAAGAACAACGAAGACTGAATGCTGTATAATTATAATTATTAAGCTTAACTTGGGAGAAGAGATGAGAGAATGTACATTTCAATTCCTTCTTGGTACAGAGGTGGCATGGACTCTGGGTGTGAGCACTGGAATAGTGATTGGTGTACTTTTTAGTCTTTCTGAATTGCATTTTTTTTTCTCTTTTTTTAATCTTTTATTACAAATGATGGCTCCCAAGGCAAGAGATAGGGATATATTTGGAAAATAAATGTTAAAAATTTTGTAAAAGCAAAATATCAAGAAAAAATTGTATTTAAGAAAAATGTTCTGTTATTTGGACAAGCCTTAACCCTAGGTTAGTGATGTTTTGCTGTGTATTATACAAAGTCATATAAGAAGCCATGAGCATTCTTGATAAGGCAGCTCAAGTTTATTTTCCATCCTTGGAAATGAACAAGACCAGAGATCAGTTAGATTTGGGTATTGTTCTTGACTTTACTACTTGAAACATCCCCATGCCCATGTTACTATACAGGAACTATGTAACTTTTAGAACCATAAGGACAGTTCCCTACCCTTAAGGAACTTATTCTTTTTCTTTTTTTTCTTTTGTGGAGCAGTAAGGGTTAAGTGACTTGCCCAGGGTCATACAGCTGGTAAGTCTCAAGTGTCTGAGGCTGAATTTGAACTCAGGTCCTCCTGAATCCAAAGCCTGTGCTTTATCCACTGTGCCACCTAGCTGCCCCAGGAACTTATTCTTTAAAAACATTTAAGGGCAGCTAGGTGGCGCAGTGGATAGAGCACTGGCCCTGGAGTCAGGAGGACCTAAGTTCAAATCCAGCCTCCGACACTTAACACTTACTAGCTGTGTGACCTTGGGCAAGTCACTTAACCCCAGCTGCCTCACTAAAAAAAAAAAAAAAAAAAAAAAGACCACACAAACAAAACAAAAACATTAAAAAAAAAAAAGGAGTAGGCAAAGATGGATTGTAAAATACTCCGTCCCCATCTTGCATTAATTTGTTTTTATTTTTTTTTTCACTGTTAGGTGCCAGGAAGACTTGTAAGAAAAGTGGGGAACATCCGGTGAAGTGGAGGTTGAGGAAGTAAAGACAGAAGACCGAGGGGAGAGGCTAGACAGTGGCTTGATACAAAAGATGGAGATGACCTAAAAGTAGAGGAAGGAAGCAACAAATGGAGGAATGGATGTGGAGCTTATAGAATGGGTTTAAAAAGAAAAGATAGCTGAGCTTATCAGCACCCTCCCTAGTTCTAGGTTAGAGGTGGCTATCCCAAAGGAAAACATGTCATGATTCATGGCATGGCTATATTTAAAGGAATTTTCTGTTCTTTGAAAGTTTTTAAATGTTACTATACAGAAAGGAAATGTCACTTTTGCCCAACATAATAAACTCCAGGGTTAGAATTTTTTTTTTGGTGAGACAATTTTGGGGTTAAGTGACTTGCCCAGGGTCACACAGCTAGTAAGTATCAAGTGTCTGAGACCAAATGTGAACTCAGGTCTTCCTGACTCCAGGGCCAGTGCTCTATCACTGAGCTACCTAGCTGCCCCTGGTGTTAGAATTTTTTAAAACATGATTTCAGACCTTTGAACCACTTTGGAAGGTAGGTTGACTGCCTTTTCTCCTAGGTGGTCTGTATTTCTTCTTCTCTTGAAGATCTGGAGTAAAGTGTACCCCTAACATAGTGTTTCCTTGGGATTATCTCTGGCTCTGACCCTTCTTTGCTCACAAACCTTTATTCATTTATTAAAATTTGCATTCATTTTCACTGTTATCCTAACCAGTGTGTTAGAACTAAAAATATAGGTGAGTTATATTTACTGTGAAAACCAGATCTCTCTCGTTGATGGCTTTATGTTTTAAAAAAGAAAATACTAAGAGGTATTGAAGTTAAGAGAAAGATAATATGAGGGTAGAATGCAAGAACAAAAATAATTGTCTATAAATTCAGACTGTGTTTCCAAGGTGAATTTTTGGATGTTGCTTTTTTCTTGTATAATCAATGAACAGAATTTGGTTTCAAACTGTTTCGATGCAATTGAGAGCTTCTGACTCCAGAAGTGTTATCTTATAAGGCAGCACTCTAGGATATTTGCATGATTTAGTAATAGCAGGAGTGGGCGTTTGGGGGCTACATTGGCCTTGTCTGGGTGTGTAGGAAGTAGCTAAGCTGTAGGGCGTTGCCTAAAAATGAAAGGCTATATAGATCCTGGCAGGACCAAGACTGACAGTGAGTGTTAAAGCCAGACCAAGTCGACCACAAATCACAGAACCACCAATTGGGGAATTTTTTTCTTCTGACCTAGTCAGTTGTTGCCAGTAAGACCCTCCTTGGAAAGATAGCCTGTGTTTTAAATCAGTGCTAACCCATGTGGTTTGGATGTCAGTTTTTGTGGTAGCCTCTGCACATTCCCACTGTTGAGTCTCAAGTGATTGCTTCAGATGATTTCAGTGGCTTTGGGACTGATGGAGTGAGCATCTGGCCTTGTTGTGTGTGGAGCCAATGTAAATTGCTGGACAAGTTTCAAGACTTTAGATCCAGATAAACCAGGCAGGCTGTACTTTCCTTCAGATGCATAGTTTATAAGCAAAACTGAGTCTTGTGTTCCCCAAGACTCATGAAATCCACTCACAGCATCCACTGATGGTTGGCCAACAGGATTTCCTGTGTGCAAGACATTGACCTTGCTGCTTAAAGCATATAGAAGACAAAGTGGGGGAAAGCTTAAGCTCACAATCATAGGATGAAAAGCCAGAAGCAACTTTAGAGATCACATAGTCTTTTGACTACTAGGTGTTTTTTTGTTTGTTTGTTTTTGGTGAGGCAGTTCGGGTTAAGGGACTTGCCCAGGGTCACACAGCTAGTGTCAAGTGTTAAGTGTCTGAGGCCGAATTTGAACTCAGGTCCTCCTGAATCCAGGGCTGGTGCTCTATCCACTGCACCACCTAGCTGCCCCAATCACATAATCTTTTAAAAAATGATCATCTTTTGTTTTTACATCATTTTGATTTCTGACTGCTCGTCTTCCCTCCTGGCTTACCAAAGAGCCATCTCTTTCACAAATAATTTTTTTTTTTAAAGAGGTGGGGGAAAAGCAGTCTATCATAACCAATCAGAACATCCTCCTGGTCTAACTGTGTACATGGTGTTTCACACCCACGCTCCTAACGCAAGGGAAAGGTTTCTCTTAGGCACTCTAAATAATGCTTTCAGTTTCTTTTGGTGGTGTTCTTTCTATTAACATTGATGGGGTGAAGGGGCTTGTCCCAGTTCTTTTATTTCACTTTACATCCTTCATATGGTTGTTTTCTTGCTCCTCTGAATTCTTGATGGTCATAGTTTTTAGCACTGTAATATTACATTATATCCCATGTAGCACAATTTGTTTAGTCATTCCCCAACTTTATGGATATCTACTTTATTTCCAGTGTTTTTCTGCCACACACACACAAAAAAAATGGAATTGTGGTTATTTTGGTATATATGGGATCTTTCTTTAACCTTTGTAGGCTATATGCCTAGCAGTGGGATCTCTGATTCAAAGGAAATAGGCATTTTAGTCACTTGTTAAGCATAATTCAGAATTACTTTTCAGGACCAATTCACTGCTCCACCAACATTATATAAGTATGTCTGTATTTTTGCAGCTCTTCCGTCATTGAAACCATCTAGCCTTAACGTGATTAAATAAAAACCCTCACTTTACAAATGAGGAAACTGAAACCATGTGGGAGAAATGACTTGTCCAAAGTCATGTAGGTTATTAAGTAACAGAGCAGAGATTTATCTTCTGAAAGACCAGGTCTCCTAGCTACAAGTTCTTAAAGCAAAGAATACAGAAACGTAATGGAAGGAATGTGGTATTGATAAATATAGGGTCCCTTCTCAAGAGTAAGTGCAGGATGATGAAGGGAGAGTGAATGAGACAGTTCTGTTGTTTCAGAATTTTGGAGGTGGTGGTCTTGAGGCAGCAAAGTTGTTGACAGATCTGATATTTTGTAGGTGAAGTATTTAGGAATTAGAATAGGAAGTAAATTTATTTTCATCATCATGAATTGCAGTCCTGCTGTGTGCAAGACACTTTAGGCATTGAGGGTATGAAGAAGTTAGGACGACATGGTTCCTGACTAACCAAGGAGCTAGTTGAAGAGTCAAGAAATGTGTTTAAATAGCAACACCTAAATTTCTAGTTTAAAGGGATAAAAGAATATCAACTTTGAATGAAACCTAAAATAGTCAGGTTATTATTTCCACATTTCAACATGCAGACCACATTTTGAGGTCTAAAGAAGTTTTAAGCCAGATGAGTGATAATTGCTTTCCCTTCTGTTAGCAGTCTACAGCGTACTAAGGTTCTGTGGTTTAGTTTGACCCTAGATTGAAAGTTCTGACTTACAAAAATTTTTATACCTTCTAAGGACCTTTTCTTCTGCCCTTGTCATCTTTTTTTGTTTGTTTGTTTTTTGTTTGTTTTTTCGGGGCAATGGGGGTTAAGTGACTTGCCCAGGGTCACACAGCTAGTAAGTGTCAAGTGTCTGAGGTCAGATTTGAACTCAGGTACTCCTGACTCCAGGGCTGATGCTTTATCCACTGCGCCACCTAGCCACCCCATGCCCTTGTCATCTTGAGTCAAACAGAAAGCAAAAGGAATTCAAAGAGTATTTAATTGCATATCCTAGAAAAACTAGGAAGATTAAAATTGTCCTTATTGGATTAATAGGCTAATCAAAATTAGGTGCAATAGGTTAATTTTTTAGGTTAATCAAACTTTAGTGCTTGATGATCAATGTGGGTCCTTTTAAGACATCTTCAAAATACTTTGCTATATGTGTCATTTAAGATAATTAGATACAAGCAACTAAGTTATCCCAGCTGGTACAGGTAGAAGGCTCACCTGCATGGCTTGTTTGGGGGGGAAGGGAATGGAATGGAATGGGGAAATAGAAATTTAAATTTTTCAGGCCACTGAGTATCAGAATTAGCCAGTTAAATCCCCATATTCTGTTTTTGGAATCAAGGTTTCCCTATTGCAATTCTTTTAATTCTTAGTAAGGAAAGAATTGTTTTGAATTGTTAGAATAAATCAAGGACTGGATGGGATTGTTGTAGTTCTTAAACATATTCATTTTATTTTTATTTTATTTCTTGCAGCATGTATTTGATGATCTCAGTGGCTCAGTATCTCTGTCATGGGTTGGAGACAACACTGGGGTAAGTAACCTAGTTGTCCCTTGTATGGTTAGTAAACAAGTTCAGTTTTAGGATTTTAAATCTTGTGTGTCATTTCATGACATTGTTTTTAGAATTTTGCCCATTTGTGAAAAGTTCATCTCATTTAAAATACAAAATAACAGGGAGCGGGGCAGCTAGGTGGCACAGTGGATAAAGCACCAGCCCTGGATTCAGGAGGAACTGAGTTCAAATCCGGCCTCAGACACTTGACACTTACTAGCTGTGTGACCCTGGGCAAGTCACTTAACCCTGATTGCCCCACCAAAACAAACAAACAAAAAGAAAATAACAGGGAATTATAATATTTATTGTCTCTGTAGAAATGGAAGAATGGAGTGGTCATTCACTCAGTTCTTCTGCCTTCAGGATGGCCATCACCTAAACCAGCTTTCTACCTAACATAACGCCCCCCCCAAGATTTTCCAATTTAAAAAATGCTCTCTCAAGAACTGATTATATATCTTGAGACTACTTAGTATCTGAAAGATGGCGACTTTAACAAACTCAAGATCTCTGACCAGCATACCTCAGACTGGTTATCTTCTGGCACCTAGAGACTGCTTAAGATTAAAATGAGTAGGCAGAAAGGGAAATAATATGTTAGGGGAACCTCCAGAGAAATTTGGATATTGGCGAAGATAGCGGAACACCTGATGAGACAGAAACTTCAGTCCCACTTGCCATATCCCTGTATGTGTGTCACTATTCCTCATAAGACTCGACTGCTTCTGCTGAATAACTATTGCTACCCATTTGCACCCTTGATCATGAGATGCTGTTTGATGTCCCCATCACAAGCATGGTGGCAATTTTCCAAAACAGGCATTGTTGTTAGTCACTGGGAACAGAGAAGTAATTAGAAATACTTCCTCAGTCAAATGACCAATACTACTGTCCCCCCTTTTCTCAGTGCAATAGTAAACTGATTTTCCAACAGTGATTCCGGGTTTTCCATCCTGCCTAACACCTGTCCTAAAGTTGTAGCACTCTCAGCTCCCATTGTAGATACATTGGCTTCATTATTACCCTGTTTAGCTGACAGTAATGCCCATGTCAAAGCAGTGGTGCAACCTGAAGGAATATAGTAGTATCATATAGAAGTACAAGTAGTATATTTCCTACATTAAAATCTATGAGTAATCCCAATTTCTCCCGTGTAGAAGCTAGAAACCATTCCAACTTCATGATTTAAAGTCATCTTAAATTTTGGTGAGGCCCTGTATTTGGCTCAGAGTAGCTCTTGACATAGTGGTAATTTGAGGTTTGACTATTGACATGTATTATTTACCAGTAACTGATTTATTTCTGTAATAAATCCATCCGAACCAACTGTTGATAGCTTGCTTTTGTCTCTCTCCAGGTCATTCTAGTCTTGACCACATTTCATGTACCATTGGTAATCATGACTTTTGGACAGTCTAAGCTTTATCGAAGGTGAGACTTTGTATCTGAGAAATGAATACACATTTGAATATTGGCAGTCTTCTAACTAAGAAGGACCTACTGGGCTGCCCAAATCTTCAGAAGTCTGTGCACACCCCCCATTCTGATTGTGCTTGCCTTCCTGTCAGCCTGAGAGTAGTTAACATCATTTAAAAAAAAAAAAGAACTTCTTCCAAGGGGACTGACTAATCCTGGGGGAATTGGTGAGCTTGAGTCAGGAACAGAACAGTGAAGATCTGGTGTCTCTGGGAACTGTGCTATATGTGTAAGGTCTCATGTTCAATGTTTATTTTAAGGAAGGAAGTTTGAGATTTATCTAGGTTTCTGTTTTTGTTTATAAAATTCCATTCATGCAGGGGTATCCCTAAATTTTTAGAGCAGTTTTAAGGTCCTAAAACTGTTCTAGCTTAAACATGCTACAAAAGCTTTTGCCTTTCAGCCATGAATGTCAGCTCCCACCAAGGGATCAGAGACATAGCACCACAGATGTTTCAGAGGCCATCTCAGCCAAAGAATCCTTAGAAAGTCATTGTGACTTCCTCTGAGTCCTGTCCACAATATACTGTGATAGGTTCCCTGTGAAGCTCAATTCCAATCTTCTGGGACCATGGAGAATCTGTGATAGACCTTGACCCAGACCATGGGCTCCTGAGTAGATAGATGAGAACCTCCATTCACATTCACCCTCAAACCCCTGCTTCAGGATCAGGAGTCAGCTTTCATAGTGCCCCTTCTGGCAGAGTGATAGTTTGCAAATAATAAATACCAGTATAAGATCAAGAAAGGATTATTAAGAATTCTTAGCAATTTACAGGAAGATGATCTGTTTTGTTTTGGAGAGCAACAACAAATGATTGTTTGTTGGGGCCAGAAGAAGACTTTTAAGGTCACTTACTTTGCTTTCCTAAGTTGTAACCAACATGATGCAAAAGAACAGGCACAGAATTTGAGGTTGGAAGATCTGGAGGTAGATCTGAGCTCTGCCCCTGTCACCTTTGGGATTTAGAATCCTTGTCAGTAAAATGCAAGTTTGACTTAAATGACTTCTAAGATCCCTTCTATAAATCTTCGATCCTAGGAATCTTCCCAAACAGATAATCTATACTGCTTTGGGGGAGGGGGCAGTTTCTGTAAATACTCATTTCATTCCAGGGGATAAGATACCTTATGGCCAAGAAATTTTTCCTCATGTCTATCAAATTTCTTAGGAAAGGGGGCAGTTAGGTGGTATAGTGGATAAAATCCTGGTCCTGGATTCAGGAGGACTTGAGTTCAAATCCAGCCTTAAACACTTGACAGTTACTAGCTATGTGATGCTGGGCAAGTCACTTAACCCTCATTGCCCAACAAAAAATTTAAAATTTTTTAAAATTTTCTTAGGAAGTTTAATCCAGTTTTGAATTCCCTAGTTTTCATTGGCAATTGAACACATCCTCTTTATAAATAACCTTCATGTTTGTGAAAATCAGTAAATTCTTTTCCAGCATTCTCCAAATTGAATCATCCTAGTTCATCTTTGTGTTGAATTGAACATCTCATTATTTTTCATTCTTATTTTTTAAAAGAATTAATAAGCAAGTATTAAGTTACTACTGCCTATCAGGTACCTGCTAGGCACAGAGGAATGAGAGAGCCTGTGCCCTCAGTGAATTTCTGTTCTGTGGGGGAGAAGGATACAGCATAATCAGAGAAGTAAATGTAGAACAAATGAAAATCAACAGAAGTCGATTTGAGGGTTGGGGGCATTCAGAGCAATGGGAATTTGAGAACTCTTGAGCTGGAGTTAGGGGATTCAGGGCATGAAGGGGAACATTTCGGAAACAGTAGGCAACCTGTTGGAAGGCTCAGAGACAGGGGTGGAACATCCTGTACAGCCAACAGCAAAGAGCCAGGCTGGCTAGAGCCTAGATCTGATGATGCGTAGTAATGGATAACGGCCTTGAGAGATGGGCTGGAACAGATGCCAGCAGGCTTTCAGCACTAAATAAGGCGTGTAGCTAGAGGCGGCAGGGAACCACTAAATTTGGTGTAGGAGAATGGCATAGGCCTGCACCTATGGAAGAACACTGTGATGATTCTGAGCAGGAGGGATTGGGGCTGGAGGGTACGTGGGCCAAGCAGACCATATGGGAGTTAGCTGCTTTAGCTGAGGCCAGAGGTGACAAGGTCTACAGGGAAGGAGACTGAGCGCCACCTCAGGCAGGATGGGCTTTAGCTGACTTCAGGACAGTCCCTTTCAAGGTTTGCGATTTAAATGTAGGGCTTCCCTAATCTCAAGTTCAGTGCTCTTGCTATGTATACCACTTGGCGGTCTCCTCCCACTGCCTTCGAAACGGTTGCTTTATGGATTGGGCCTCCACTCCTTACACCTGACCAGCATGGCTGACCAAAGGACAAAGGAATGAGTTCTCCTGTTTTTTTTAAAAAAAAAAAACAATTAAAAAATTTCGTAACCAACATAAAAAACATTCAAATAGGGGGCAGCTAGGTGGCGCAGTGGATAAAGCACTGGCCTTGGATTCAGGAGGACCTGAGTTCAAATCCAGTCTCAGACACTTGACACTTACTAGCTGTGTGACCTTGGGCAAGTCACTTAACCCTCATTGCCCCACCAAAAAAAAAATTTAATTAAAAAAAAAACACATTCAAATAAATACAAACCACACACGGTCTGCAAAAACAAGTTTTAAATTATTTAGAATTTGTTGGTTTTTACAAAAAAAATATTCCATTTCTTCTTACGGCCATTTCTGGGTTTTTCTTCCGCATATTTTGTTGCTAATGTTGTTTTAACATTGTTATAGTCAGAGCTTATATTTCATTTCTATTTCCTTATCCTATTAGAAAATTTTTCTTGATTTTCATGTTGGTCACTCTTTGGCATGATAATATCCTGTTACACTTATATAACACAGCTTGTTCAGGCTGAACATTGCATTTTTTTCTACCTCTTCTGTTACTAGTTTTTTTGTTTTTGACATTCCTATTTCATTTTGTAGTCCGGAAAAGTACCTTATATTCTTGGTTCTAACCATGTAGAGAATATAATGAGAGAATCTTTGTTTTTTCCTCTTTGTGGTCTCTTTTATTGTGGTTGCTTTTAAAAAACAAACAAAAAATCAAATGCAACCTTAAGAGAAGACAGACAAACATCCTTCCTTTGTTGCTTGAACATCAGCTGCCCCAGACCTTTCCTATCTCTTATTTGTGTGGTTTCATATAAATTTTTTTTTACCAGTATACACTGTTCCTGATTGAATCGAAGTTCTTTTTTTCAGATACATTGTCGCTTTACCAAGGTCATTTTGAACTCTAATTGTATCACAGAATCATAGTTTGGGAGCTGGAAGGGATCTTAAAGGTCTTTTAGCTCAAACCTTCATAGAAGAAACTGAAACCCAGAAAAGTTGCGTGACTTGCCAAAGGTCATCATATAGGTAGGCTGAGGGGCTGAGGAGAGATTTGAACCCAGATCTTCAATTTCCAAATTCAAGGTTCTTGCCTTCTGTGGGATCCAAAGATGACCCATCAGGGTTCCTACTCCAACTATCCAAATTGATCTTTGTCCTCTATTTTCCTGCTAACTAGTTATAGTGCCGGTTTTATTTTGGTTTTGTTCTTTGCTGTTCTGAAGGGCAGGTAGATCTATTTGCTGTGCCAGGCTCTTAAGAAGTGAGCTGACCTGAATCACATTCAAAGAATTTTCTGAGGTGTGGCACAAAGGAGGAAAGTTTTAAAACAGTGTAATTCATGCCATCACAAGGTCATAGGACTGTTAATGATTGCACTATACAACAACCAGGAACTATTTAGCCCATAAATATTCCTAACCCCTGGATCTCTGCATAAGCCTGCTGTCAAAAGAGAAATAATGATCTTAGAGTCACAGCCCTAGAGACAGAAAAAGGAATGTCTCTCCAAGCTCCTTTGATCTTATTCTTATGTTGTATTGACAAGAGAAACAATTTCAGATTTCCATCTGCTCCAAAGGAAAGGGGAAAACATAGATAATACCCAGTATGTGTGGACTGGTAATCTCACCCATTAAAAGGTAGAATGATTCTATTTATGTCTTTGTATGCTCTGGGGAAGGCAGTTTTGGGGAACTGGTATAGGAACTTCCTCTAGCTGACACAGATCAACAGCTTATCCATAACTTAGGGTCTCAGAGAATCTCTTAGAGTACCAAGAAGCTCATTGACTGCACCACTGTCCCCCAAGCAACACACAGCAGTAACCAGTCTTTTGTGACTCTAAGACCTGTCCTTTGTCCACCTGGAGATGTTGCCTTTTCAGGCACCCATTAGGTGCTTAATAAGAGAGTCGAATGGTGACTGGAGTCAGAATCAGCCGCATAAATAATGCATAGACGCCCATTTTTCTTTCCATTCAATTCAACATACATTTTCCTTGATCCTGCCCAGGTAGAGGAAGACCTCAGCTTATAATAAATGATCTACTCACATAAATTAAGACTTGAATCAAGTTCAGGATTAAAAGTCTTCCATTTACTTAATTTGACCCTTTTGTCTCTTAATTTCTTGATCTGTAAAATTAGGTTCCTTACAGTACTATCATTTTATAATTCTTTGCCTATAATGTCATTCATAGAACATTTACTTTTGTGCCCAGGGTTGTATTGTTAGCCACTGAAAAGGACCTCTTAATTACAGATTAGTTATTGTTTGATAAGAGCCTCAACTTTCCACTGGAAGCTTAAATTCTATAAAAACTAGTGATCTGATATTCTGTAGCAAGATGTGGATGGAGGTAGTATTAGTATTAATAAAAATAACCTATCTTTACAGCAGCTTTTCAGGGTTTTTGGATTGCTTTCATCATAACCTTCTGAGCAAGTATTTATTTCCCTATTTTGCAAAGGAGGGTCACCTATGTCAGGTGATTTACCGTTTTATTTTCCTTAACTCCTGGGAGTGTCGTCAAAATGAATGTCTAACTTTTTAAAATGTTCTCAAAGTTAGCATGAAGAACTTGTGTTTCTCTAGATGTATTCTTTCTGCATTATAGAATTTTAAAAGCCTCTGAAAAGATTTCTACCTTGGATGGGAAAGAAACTATGTTCTAAATGATTTGGTTTTCTGTCTCTCTTTTCCATCCTCATTCAGTGAAGACTATGGAAAGAACTTTAAAGATATCACAAATCTCATCAATAACACTTTCATTCGGACTGAATTTGGAATGGCTATTGGACCTGAAAACTCTGGGAAGGTTTGAGTCTTTGCTTTCTAATACTAGAGGATACACCCTATAAACTGTGCCCTGGGTGGCAAATTTAGTTCATGTAGAAGTCCATTCAAATATCAGTAGACTTTTATGTGAAGAGCAAAATGTCTGATTTTATAGTGTGTTTAATGTTATTTGAATATAGTTGAACCTCACTATAATACTATTCTCTTTGTAATTGGTTTCAGAATAAAGAAGGCTCTGTCTAGGATGAAATTCCATCCAAGTGGGTTTAATTATTGAAGTACCAAAAGACTTTTATTACAAGGCAGTTTTGGCTATAAGTTGGTGCCACCAAATGAACCCACCAAAGGCGGCCTTTTAGTGAAAATACAATGTAAAATCTGAAGATTGACATGACTTAATCCCCATTTATGGAATGCTTAGAAATCATCCAATTAGTGCTTGATAGTTTCAAGTTTGTAGTTGTCCACACATTATGGGCTAAGAACATAAAGGAGCAACCGTATTTATTTTAACCTGTTGCTTTTTAGTTTTCTTCAAGATGTTTTCTGGTGCTTGCTTGTGAACTCCGATTGTTCTCAGCAAAACTCTATTGGAAGTTCTCATGTTGTCAGCAGACTTTGTCCTCATCTAATTATCCGTTTTCTTTCTAGGTGATTTTGACAGGGGATGTGTCTGGAGGAAGTCACGGAGGAAGAATCTTTAGGTCATCTGACTTTGCGAAGAATTTTGTTCAGACAGATCTGCCTTTTCATCCTCTGACTCAGATGACCTACAATCCCCAGAATTCTGATTACCTTTTGGTTGTCAGCTCTGAAGTAAGTCCAGCCAAGTCTTACACATTTATGATCTCAACTTAAATAAACTGAAAAGGGTTTTCTGTATTTGAGTGCGGGTTTTGTGCTGAACTTCTACCACTGACACCTGGGGGTCTGAAATATGTAGTTCTACCTTTCTCTTTACTTACTGAGTTCCCCATTTCCCCGATCCGGGACAGAAAATGCAGATGTCTCTTAAACTGTGTTTTAGAGTATGTCATGGAGGACTGGCTTTTAAAAAAAAAATTCCACAAGTAATTATGATGTTTGCTGTTATATTCTTAAGTCAACCATAAACTTTGTTTTATTAACAAAGAATTCATTCAATCAAGCATTTATTAAGTACCTGTTATCTGCCAGGTTTTATACTAGGCTTTGGGGATACAAAGATAGAAATGAATTACTCCTGCTTTCCAGGAGTTCATATGGTATTGGAGAAGACAATATGTGCATATAAGTATGTACAAAACAAATAGAAGGTAATCTCTGAGGGGAAAGGCATCAGCAGCTAAAGGGACTCAGGAAGAGCTTCATCTGGAGCTGAGGATCTTCACCTTTTTTGTGCCCTGGCTCCCTTAGGTAGTCTGCCAAAGCCTGTGGACCCTTTCTAAGGAGAATGTTTTAAAAATGCATAAAATAGGGGCAGCTGGGTGGTGCAATGGTTAGAGCACCAACCCCGGATTCAGGAGTATCTGAGTTCAAATCTGGCCTCAGACACTTATCACTTACTAGCTGTGTGACCCTGGGCAAGTCACTTAACCCCAATTGCCTCACCCACCCCACCCCCCCTGAAAAATGGGTAAAATAAAATACATTGGATTAAACAGGAAGTCAGTTCTGTTGAAATAATTATCAAAAAATTTTAAATAAATTCATTTCCAAATTAAGAACAGCTCTTTTAGAAAGAAAACTCACTTGAACTGAGTTTTCAGGAAAACGAGGGATTCCAAGAGACAGCTATGAAGAAGGAGCATATTCCAGACATGGGGTATCTACAGCCTGGGCAAAGACTGAAAGGGAAGAGATAAGAGCACTGTGTGTGAGGAGCAGCTGGGAGGCCACTCGGGCTGGAGCATCAAGTACTTGGAGGACAATAATGTGTAATAACGCTGGAAAGGGGAGGGTGCCTGGTTGTGAAGGGCTTTAAAGTCAAAGTTTGTATTTGATCATAGAGATAATGGGGAGCTACTAGGATCTATGGAACCGGAGAGCAAGATGGTCAGACACATGCCAGGGTGGTGACTGGAAAGGATAGAAACCCCAGGCAAGGACACCATTTAGGAGGCAATCATCTAAGGGAGAGGTTACGAGAGCCTGACATAGGGGGAGGACCAGAGAGGAGACAGACACATGAGGGGTTATGGGAGCAGCTAGCTAGATATGAAGGAGGAGGAAGTTGGAAGAGTCTAGTTTTGACTCTGAGGTTATGCACCTGAATGACTTCAAGGATGGTGATGCTCTCAGCAGAAATAAGAGAGTTAGGAAAAAGAGAGGGATGGAAGGGGGAAGATAATGATGTCTGTTTTGTACATGTTGAGTTTGAGGTGCTTTCAGAACATCTCATTCAAAATGTCTAATAGTCTATTGATGATGGAGAATTGAGCTCCTTCCCACAAGGAAAACCAAGAAGGGTGGTCATACAAGTAGAAAGAGAAAACCTGGGGGTAGCTAAGTAGCACAGTGGATAAAGCACTGGCCCTGGATTCAGGAGGACCTGAGTTCAAATCTGGCTTCAGACACCTGACAAGTACTTACTAGTTGTGTGACCCTGGGCAAGTCACTTAACCCTCATTGCCCCGCAAAAAAAAAAGAGAGAGAGAGAGAACCAAAGGAAAGCAGTATGAAGACGTGGAGGCAGCAAGTGTAGACAGTTGTTTTAGGAGTTTGGCTGTGAATGGAAGGATGGCTCTTTAGGCTTATTGTTTAAGGACAGGGAAGACTTGGGCATGTTTATAGGCAGCAGAGAGGCAGCCAGCAGGAAGAGAGAGACTGAAGATTGAAAGAGAGTTTCAGAGATTGTGGGAGGGTGGGAAGATCAAGGGTTCCTATAGAGGGGCTGGCAAGGAGAAGGGTCACCTCTTCATCAGAGACTACCGTGTATTAAGGAGATGGTGAATGTCAAGATGGGGGAGAGAGGTACCAAATAGCCAATGGCCTCTATTCTCCTCCCAGCAGAGGAGTGGAGGGGGTGCTATGGAAAGCTTGAGGAGAGAAGAGGTTTAGAGAGAGGCAGAAGAAAAATGCCTTGATCCAGGAAGTACCCAGTTGAGATGAGTTAACATAATTCTATAGTGGACCCAACTGGCCCAGTGGCATGACTTCCTTCAGCTTTGTCACTCTCTTTTTCGCTCCTATAAGTTCAGTTATGTATGTATGTATCATACTCTTAAGATCTTTCCTCCACTCCAGCAAATGCCCAGCTGCTCTGCCTGAGGTAGGTAACTCGCACTTGATCCATTCCAAACAGAATTCCCTTTTCTTCTCCCCTAAGCCTGCACTCCTCCAGACTTTGCAGCCTCCTTCCATTCACTCAGGTAAATTGCTTCTGAGTCCTCCTAGGCTCTTCTTTCTCTCTCTGTCTCTCTCATATTGTCCTTTTCTCAACAACTACTCTTGTTCGGGTTCTCATTGTCTCTTACCTCCTTACTACTGTGACAGCATCTTCACTGGTCTCCCTTCTCATCACTCCTCTCTGATTGGCTCCCCACAGCTGCCAGAATTGTCTCTTTATGGCCCAGACCTGACCCCATCACCCACTGCTCACCTCAAAACCCTGCAGTTTTCCTTTGCTGGGGATATAAAACACAAACTCCTTAACATGACATGTAAGGATCCCTCAAGCCTGGCTCGCCGACACACACTCCTAACCCCAGGCCATTCATGCTGTTTCCCTTCATGCCCTCCACATTTCAGCCATATTGGACCCCTAGACACATTCTCTAAACTTGGCACTTTTATCTGCCACCGCCCTGGATGCTCATCCCTCATGCTTGTAGTGCGTTCTCTCCAAGCCTCAAAATCCCTGTCTTCCTTCAAGACTCAACTCTGGTGTCTATCCCTGATTTCCACCCCTGCTTACCACAAACTAACAGTTCTCCCTCCCTCCTTGGTATTCTGTGCTAAGTAGAGTGTTGTTGCACCCTAGGGACGCCTGGGTTTCATCATCCTCTCTAGTGCTGTACCCTAAGGACTAACTGGCTTTTCCAAATGCCCTGCCGGGGAAGCCTCCCATAGATATGTTTTAACTCCCCTCATTAGAGTGGGAGCTCCCTGGGAGCAGGGGCTTGTCTGTTTGTAAGTATCCCCATTGCTTAATGCAGCACTCGCCACATAGTGCTTAGTGATTGTGTTTCCATTTATTTCTCTTCCTCTCCACCCACATAAAATCAAGGTTCCTTGAGGGTAGAAATTCTCATTTTTCTGTTTATATTATCAGTGTCTAGCACAGTACCTGTCTAGAAGAGGTGCTTAATAAATGCTTGTGGAACCCCTCATTGAGAGAATGCTTCAAATGCACAATTCACAGAAATTCATACTAGTTAATGACTTGGGGCGGAGGGGAGCAGGAAAAGGGAAGGCACTGAAGAGATTCTGCCTGGGGCTGGTTGTTCAGATGTCGGGAGGCACAGGAAAGCCAAACAGCTTGTCCTCTTTGCCACAGTCCAGTGCTGGGCTTTCTGACCAGAGGTCGTGCCTTTAGCTAGCTGTGTAAGATAGACCTTGGACTGGGCTAACAGTCATTTGTGATCTTTCAGAATGGCCTGTGGGTGTCAAGGAACTTTGGGGGAAAATGGGAAGAAATCCACAAAGCAGTATGTTTGGCCAAGTGGTGAGTAAATAACTGATGTGTGTGTGTGGGGGGGGTGTGGGTGTGTTTTTCTGGATGACTGATACAGAAATGGCATATAACTCTAATCCATCCTTGGGGGAGCGGGGCTTATGGTCTGGTGAAGGCAGCTACACTTTTTGTTTTGACCTGTACAGCAGAGCATGAGCTATTCCAAATACTTCACTGAGATCACTGGGTGACGAGCCTCTGTTTCTCATGCTCTTCATGCCACTGAGAGTGAGGCAAGAGCCTTTTCTTCATCATACTCACAGAGTCCATTCATTCTACTTAGGCTGGTAAAGCTAATGAGGCAGACCACCTTGGTCAGCCTTCTTAAACATCCCTGGTCAGTGGAGCACCCTGCTCTGTCCCTTTCGACTTTCTTTTCTCTCTCTTTACAATGAAGCAGAAAGTTCTGTAGTCATGTGATCACCCTACTCAAAGAAGCCCCTGTAAGAGCATCTTTTCTGTAATGCTCAGTATTTCTGCCAGGCAGATCTTACGTGTTCTATTTGAGTAGAGTCCCACTTCCTATCTGTTCCACTTAAGTGGGGATCATGAAAAATAAAATAACATCAAGTGATACAAGCTGCCTTTTAAAGAGACTCTGGTCCCTTTCTAGCTGCAAGTGGGTAAAGAGTATCTTCATGTAAGATGCAGATCTGCTATGCACTAAAGCACATTTCCATTACTCATAGCCAGTGAAATGAAAAGAGCAGAGTGCCTGACTGCGATGCAAGAGACCTGGGTTCTAATCCCAATTCTGCCCCCATCACACTATCAAACCTTGAGCAAATGACTTTCTATTGGGGGAACCTCAGTTTCCTCTTCTGTAAAGTGAGGCGATGTTGAATGGAGTTGAAGACATTGGACTAAGTATTTAGGATTCCTCTTAACTCTTTGAATCTTATATCATTTAATCTCTCTGGGCCTCGGGCTTCTCATTGGTCAAATACGGGTTTGTAGTAGAAACTAGTCTTTTTCAGCTCTGTGATTCTCTGGCAGGAGAGGCCTTCAGGATGTTGCTAAAACCCTTTATACCCAATTCTTCTAAATTTAGTTACCAGATTTCCCAGTCCACAGCAGGTTAGAAGAGAATGAGCTCTGAGGGCAAGTATACTGACAAAAGGAAAATGCCATCATTGTGACATAATGTAAGAGAGAGAAAAGAGCAAATGCACAAACTCACAAAGTGTAGCAATCAGAGGTCATATGGTATAAGGGGGAACAGCTTTAGATAGCTCAGTAACCAGTAAAACCATCATTGTTTCTACAAAATGATCCAAGAATTTAACATGTCCAGAAAAGAGATTTTCTGCCTATTATTTTTAGAAGACAGGGATATATATTAATACATTTTAGGAAGATTTTGATTAAGCATGGCTAAAAACAAGAAAGACTTTGATGTGAACTTCAGTTTCTGGAAAATGCACTTAGAGACCATCAAATTCCTCTATACTAAATAAGGATTAGTTGAATGCACATTCTTCTTACTATTGTGGCATAACCCTAACTCATTCCAAGTAATTTTTAAAATTAAAAGCAGTAGACATTTTTAAAAGCAACTAAATAATGAGGAAAGGGATTATCCTTTCAAGATAAATCAGATGTACAGGATGTGTTTGGATGAATCTCTGTCATGCTTGCTCATTCCTAATCTTTAAAACCAAAGTGCTTTGTATAAATAAATAAATAAAATCCATTAGACCGTGTATCCAATGCAGGGATTTCCCTCTTTTGAGGCTATTTCTAAGTTCAGTATTCCAAACTTGTTTGAATGCCTCATGCCCTGATGATAGCTGCTTGCTAGCTTTTTTGTTTTATTATAAACCCAGCTTAAACAACAAATACAAATAAGTAGAATGTGGAGGATAACTTTAAAATGTACACTGTTAATATTTTTATGAAAATAGAAAATATATTTAACAAACACTTTGACCGAAACACCACTGATTTGCTCTTTCTGACCTCTTTTCTGTTAGCATATTTATAAAGTTTTATTGCTAAATAGCAATATAGTCATGGTCATAGTAAATGTATATGTTCTTGTTCCTTCTTTGCTTTGTTTAATTTTGTGTCTTTCCTAATTTTAAAAATCCATTTCATATTTGTCATTTTTATGACTATCAAACACCATCCACTGAGTTATGGAAAGGTGGCAATCTCTCCCAATGGGAATAGTACCCACACCACCACAATTCTAGATCCTTTAGTACTGAAGTATTTCATTAACATTGATATGCCGCAGTTCATTTAGCCATGCCTTAGTGCTTAGACTACTCTCTTTCCAGTTTTTCATTCTTTCCAAATAAAGTTGATGTGAATATTTTTGTACAGATCGCCAATTTTCCCCCTTTAACAACATGATATGATAATAACACAATAATCACATACTTGGTTTTTGTACTTTTGTTCGCTCTGGCCACATTGCTCTTGCCATAAATCCTGCATCAATGTATAGCCCTACCAAGAATTTAGAGGAGTACCTATTTCCCTATAACCATGTTCACAATTTTTTATTACTTTGCCAATTTAGCGATATGATGGGATCTTTAAGCTATTTTAATTTACATTCATACAATTACTACAGAGTTTGAACCTTTTTTTTAGTGTTTTTTAATATTTTTCACCTTGCCCTTTGACCATTTCTTCATTGGAGAATGGAAGTTGCTTTTATGGATTTGTATCCTTTAGAATGGAGATGTCAAGTTTTTGTCAGCTATGTTTACCACAAAGATTTTTTTCCTTAGTTTCTTGTCTTTTCATTTTCAAAACATATACTTTTTTTCAGTGCTTGTAGTCGTTCAATCTTTTCAGTCATTTCCAACTCTTAGTGACCCCTTTTAGGTTTTTCTTGGCAAAGATTCTGAAGTGGTTTGCCATTTCCTTCTCCAGTTCATTTTACAGATGAGGAAACTAAGGCAAACAGGGTTAAGTGACTTGTTCAGGCTCACGCAGCTAGTAAGGGCCCGACAATTGAACTCAGTTCTTCCTGATGCCACGCCCAGTGTTCTATCCACTGTCCCAGCTAGCTGCCCATGTCAGAGTTTACTAACTTAATTTTGTCTGCTAGAAATCATGTAACTTTTATTCCAAAATGACAGGTTTAAATCTAACACCCTCTTTTCTTTGATGGTCTCTAATTGGACAACTGGATTTCAGTCTTGCACCTGTAAACTGAAACTGCAGGTAATTGCCAAAAGCCTTAGATTGAAGTCACATGAGCACTACTTGTTAATGAGCAGTTCCACTAAATCTTTTTTTTTGGGGGGGGGGAGTGAGGCAATTGGGGTTAAGTGACTTGCCCAGGGTCACACAGCTAGTAAGTGTCAAGTGTCTGAGGCCAAATTTGAACTCAGGTCCTCCTGACTCCAGGGCCAGTGCTCTACACTGCGCCACCTAGCTGCCCCAGTTCCATTAAATCTTGCAGCAAAAGATTTAAACACAGAAAAAAATAAACCCTTGACATAAAATTACAATTTTTAGTCATTCATTAATTATAAAGTCCTTACTCAGCCTTAAACTGCCCCCCTCAAAATGTTTATTATCCATCCCTTTACATGGGCTAACTTTTGTTGAAGTAGGGTCATCAGTGTGTACTCTTGGCTGAAGTCTTTGTTTCAGGGGAATACCTTAGAAAGACTGATCTTCTGTGCTTATAATCAGCATATGATTAACTCTGGTTTGCAGCCTTTGGTGGTCCCAGAATATCTGGGGGTACATTTTGCATCCTGATATTTTGGTACATGTTCTAATTTTTAACTCAAGCAGGCATGACCTTGCGTGACATTTCCTCCAGTTATCTCAGCTTCTCACGCAGACTCCCATATATAAAATTCAAATATGATTTCAACACTGACTAACTTACACATGCTTCTAAATTTTCACCTTTCTGGTTAGATATATTGGGCTCATGTTCAGTATTACTAATCTCCAGTATTTATATCCCATGACACTGCCTTTTGCAAAAGAAGACTCATTTAATCATGGACCTGGGCCCCTTATGGGCCACTTATTTAAGACGGGAAAGTTGATGGATCCTTTCTGAGGCCTGAGCATGTGCATGGGTCTGTATGGAGCCTGACAAGGAGCACAAAGAGGTGGCACCCATGGTGAGGAAACTCAGTGTACTTGAGGAGGGAACATATGAGGATATGGAAAGGAGATGCCAGGCTCTGGAGATAGAGAGACAAAAGTGTAACAACCTTATTCTTGAGAAGCTTACGTTCTGTCAGATGGTCAAAGAAGGAAGGGTCTGTGGAACAGCTAGATTTCAGCTGGTTTTTTGAAGGATAGGCGAGGACAGTTCAGGGAAAGGAACAGAATAAACAAAGAAAGGATGCCAGCTACAGTGAGCTGATTAAATTTGACTACAAAAGAGGTTTCCTTAAGGGAAAGAGTTAGAAATATAGCTGAGTAATAGCTTCAAGCTGTTACTATTGTGAGAATAGTATTAATATTACAAGGGCCCCCTGCTGTGTGAGCATGTGACCATTCTCAACCAATCAGCTTGAAGCAGTATGTGAGGTAGTGGTTTTTTCCCATATAAATATTTTATTATTTTCCAGTTACATTTAGAGATAATTTTCAACATTTGTTTTTATAAGATTTCTAGTTTCAAATTTTTCTCCATCCCTTCTCTCCCTCTCCCGTCCCCAAGACAGCAAGTAATCTGATATAGATTATATATGTACAATCACATTAAACATATTTCTGCATTAGTCATGTAATGAGTAAAGAATCAGAGCAAAAAGGAAAAACCTCAAAGAAAAAAAAAACAACAACAAAAACAATAGAAATAGTATGGTTTGATCTACATCAAGATTCAATAGGACAGCTAGGTGGCACAGTGGATAGAGCACCGGCCCTGGAGTCAAGGAGTACCTGAGTTCAAATCTGGCCTCAGACACTTAACACTTACTAGCTGTGTGACCCTGGGCAAGTCATGTAACCCCAATTGCCTCACTAAAAAAAAAAAAAAGATTCAATGGTTCTTTTTTTTTTCTGGATTTGGAGAGCATTTTCTATCATGAGTCCTTTGGAACTATCTTCAACCATTGTTTTGCTGAGAAGGATCAAGTCTATCACAGTTGATCAACGCACAATATTGTTGATACTGTGTACAATGTTCTCCTGGTTCTGCTCATCTCATTCATCATCAGTTCATGCAAGTCCTTCCAGGTTTCTCTGAAATCAGCCTGCTCATCATTTCTTACAGCACGATAGTATTCCATTATATACCACATTCACATACCACAACTTATTCAGCCATTCTCCAATTGATGAGTATCTCCTCAATTTCCAATTCCTTGCCACCACAAAAAGAGCAGCTATAAATATTTTTTTATATGTGGGTCCTTTTCCCTTTTTTATGATCTCTTTGGGAAAAAGTCCTAATAGTGGTATTGCTGGGTCAAAGGGTATGCAAAGCTTTATAGCCCTTTGGGCATAGTTCCAAACTGCTCTCCAGAATAGTTGGATCAGTTCACAGCTCCACCAACAATGCATTAGTGTTCCAATTTTTCCACAGCTTCTCCAACTTTTATTATTTTCCTGTTTTGTCATATTAGCCAATCTGATAGGTGTCAGGTGGTACCTCAGAGTTGTTTTAATTTGCATCTCTCTAATCAATAATGATTTAGAGCATTTTTTCATATGACAATAGATAGCTTTGATTTCTTCATCAGAAAACTGAGGCAGTGGGTTTTGTCAGTTGGTTTTGGAACCCCGTGGGGTTGGTAGAAGAACCAGGAGTGGTGGAGGTGGTTAGGATTTTCCTCTTCTTAAATTCTTTCAGAGACACTTGTTCTCTCTTTCTTAACCTCTAATATATTTTAATAAATGTTTAATATTTAAATTGTTAAACTGTTGTCCTAGTTAGCTTTCCCCACAAGGGGACAGATAGGGTGGCCACTCATATTTAGTTTTACCTGTCACACTATCTTTAAAGTTCAAAAATAGAGGCAGGCCTGTACATATAGTAGGTACTAGGCTTAGAGTCTAGAAACCTGGGTTCAAATCCCTCCTACTTGTTTGCTGTGTAACACTGGACAAGTCACTTAAATTTTATGTGCCAAAGGCATCTCCCAAGGATTTATCTGCTGCCTTAGAATTGCCTTGGTGAAAGGAACCCCGCAAATGAATGAAATCACAAACCCTTTTCAAGATTTAAAAAACTCTCCAAGATGTTTTGGGGTTTTTTGGGTGTGTGTGTGTGTGTGAGGCATTTGGGGTTAAGTGACTTGCCCAGGGTCACACAGCTAGTGTTAAGTGTCTGAGACTGGATTTGAACTCAGATCCTCCTGACTCCAGGGCCAGCTCTCTATCCACTGCGCCACCTAGCTGCCCCAAGATGTTATTTAATGAAGTAGATTGGGACCCTTTTTGGTTGGGAAGATAAGAGCTTCTCACTGTATGATTGAGGAAACTGAAACAGCATGATGGGAAGCAGTTAACACAGGGTCACATGACTTATGCAGGTCTCAGGAAGACTCCACCCCAAGGCTTCCTGACTCCAAGCCCAGGGCTTCTCGACTACATTCTGTGTTTTACTTCTGATTGTAGAAACTGAGAACCTAAGATGTTAAGTGACTTGCTCAGGGTCACATTGGTGGAAAGGCTGGGAGGAACCAGTGGAGGAGGTGGCTTTGGGAGAAGCTGTTTTACCTGGGATGCGACCTTTTAAATTTGCATCATCTCGTTCATAAAACAAACAGAACTGAACTGCGATCGGACAGTGGCCCACAGGTTTTAACTGCAGTATTTTTCTGTCTTTGCCTTGTTTTAGGGGATCACGAAACACCATCTTCTTCACTACCTATGTGAATGGCTCCTGCAGTAAGTATGTTTCATTTCTGGAAAAGGGATCAGTGGGGCAGCTAGGTGGCGCAGTGGATAGAGCACCGGCCCTGGAGTCAGGAGTACCTGAGTTCAAATCTGGCCTCAGACACTTAACACTTACTAGCTGTGTGACCCTGGGCAAGTCACTTAACCCCAATTGCCTCACCAAAAAAAAAAAAAAAGAAAAGGGATCAGAATAGATTGCCTTCTCAGCCCCAGGAAACAATGGCTTCTCATCCAGCCTCTTTCACCAGTTAGTGGTTGTAACCATGACTAAATCTCTCATCTTGCCTGGACCTTAGCTTTCTCATCAGTTAAATAAGGGAGCTAGCTGGACTAGTCAGTCTCTGTGATTCTGTGCCCAGTGGGAGATAGAAACTTGGAAGACACCCTAAGTCAATTCAACAAACATGCATTTTTATGTGCCGGGCCCCCAAAAGAAAGCTGTCTTGGTCCCAAATCAAACCCAAGTCTCCTGTGTTGCAAGCAAGAATCTTACCACAAATATATTGGTATAAAATCTAAGCTTAATATGTTAGAAAGTCTTAAACCAAATTATGATATAGTTAAGTTACTTTTTGCAATAACATATAGACCAGGTAATTTTTTGTTGTTTTTGGAAATGCTTAAAGCAAATATTTGGTATTTTCTATGTTTACTAATAAGAGCAAAGTGAATTATTGGAAGAACATTTTTATAGTTTTGTAATAGTATAGTTTCTTTTAAAAACATTTTTATTGATGTGTTTTATATCTCCATTTCTAAATACATCCTTTCTCCCCTCCTCACAGAACACATCCATGTAACAAAGAATTAAAAAAAAGAAAATCCAGGCCAGCAAAACTCATCATTGACCAAATCGGATAGTATAAACCATGTTCCAAATCTGTAGGCCCCTTCCTTTGTAAAGAGAGGGACATGTTCTCTTCTTGAAGGCCATGCTTGACCACTGTCATTACACAGCAGTTCATCTTGTTGTTTTCTCCATGTATATTATTGCAACCATTGTCTGCCTGGTTCTCTTAGTTTTATTTTACTTACTAAATGTAAGTTCACAGGGAAGCTAGGTGGCACAGTGGGTAAAGCAGCTGCCCTGGAGTCAGGAGTACCTGAGTTCAAATCCGGCCTCAGACACTTGACACTTACTAGCTATGTGAGCCTGGGCAAGTCACTTAACCCTCATTACACCCCCCCCCCCCACACACACACACAAAATGTAAGTTCACTTCAGGCTTCCCACCATGACTCTTCAGAGTGATTGCTGTTATGGTCAGTAAGGTTTCATTTTGCCTGTGTAAGCTGTTGTCCAGTGATTAGCAAATGTTCCTGTGGAAGTGGAGCCCCTGCCTGATCTCCCTAGAGTATGTGTCTAGCTGTGGGATCCCAGGGTGAAAAGATGGCCCTTGTCAGACCAGTGCTCAGCTTCAAACTGGCAGACCCTCCTTCTGCAGTCACTCTGTGTCTCTGACCGTTCCACCTTTTGTTGTCTCTGCCATGTTGCTGGCTGGGAGGTGAAACTTCAGAGTGCTTTTGATTTGCATTTTTCTTCATAATTGACAAGTTCTAGAAACAGAAGCCAGACTTTGCTGCTGTGACTTCGAAGGACAGAATACTTATTACTTTGTTTTGTTTTTAAATATTTTTCTCTCTTTTTACATCAGGTCACTTCCCAAAGGCACCTCCCCCTTTAGCCCCCTGCCACTCTCCCTTGTAGCAAATAAGTAACAGCAAGCAAAACAAACTGAAACATTGGTGACACCAGAAAAGCATGCATCCTTCCATACACTCCCAACAAGAGGGAAAAGATGTATTTTGCCATTGGTCCTCTAAAGTCACTCTTGGGCAGGGCCTTAATCTAAATTCTGAAATCTTTCAGTGTTGTTTTCTTTTGTGGATATTAGTATAGTTGTCATGTAAATTGTTCTCCTAATTCTGCTTCAACTCATACAAGTCATCCTAAATTCTTCCTAATTCTTCATATTTTTTATTCCATATGGCACAATAATACTCTGTTACATTGATATACTGTAGTTTGTTCAGTCATTCCCTAATAGGTCAGCATCTGCTTTCCTTTGAGTCCTTTGTTCCTTTTTAAAAGGTACAGCTATGAATATTTTATATGCAGGAATTTTCTATCTTTGACCCTACTGAGCTCTATGCTTAGTAGTATTGCTGAGACAAAAAGTTTTTATAGTTTACTGTGTTTTTTAGTACAATTCCAAATTGTTTTCCATAATGGTTGGACCAGTTGACAGTTCCACCAACAGTACATTCATGTATGCAAGGTACTTTTGTGACACATATAAAACGTGATGCTACATTACTTTAGTATTGTCACATGATCATTTCATACTTATCCCCAGTAGACATTCTGGAGCTCTAAGCTGGGAGCAGCCCAGGAGTGGTTAATTTTGTACTACAAATTGTTGCCTATAAGAAGAATTCAAAAACACTTGAACATGCTTGGCAAGAATGTTAATTCACATTTTGTTTTCTTTAAGAAGCTGATCTTGGAGTATTGGAATTAAGAAGAACCTCTGATTTTGGCCAAAGTATCAAGACATTGGAGTACAAATCTATTCTGTTTGGCTTGGGGGGACGGTTCCCTCTTTGCTTCAGTAATGGCTGATAAGGTATAGGACATAATCTTGAAAACCTTTTCTATTTAAAGTACAGAGACTTCCTTGTGCTATTTACATTCAAAGTCATTTAAAAGGTTAAGAGTCCAAAGAAAAGCCTTTCAGAGTTTGTGTAATTCCTCCTAGACCCTAGACTTTCACTTTTGGTGATTGTCACCAAGCTGTTTTGCAATTAATAAACTCAACATTCTTCAAATATGGGTAACTGAAAATTGCAGATATATAACATATCCATTCGATTTGTTGCCTACAAAAATAATTTTGTTGTTTTTGTTATACTAAGAGCATATATTTTGAACTCTTGATTCTATTTTCAAACTGGAATAAAATGTAGAGCAAGGTTCAAAATATCTTAACCCCTGAGTATGTTATTAACTCTTCTCACTAAACTTGCTGTTGTTTGTCAACTAATAATAACTACCATGTGAGCTTTAAGGCTCACAAAATGCTTTCCATATGTCAACTTATTTGATTTAACTAAGGGTTACCTAAAATTTTCCTTGGCTTACTGATCTGCCTCGGTACTTATCCTCAGGTCTTGTCTCATTGTACTTCATAACTAATGTTTGTTGCATGAGTGAAATGTCTACTCCAGGATCTTTACTGGAATATAGATATTAATGATGTCTTTAACACTCAAAGCGTATTCCTACTCTTTGCTTTTAATGTCTATCAGCAGCTACTATAGTTAGGCAGCTTTTCTGAACTCACAGCCTCTGTTAGCTGAGTTCTAGATCTCCAAAATGAAGATGTGGCCCATTTCTTTCTTTCTTTTTTTTTTCTTCTTTTGGTTTCTCCAGTAAGAGAATGGGAAATGACAGGTCCTGTTTTGGTAACCAAGCCCCGATGAGACTTCCAAAGAAAAATGTAAAGGTTTCGTCCTTCTTGAAGATAATTTACAGTTGTTGTTGTTGCTTTATTATTGTGTTCTGCTGAACACAGTAGAACTAGTAAATCCAAACAAAGGACGTGTCTTCACAGCTTTAAATACCTCGGAGGTCAGAGAAAGAAGTAGGAAAGTAGGTCCTAAGGGGAGTGGACTTGAGGCTGAGGAGCTGTCCTGGGAGTCAGGAAGACTTGGGTTTGTGCCCTGCCTCTCACCCCTGCTGGTGGTTTGACTTTGGACAAGTCACTTCATCTCTCAGTGATCCATCTAAGCACTCTTCTGCCTCCTCGTGTCATGTTGACCCAGAAGAGCATAATCTATGTCAGATCACGGAATTTGAAAATGAGAAGGGACTTCAGTGACAATCTAATCCAGCACATTCTTCTGAAAAATGTCTTCTACAACATATCCACGTGGTGATATCCAGTCTTTGTTTAAAGACTTGCAGAGGAAGGGAGGAGAGAGTGGAGCTGCTAATTCCCAAGACAATCCCTTCCAGTTTTGTACAGCTCTCATTATCAGAAAGTTTTTCCTTCCAGCCAGCCAAAGTCTAGCACGGCACTAGTTGTGAGTGATTCAGAGACAAAGCAAACAGTCCCTGTCTCCAGGAGCTTAGGGGTGAATCCCACATTTACGCAGATAGACAGGTTAACTTTAGGGAAGCAGAAGTGCTCTAAGGGCTGGTGACTCAGGAAGGGCCACCCGCAGAAGATCCCATGGGAGCGGGGCCTTGCTTGGAGGAGGCTGAGGTAGAAGAGGAGAGATGATCCAAGAGGTAAATCTTTTCTAGGCAGATGGTAAGATCAAGGGTGTGGCTGTTTCTGAGTTGTATTAGTATGTGCCAGGGAGGCTGAGGAAGTTGATGAACTGAAATGCCAGGGTGTGGAAAGTGACATCTGCATGTATAGTGAACTCCACAGTGCACAAGTAGAATTTGGGGGGCAGCTAGGTAGCGCAGCGGATAGCGCACCGGCCCTGGATTCAGGAGGACCTGAGTTCAAATCCGGCCTCAGACACTTGACGCTAGCTGTGTGACCCTGGGCAAGTCACTTAACCCCCATTGCCCCGTCAAAAAAAAAAAAGTAGAATTTGGGGGAAGAGAAGAACTGAAAAAGGCAAGAGGCCCCCCCCAGGGGCTGGGCCCTTTATGGTGTGAGGATCTCAATAGGGTTTGGGTTTTGTTTTTTTTTAGTTTTTTTTCGTGAGGCAATTGGGGTTAAGTGACTTGCTCAGGGTCCCACAGCTAGTGAGTGTTAAGTGTCTGAGGCCAGATTTGAACTCCAGGTACTCCTAACTCCCCGGGCCAGTGCTCTATCCACTGCACCACCTAACTGCCCTTCAATAGGGTTTTGTAGATGGGCAGAGTATAGCTCAAAGAGGAAGATTGCAAGTGTTTGACCAGAGAAATGTCCAGGAGTCTCATGAGGAGCTAAAAGTGTGTGTCTGCTCCTTCTGGTCCCATGAGTCGGGGCTATGAGGAAAAGTACACCAGATAGAGGAGCGAGACCAGATGCCCTGTTTTCTTGTATACAAGAGAACCTGACCACCCCGAAGGGGAAAGGAGTGTGAGAGGACATGGTCTAAGACCAAAGGAACGTGTGTTAACAATAGAATGGGATTTGGAGAGGCCATCAGGGAAGGAGGAGGCGTTAGGTGTTGAGACGAATGGAAATGGAAGAGGCTGGGAACATAGCCAGAGCTGTGGATTTCTCTTGCTTTGGGCATTAGAAGAGGAGGGAGGTGGGTGCTGTTTGCCATAGACTGGGGGGGTTGTACTGTTGATAAGAAAGATCGTGAGACCCCCTCCTCACTCTCCTGGACAATCTGACATCCCAGATGAGCACAGTGCTCCGGGGCAGAGTACAACAGGATTGGCCTCCTCTCTTCATAGGCTATGCCTGCCTTCTCGACATATTAGCACTTTTGTCTGACCTGTCACCTGTTGACTTATATTGAGCTGCAGTTTACCAAAACCCCTAGATCCTTTTCCCAGACATGAAACCCCCATGGTGGTGTGGGTTACCGTGTTGCACTACTCCACTACTCTTTTTCTGACTGATGATTTTTCAAATTACTGACTTATCCCCCTTAGGTCATTCAATGTTCATCTGAAGGAATTGAGACATTGCTCGCGTTATTGTGTGTGTGTATCTGCATGCATTCATCCACACCACACACACACACACACACAGAGTAGGGATTGAAAAAACAAATGCTTGCCTTTTTTGTAGGGTGCAACACGAAGGATTCATGTGTCCACAGATGAAGGAGAGACCTGGAGTATGGCCCAGCTACCTTCTGTGGGACAGGAACAGTTCTACTCTATTTTAGCAAGCTATGCTGACATGGTGTTCATGCATGTTGATGAGCCTGGAGGTGAGCTCATTTTCATCACAAGTTCTTCACTCCCTAGGGGGAGAGCTGGGGGGTGGGGATGGACTACAGTATGGATGAATCTGTGATTTCATTGTCTAGGAACTTCTTTGTGACATCTAGCCTTAGAGGGCTGGCTGGGGTGCTGAGAAGTTAAGTCACTGGCTTGTGTGTGTCAGAAATAGGGCCTTGAGCCCATTTTGTCAAGTATTGATTATTCTTTCCTTCTCATAGCCCATCAGAAACACACTAGCTTCTCTTTTACACATCAGCTAACCACTCGTTAGGGTGTTGTAATGTGCTTGAAGTGGGTTTGTACATTTCTTGGGGAGCATAAAGCTTAAGAGATGGAAATGAAGCTTCTGAGCTTAGCGCCATGTGGTACCAAAATATGTGTCTGCCTGTTTTGTTGTGGCCTTTTACATCGTATCTGATGAAAGAGAACGTGTAAAGGTCCTGAGCATCAAGCTTTCATTGTCACTGCTCTGCCTCTGTGTCAGCAAGAGGAGGGATTCTTTAGTGTTTGCGGTCACTGGTATGACTTCTCTAGTATTTCCTTCTAAGAGCTGGTTCTGTTTCTTTCAGATACTGGATTTGGCACAATCTATACCTCAGATGATCGAGGCATGGTTTATTCAAAATCATTGGAGAGGCATCTTTATACTACACTGGAGGGGACACGGCCATCACCAATGTGACTTCCCTTCGAGGCGTTTACATGACCAGTGTTCTCTCAGAGGGTGGGCTATCTATGCATATCTTTGTCCATTGCTGTACTCATCAAAGCCTAGGCTTTCGAGGGATGGACTCTTTAATCCCCTCAAATCTAAAGAATCTTAGCTGATATGATAAGACTCTAAAGGGTGAGGCCTTAGCTCTAATTCTGATTTATAAGTCTTTCCTCCTTTGCATCTACCAGTACTCTATCCCAAAGCTTCTTAAATTGTGGATCTTGACCCCATTTGGGGTCATGTAACTGCATGTGGGGGTTGTGAAAAATTTGGCAACAGTAAAAGGTTATGTATACCCAGGGTTGTATAAAAATTTCTCAGGCAAAAAGGGGTCACAAGTGGAAAAAGTTTAAGAAGCCCTGTTCTAGCCCTCTGAAGTAGGTTATGAAGGAGAGGCTCAGGTGAGTGGAGAAGTGGGCAGAGGTAGACCAAAGGAACAGGTTTGGCTGTGGCCATCCCATTGAGAGCCTGTAGGCTTTAGGGCTGCACCAGCCTGACTCACCCTACCTTGATTTCTTGGAAGATGGCTGTGGGATGGAGGGGAGATAATATCAATGACCCAAAGAGTTATTGTATAAGGCAGAATGTTACCATAAGACTCAGTAACTCCTAGAGGTTTGTTTATTTTAAATTTTAAGTTATTTCAACTTGCACATTTGTATATAGTAAAACTAAAAAACTAGTGAATAAATCAATCAGCTGTTATTTGTTAAGTTGTTTCAGTTGTGTTGACTTTTCCTGACCCCCATTTATGGTTTCTTGGCAAAAATACAGGAGTGGTTGCCATTTCCTTCTCCAGCTGATTTTACAGTGAGGAAACTGAGGCACAACAGGATTAGTGACCTGTCACAGTCACACATTTAGTAAGTGTCTTGAGGCAGATTTGAACTCATCAAGATGTCCTTCTGATGCCAGGCCTTGCTCTCTAACATTGTGCTACTTAGCTGCCCCTCAATAGGTAGTAGGCATTTATTATTTGCCCAGCACAAATTGTAGACACTTGAAGTACAACGACGAAATAAAATGGACCCCTGCAAAAAAAAAAAAAGGGTCAGCTAGGTGGCGCAGTGGATAAAGCACTGGCCCTGGATTCAGGAGGACCTGAGTTCAAATGCGGCCTCAGACACTTGACACTAGCTGTGTGACCCTGGGCAAGTCACTTAACCTTCACTGCCCCACCACAAAGATAAAGTAAATAAAAATAAATGGACCCTGCCCTTAAGGACCTTGAATTGTATTGGCAGTATAACACAAAAGTATCCATGTGGACACAGTAATTTTGATGGGATGGCAAGTCAAGTTAGCAGCTGGAGGTTATGAAACGCCTGACGTAGGAGGTGGCTCGGGGTGCTTTGAAGGATTCTCCAAAGTGGAGGTGAGTAGAAGTGGCTCCAGGCTTGGGGGGAGGCACAGAGATGGCTTGGTATGTTTGAGGAGCCCTGAGTTTGGGTAGTCTGGCTGGAAGGTGGAGTATGTGGAGAAGAAGGATTTGAAATAAGCCTGCAAAGATATGCTGGAGCCAGCTTGTGGATAGCCTTAGATGGAATTTGTAGGTTATGTGGAAGTCCTAGGGCCCCACCAGAGCTTTTTAATATGGGAGTGACATAGCTAAGCCTGTGCTTTAGAAATATCCCTGGCATGTGCTTCCCTACCTCTTTCGCTGATAGGGAACACTATGAATGTGGCACCCAGGGTACACTCAAACTCTATTGATGTGTTAGTTTTGCTGAACGGTTTTTTTCTCCACTTTGTCACAAGGGATAGTTCTGGGTAGGAAGAGAGGAGAGGAATATATTTGTGTGTGTTTTTTTGTTGGGGGTGGTGGTTTGCAGGCAGTGAGGGTTGTGACTTGCCCAGGGTCACACAGCTAGTGTCAAGTGTCTGAGGCCGGATTTGAACTCAGGCCCTCCTGAATCCAGGGCTGGTGCTTTATCCACTGTGCCACCTAGCTGCCCAGAGGAATATATTTGTGAATAAAGTTGATGTCAGAAGAGAAGACAACAGTAAAAACTGTAAAAAGAAAAAAAGGGAAATCATGGGCAGCTCTGTGTGTATAATAGGACAGATTGGAAAGGGAGAGACACCAGGTAGGAAGCTTCTGCACTGACCCAGGTCAAAGGTGATAAGGCCAGACCTTAGGACAGTGAATGTATTAATGAAAAGGGAGCAGATGGGAGAGATCTGGAGAACAGAAAAGATTGGATGGCTGAGTAATGTCAGGGGGGATGACAATGAAGAGGGGTGACTCGGGTTCCTGGGGACGGGAAGAATGCAGGCCCCCTCAACAGAACAGGGAAGTCTCCTGATCATCTCTCCTTGTCTCTGCTCCCAAGGCCATCAGCGCTCACACTCTCCGCATCTCTCCTGGCTTCCCAGTGGACCTCCTTGTCTCACGTCTCTCCCGCCTGGATCCCCCATTTACTCACATGGTTTCATTCAACTGTCAGTCCTGACCCTTGTGGCTCTTGGAAACTTCCGTGACTCCCTGTTAGGTCAGATAGAAGTCCTCTTGGGGCACTTCCAGCCTTTTGCAACCTGCCCCCCAACGTCTTTTCCGGCCTTAATCTCCTCATGCCTCTTCTTCAACTCTGTGCCACCCCCCTCTGCCTCCCACTCACCTGCCATTACACGGGCTCTTCTCCATGACTCACACTCCCTCTGATTTCCTTCTACCCCAAAGCCTTTTCCTGTTCTCCTTACAAAACAAATCACCTTCTGTGTAGTCTGTATATTTTGTATGTTCCCCCTGGGGCATAATAACACGGGTCTCATTTTGTCTTTATATCCCTAGTGCCTGACACTTAGTGGGAGCTTACTGTGTGCTTATTGACTGATCATGAAGGATGATGAAACGAGGAGGACAAGGGCAATAGATGGAGAGACTATGCAGTGTGTCTAATTTGTCAATTAGAAATAATGACTAGTCCTAGGGAATCTTTGGAGCCCCATCTGGTGCCACAGAACTGCTGGAATAGAGAGTTGTGATGGTTCTCCTGGATGACTTCACCTCTAAGACAAGCATGAGAAAGGCTGTATGTCTGTTTGTTTAGGGATTGGGGGGTACGGGAGAGATTTTCAATTTAAGGTCTTTCAGAGAGCTTTCCATTGATCAATTGATTTCCTTTGGGAATTCATCATTCTGTAGTACTGAATAGTAGTTCAATAACTAAAATGAAACTCTGTTCACTTACTAGTGAACATTTAACTAGTTAATAAATATTTGTTGGGATCTGGAGGCTAGGGGACTCAAGGAGATAGAAGGCCTTTATAAAACTGTATTCTTTTTTCTTAGAGGAAGAGCTGTAAAATGCATGCAATCGATTTAGGCCCTTTTGGCCATTCATACTAAGTGTCTCTTTCCCAGATAATTCTATCCAGTCCATGATACTTTTGACCAAGGAGGACCGATGGAAGCTCTGAGGAAGCCTGAAAAACAGCAAGTGTGACTCAACGGCTAAAATAAAGAGGAGGTTGGTCTGAAGCGTGTCTGCTCCGCGGTGTGTCACAGGCTGGGAAAACCATTCTCTTTGGTATCTAATTCATTAGGATGCCACAACTTCAGGTTGGAGAATTTGGAGGTGAAAAATGCTTGTCTGATGGAGGCTAGGGACCTCAGAAGAATGGCGAGAGCCCTTGCAATTATTCATCTAAGGAGGAAAGAGGTTGAGGGCTACCAGTTGGCCTTGTTGTCCAGTTATAAGTCTATTTCTTTGGAGGCCGGCTTAAGCTTTTCTTTAAATCTGCCTCCTTTGGGGGATAGACGTGTTAGGTGCTGGATTCTTTGAGTCGGTTCAGAACATACATTCTGTTCCTGTAGTGAATGGACAAGTGTTTTAGCACAATTGATGGCAACAAGGTTTTAATATGAAAAGTTAAGTGTCTGGCCAGATTTCCCAGTGTTCTGTGAAATGTAAGAATATTTTGTTAAGTAAACGTAGAATAAAAGTTACTCCTCTCCTCTACCTTTCATAGCTGGTGATATAGGGGAAATAAATCAGTAAATATATATTTAGCACCTACTGAGTGCTTTTAGGGGTAGTCAGTGGAACAAACCTGTGTTAGAAAAGAAGTTTTAGAAATACAAGGCGGCTAACTAGCTGAGATCCCAGAAGTGGACACGTTGGTGCTAAGAGATTAGAAAAGGAAAAAACAGTCATTGGTTTTTTATTCTTCAGATCTGCTGAGGTCTTCTATGGCTTTATGAAATCTTTCTTCAAAAAATGACCAGTTAAGTGGTTTTTATTCAAGGAGTTGCTAGAGTTTATCACACAGGCAGTGAAATGGTCAGACCTTCCCTTGAAGAAGATCATTTTAGCAGATGAGGTGGGGAAGGGCCTGAGGAGAGACTTGGGGCAGGGAGACCAGGTGATGAGGGCCCTACCCCAGGGTGATGGCATGGCTCAGGGTGAGAAGGGAACATAGGACACAAGTGAGAGATATTGTGAAAGTAGGATTGACAGGCTTGGCAGTGGATTCTCTATGGAGAGAACAGTGAAGGAGGGACACTGAGGTGGTGAGCCTGAGAGCTCAGGGAGCTGCCCCTGGCAGTAACAGAGAAGTTAATAAAAGTGTAGGGTTGGGGCGCTAGGTGGCGCAGTGGATAGAGCACCAGCCTGGATTCAGGAGGACTTGAGTTCAAATCTGTCTGCGACACTTGACACTTACTAGCTCTGTGACCCTGGGAAGTCACTTAATCCCCATTGCCCGCAAAAAATTTTTTTAAATAAAAGTGTAGGGTTTTCAGGGGAAAGCTGGTAAGTCCAGTTTGAGGCATAGTGAGTGTAAGGTGCTTATGGGACATGTACTTCGAAGGGTCCAGGAGATAGTTGGAGACGATATGAGACTAGTAGGTCATGTTGCCATGCCACATAGCAGCTAGGACAATGTCAGAGGCAGAACCCCAATCTTTCTGACACCAAATCCAACATCATGCTACCTTCTGGGAGCTGCCTCGGGAAATCAGCTATTGCCCTGGCTTCATTATTGTTCTCACTTTATATAGGTTCTTGTGTGATACAGGAGCAAAAAACATAACAGGCCTCACCTTTTAGCCCTAAATGGCAAATGAACCTGAGCTGTTTTATCAGTGGCAGGCTAGCCCTTTGGTCTCAAACCTGTTCTTCTGGGCTTCTGTTCACAGTGCAGTCTTCACATCCATGCCTCCTACAGTATTTCCCAGAAGCTGAATGTTCCAATGGCACCCCTGTCAGAGCCCACTGCTGTGGGCATAGTCATCGCTCATGGTAAGGAGGGCAACTGCAGGTAACTGGACTGACACTCCTGTCGATCACATTTTTCTTTGTGTTCCCTTGAGAAATGCAGCCCTTTAGAATGATTTTGGCCTGTGCTCAGGGGGGTTTTTAGCAGAGTATTTCACAAACACAGTTTGTTGAGAATCTGGCCAGAGATCACCATGCTTTTCTACCCACACCTGTCTCTTAAATAAGCACCATTGTTTCTGATCTCGAGATCCGATGAGATTCCTTCAGAGTTGCTGGCAGTAGTCCCTCTCCACTCCCTGCCCAGGTATGCTAATGAGAAGTGGCGTGGGTTGTATTGCAGGTAGTGTGGGAGACGCCATCTCAGTGATGATCCCAGACGTTTACATCACCGATGATGGGGGCTACTCCTGGACAAAGATGCTAGAAGGACCTCACTATTATACCATCCTGGATTCGGGGGGCCTTATCGTGGCCATTGAGCACAGCGGCCATCCTATCAATGTGATTAAGTATGCATGAGCTCAACTCCACTCACTGTCCCCATACAGGGCAGATATGGGGAGAGTCTCCAGTCTGGGGGTGGGGAGGGCAGAAGAGGGTGCGGAGTAGGAAAATGATAGGACTTCAGACCCTGCAGAACATCAGGGAGGATTCCCGAAGGCATTTCTGACATGTCTACTCTGAGTAAAAGTCATTGCTTTTCTTCTTTTCCTTTCTCCTTCCAATTCCCTAAGAGTTTTTACCAGTTTTCTTTAATATCCTTACCCTCCTACCTCAGAATGTTATAAAGCTGTTCAGACAATCTAGACTGAAAATAAATTTTCCAAGTGCTAAGTTAGGATGGAATCATTTATATTTGTTTTTGGAGCCTATCTTTACCTTAGGCCATGGCCACATGCTCTCACCCTCCCTTTCCATTAAGAGAATTTTTCTGGACATTCTCCATTCTAACCTTATTTGTAGATGAATCACTGAATGAACCCCCTGTTCCTGTCCCATTAACTGTGGGCAAGAGAGTGAAGTTGGCAGACAAGCAGGCCTCGGCCCAGCTTGAGCTGCTTCCTCCTGTTTTGGGCCTGCCAACCTAAGGTGGCTCCTCAGTCTTCCCCACTTATGCTGGATTCTGCTGTTAACTTTCAGAACCTCTGTTGTAACTCTCAGCTAATGTATGTTTAGGTTCTCCACGGATGAAGGACAGTGCTGGAACATATACACATTTTCCAAGGAACCCATTTATTTCACTGGCCTAGCATCAGAGCCAGGAGCCAAGTCCATGAATATCAGTATTTGGGGTTTTACGGAATCTTTCTTGTCCCGGAAATGGGTCTCTTACACCATCGATTTTAAAGACATCCTTGTCAGAAACTGTGAGTGTTTCCTATCCTTTCCCTGTCCAGCAAGGACCTGTGACCCACCCAGCCAGGGAAGAGGGGGTGGGTGAGAGGGTTAGCCTCTTTGAGCAGAAGTAAGCCATTGCAGAAAGACGCCGCCCATGTTCCCAAGCAGTGCTTCTCAAAACCAGAGTGGAAGAAAGGTTCAGAGTTAGTTGTTAGGGCATGTGAGAAGACATCAATTTACTGGAGCTTTTCAAGAAGCTTGCTTGTAGTCACAATTAGTTGTGTGAGAAGAGATTCTGAACGTGGCAGTCACTTTCACAGAGAGCTTTGATTTAGGTGCTCTGTTTAAATCATTTACCCCAGGACCAGAGCTGGGCAGGCTTGAAGCTTCCTAGCTTAGGAATAGTTTTAGATTGCTCTCCAAGAGCTACATCTTCAGGCAAGCGACACAGCAGATGACAGGCTCAGAGTAGAGCCTCAAGAATGAAGATGATCCATGAATGACATGGGTTGTTGGCAGTGTATGAGACGGCTTGATAGTGAGCTGGCAGCTGAGTACCTGGCAAGAGGATTTGATCAAATCCAGGCCTGACCATTTCTAAGAGGTTTTTTATCCAGTCTCTTGAAATCTTAGTTCAGTGAGGCCACAGAGGCAAAAGACTCTCTGATTTGCTTTAGCACCTATGGGTCATGCTCATCTGAATTCATTGAATAGTCTGTGGGAGACGACTTGGACTTTTCCTGGAACTTATAGCTGTTCTGTTTTCCCTAAAATGTGACCATTGTCCAAATCGTTGAAGTTAAATTGGTGCTAAATTAACAGTGTTTGTGTACAAGACGATCGCACTACCCACTGTCATCAGGACATGGCCTTTGAAGTTGGTTTTCTAGTAGTGGCCGTAGATTATTCTGAGCCTTAGATCGTCTCTCACCCAGTCCCCTTGTGATCTGCAGCACACGTTTGCAAAATGATTGGCTGAGGTTGGGGATGTGGGCCGTGACCACAACCGAGCTCTTCCTCTGCATCCCTAACCCCCTTTGCTAGGAAGCTAACTGACGTCTACTAGGATTGGACTCAGGATCTTGCCTCATTGACACTGGGTTCTAACAATCAGTTACCAGGCCCTGAGGTGAAAAGAGAGTCAGCTTGTACACTCCAGGTGCTAACCCTACATTAGGGGCAGGAATGGACAGGTTACAAATAGCTGGAAATTCAAGTGATTGTGTTGTAATTCCCCACGAGAAGCTAAGGTGATGTGCTCCTCCTCTCCCCCACTTCCCTGTCTGATGTCTCTCACTAAAGTATGGCAGTTGCTGCCCATAGCACGGCTCCATCACGTGCTTCCTTTCCAAGTCTCCTGTTCTGTCCTCAGGTGAAGAAACGGACTATAACCATCTGGCTGGCTCACTCCACCAGACCTGGGGACCACGATGACGGTTTGTATACTGGGCTACAAAGAGGAGTACCTGCGACTGCGAAAGTCTTCAGTCTGCCAGAATGGGCGAGACTACGTGGTGACCAAACAGCCGTCCGTCTGCACCTGCACTCTAGAGGACTTTCTCTGGTAGAGACTTCCCTCATATTTGTCCTGTCTGCCCTTTCCCCTTCTTGGCATGTAAGACGGAGGGAGGGGTAGCTTCCTCCTTGCTATCTTTCATTTAACAGATCTATCTGTATCTGAGGAAATTTAAATAGTTTTCAAATGTTTGTGTATCTTCCTCAGAGCAGGCAAGTTGCTATTTGTAGAGGAGATGCCTCATAGATGCAGGAAATGGAGAAATAGAGGAAGGAGGATGTTTCCACCGACTGAGTGAAGTTGAAGCAGGGCCAGGAATTTAACTCAGTAATTCTGGCTTGCAAAAAGTGAGAAGAGAATGAAGCCAGAAATCTGTAGAAAAGCCCTAAGATGGTCCTGTAACATACGAGACTTAGAGGGAATTGCAAAGGCCCAACAGCAGAGGTAGAAGCAGGTTATAGAAGCCTCCTACAAAATGGACAGTGGTTGAGTCCCTGCTGTTTAGTGGGACGAGGAGGCAGCAGCACCTTGTGAGATGGCTCCGTAGAGCCGTCTTTTAACTTGTTGGAGCAGTTGCTTCTTGTGCTAAGATGGGGAAGCACCTGTAGTCCTTGAGCCTGATCGTTCTAGGTCACACACAAGGGAGTGCCCCTTCACACACTGTAGGTAGTGAACCTCTTGAGCTCAGACCTTCTGATATAGGCAGGAAATGTGAAGAGATCCAGTAAAGGTTTGAAGGCAGAGTGATAGCCTCTACAAAGAAAACCAAAGCTCCCTAGTCTTTCAGGCTGTTGCTGGAAGGGCAGTTCTCTCCTCCTGTGTAGGTGCCATTGGCTGAATAGACTATGGCTTCTACTCAACTTGGAAGCTCCTGTTTCACCGTTTCCTTTTTTCATAGACTTATAAACACCACCCGGATAGCTCTAGAGAATCATTTTGTTGTTTTAATTAACAGTGGTAAGAGTACTTTACTTTTCTGAAATATTTTCTCAGAAACCTAAAAGTTCCATCTATGCTATTGGAAGGAAAAGATTTTTTTCAAAATTTTGTCATAGAAATGTGGAAATACAGCCAACATCCTGCTTTAAAACACCAATTTTATGTAGAACTCATGCCCCTTAGTGAAGATTTCCTCCTTAGCTGCTGCTTTTCTTGTGTGGGTACCCCCATCGTAATTCAAAATTGATGGCTTAGTCCCTGTATTTTTGCTGACCCTGTAAAATACCCTGCCAGCTCACACTGAAGTGCTTGGCTAAGGAGGTATGTGTTGTATCTCGGTGTCTCTCATACCCATTCCAGTTTTTCTTCTCTAGAGGCTGAATGTTCCCCCCCGCCTTTTTTTAAAGGAAAACAGGTCTTCCTCGGTGATTGCAGTTATTCTCCCAGATTATTCTTCTAGTGAAGCAGGACTAGGGTGTCACTCTGCCCCTACCCCTCCAAGAAAACAAAAACAAAAACTGTTCCCTTGCTGACCACTTCTTCTTCTCCACAGAACTGCGGGCAGCTCTCTTATTTATTCTGTCTCTTACAGTGATTTCGGCTACTTCCGTCCAGAAAATGATTCCAAGTGTGTGGAACAGCCCGAGCTGAAAGGCCATGATCTCGAGTTCTGTCTATTTGGGACCGAAGAGCATTTGACAACAAAAGGGTAAAGGGGATCCATCCGATGTGAACACTTTGCATTCCGAAGTGAAGGGTGCTGGGATTGAATCCGTGAGCTTAGTCTCATTTGTGCCTGTTCTGACAGCCAAGGTACCTGCCCCTGAAATGAAGAATTAGCCCCAGTTTTCCCTAGAACTGTTTAGTGCTCCCTGCCCCAGGAGAGATCTATGTGCCTTCAGCTTTTCCGGGATTTGTTCAGTGTTTTAAACAGGCTAATGGGTTTTGAGCACAGGTTGGCAAGCACAGAACAGCCCAGGATTCTGGTTCTTCACAGGCTTGAAACTGAACGGTGCTAGCCAGTGTTTCTCCCCTTGTGGCGCTAGGGCCAAAGAATTAGGTGGGACTTTAAAACTTTGGGTTGGGGGCAGCTAGGTGGCGCAGTGGATAGAGCACCAGCCCTGGAGTCAGGAGTACCTGAGTTCAAATCCGGCCTCAGACACTTGACACTTACTAGCTGTGTGACCCTGGGCAAGTCACTTAACCCCAATTGCCTCACTAAAAAAAAAAGAAAAAAGAAAAAAGAAAAAAAAAAACTTTGGGTTGACTGCTGAGATTTTAACTTCCCTTGAATGAGTAGAAGCACCAGGAACATGTTTTCGCTTTCTTTCTATCAGAGCTCCTCTTTTGAAATTTCAGGTACCGGAAGATTCCTGGAGATAAATGTCAAGGGGGAATGAGTCCAGACCGAGAGGAAAAAAACTTGAAAAAGAAGTGTACCAGCAGTTACTTGAGTCCGGACAAGCAGGTACCAGTGGGGTACTGTCTTCTCCCTAGAAGGTCAGCCATTCACTGGGTTTGGGAGTGCCCTTTAGCCAGACATTCTGCCCAGCAATTAAAGGGCTAGATTGCATAATAACACATTGGACTCCTCTTGCAGCAGAAAAAAAGCTTTGGTTGGTAAAGTCGAAGTACTGGAAGTATAGAGATTACTAAATTTATGGAACTCATTTGGGAAGAAAGAAGGGCCAAGAAGCTGGGGTCATAGAGGATCATGTTACAAGACATAGTGAGCTGGTGAAGGCTATGAGTAGAAGGAACTGATCTGGATTTAAGATCAACTTACAGGCCTGGTTAGTTTAGAGCTGTAAATGTACAGAAGAATTTTTTGACTAAAAATCGTGCCACAGTAAGGAGGGTCAGGCAATTTAAAACCAGACAAGGCAGTATGAAGATGTTGGGGGTGGGGGTTGGCGGGGGCAGCAGTGAGAACTATCATGGAAAGCTTGGCCCTGAATCGTATAATGTATATATAGAAAATACACACTCCCAGTAAGGCACTGAGAACCAGTAGGTCAGATGCTAACTCTTACATTAAGAAGTTACAAAATACAGCATACAGTGAGTGAGAGAAAACAAAAGCACTTCATGTTTCATACTATACAGGGCAACACTGGTGCACCTATTTCCCAAGTAGCCTAAATATAGAATTCATAGCCTCAGAAATTATCTAATTGAACTTCCTCATTTTACACATGAAGATATCAAAAAGCTTAAAGACGTGTCCAGTGTCACATAGATTGAAAATGACACCACTAAAAACAGTTGACGCTTAAATAACACAGAATGGGGTGGGGGGCATTGCAGCCATTTGTTTATTACATCGATGGGTTCTAGCGCCTAATCTTAATAGTGTAACCCTGATTCAAACTGTGGTCCTCAGTTTTGAGAGGCTCTTTCCTTAATACTACATTGTAATACAGTCCCAGATCCCACCTATTTCTGTGTCATAGATTCTCTGACTTCACCCCTTGAAGCCACTGTGTCAACAACCAGAAACAGCCTGGTGTAGTTCTTGTCTCACTGCAGCTTGATGTAGGATATTGTTATTGCAGGAATATAACTTGGACATTGCAGCTGCTGAGTTTGCAGGGCAGTAGGGAATGTCCCCTCTGTTTAGCACAGGCTTAGGCACTGGGAGGTTCCTTTGCAAAGGTAAAGAGGGGAACATGCATCATTGTTGGAATTCTGCTCAAGGATGTGTATGTATGATTATCAAAAGCATTCATCTGTATGTTTTCTATTTTCCAAGAAATCTTCATCAAATTCTACTCCAATTATCCTGGCCATTGTAGGACTGATGTTGATCACAATCATAGCTGGAGTTCTCATTGTAAAGAAATACGTCTGTGGTGGCAGGTAAGGACCATGGAGCAAAGAAAAGATACTAATTCAAATGGAGAAAAGAGCCAGAAAATGGCTTATGGGCCATGAGTTCCCGGAGTCCATCCTTGAAATCATAGTGATACATAGTGATCTTCTTGAAGAATCACAGCCAGATCTTTCTATGATTTGCTCTGTTGAAGTGTTATCAGCCAGTGAGTCACCAAGAATTGAGGAAGCACCTCTGGTATTCCAGGCAGTGTGCCGGCCAGTGCAGATAGGAAGATGTCAATGAAACTTAGGCCAGCCCTCCAAGAGGTGCCATTCTAGGCATCTGCAGAACAGAAACTCCGTCATTGTAGGTGTACTGTGTTCTCTTTATGTTTCCCCCCGACTCTTCAGGTCCAGAAATGCTTGAGGTGTCCTGTGCCTACCTCAGCAGAAGGTTGACAGGAGTCTTTTGTTTGCAGGTTTTTAGTGCATAGATATTCAATTCTACAGCAGCATGCAGAGGCCAATGGTGTTGATGGAGTAGATACTCTGGACACAGTCTCCCCTAGCAATAAAAATAATTACCATGATGACTCAGATGAGGTAAGGCCGTCTCTTACTTACTTAACCAGTAGGGTCATGGGGAGAGATGGGCCAGGGAGGAAACAGTGGCTACCCAAACACCACACGTGGCTCTTGCTCTTCTGTTCAACATGGTGGCATAAGCTGGAAAGTGCATGGTGGTAGCAAGACTTGGTGAGTCCAGAGAGTGAGTAACTGTCTTGAGACATGAAGCTTTCGTTTCTTTTTCCTCAGGACCTCCTGGAATAGTTGTTTGAAGCAGTCGGGACAGAGAGGCTCAAGTGCTGGTGTCATCACATCCACCTGTTTCTCTGATCTGGGGAATGTCCTTCCCAGTATGATGAACCCAGCCCCGTTTTTTGCTGCTTCCAGACCCAAAGGACCTTCACAACCTAAATGCAAGATGGGGATGGAAAACCCCCAAGACTCTTCAGGATTCAATGACTCTGAGAAGAGAAGAAATTCTTAAGTCATTTCTTTTTATTTTAATTTGTCCTTCTGCTGAGTGTGGTGGGTTTTTTTTAAAAAAGGGAAATGAAATGGAATTTGAAGGGAATGTCTCACTAATGCTATTATTGCTGTATTTTTACATGGCGCCTACCTCAGGGTAGCTGCCCGCTTTAGCATAAACTCACATTGTGCTCCCTGCCATCGTTGAGCTTTCACATAAAGCAGCTGCAAGGAAGAGAATGGAGGCTGCAAAGACTGACATAGGCCTCACAGGTTTTCTCCATCTGGGGACAAGGCTGATCCCAGACCAGCAGGCCCTGGCCCAGCACAGGACTCTCCCCCAACCCCAGGATCTTACAGAGGCAATAGACCACAGTGGTTTTTATTTCCCCCATTTTCATCAGGCATTATTACCCTTATTTGTTGCCCTCTGAGTTTAAACTGAGCCATGAGCTTCTGAAGTACTAAATCAGGAAAGTTTAAAGGGGAATATTCTTAACTGGGCAGGGCGGGGGGCAGAGGGGGGGGAGGGGATGGAGGGAGTGGGATAGAAGGGAATATATTAGATTTAGAATCAAATACAGAAGAAATTATTGTTCTTTTTGAGGCATTTGTCAGACATGCTTTGTGTATGTGTGTGCTGATGGGCTTGCTGCAAAGTATGTACTCGATATGGATGCTTAATTAGGTTAAATGATTTCTTCAAGAGCTAATTTTCTGAGGAAGCAGCGCAGCTATAGGGTTAGGCATTGCTGTATTCCATTTCTTTCATTTCTTGGCCCTTTGGTACCTCACTGAACCATTCAATTGAATTGTAAAAACAGATACCTATTTTTTCTTCTTTTGAGTTGCTGTTATCTATCCATCAAGTTAGGACCAAGATTTTCAGACTTAAAGGCTTTAAAAAAATAATTTTATTCCTGGATTGCCCTCCTCATCTCTGTTCCCTGTTCTGCCAAGCAATTTGTTAGCTCAAAGGTTTGGCTATAACCTTGCCCATCTGGAGCCATGCTTCTTGGAAAACATCTTCCAACCTAGATGACAGATGCTTTATGATGCGTTTAAAAATTGGGGGGCAGGGGGAGTACCCTTTCTCTGACATTTTTTCCATAGTAAATGGATTAAAGAGTTAGTAGTGGATTTTTTTTCTTCCTCATGTAGTAAGGAAAATTGCAATCATTAGTTATGCTGTAGCTTAAATATTTGCTGTACATGATACAGTCTAGGAAGTTCAGTTTATGTATACTGTGCCGGTCACAGTTCCTCGGTTTTCCCTTTAACGGTGATTTGGGACTTTTCTGTCCTTAGAAGCTGCTGTTTTACTGCTGGGTCAGATTGTGGTTAGGAAGTCAGTAAAGATTAAATGTGCCAAATTAACTTTTGTTGACATTCATGAACAGATGGCTAAATTCTCCATCACCGGCATGGATTAACAACAGCAGGGAAAGTAGAGAAGAAAAAATCCAAGAGACTTTGCAACTGCAGTAAATTAAATGAGTCAGGATTGCTTAGGGAGAAGATGAGACAGAAAGTTACCAATTTTTATAAAGGGAGCTAGCATATGTTAAGGCTAGAAAGCACCAGGCTTTTAGAATGAAAAGGGTTTTTAGATCATTTTAACTCTTACATCATCCCAAAAGTATACCAGATCCCAGGTTACAGTATTTTCAGCAATTCATTTTCTTCCTTCTCGTGCTCAAAACTGATGCTCAGAAAAGACTTATTTATATCACATTCCCCATCTCCTCATTATATATTAAATTAGGAACTGGCACTATCTTCCCTTTAGTGTAAATGTTCGAAAATACACAGATTAATTCCAACAAATATATATAATAGAAAAGTTAATATTTTTTACTAGACTACTGCCCATTCTTGCATTTACATATGCAAGGCACTTCTGAACATATTCACATTTCAAACTGAATTCCGGAAATATGTAGGGCTAGGATTATCCCCATTTTGCAGGTGATAAAATTGAGCGACAGGAGTGACTTGCCCAAGGTTACACAGCACTTAGGGGCAGAGCTTGTTGCAGTCTTAAGATAACCTTGGACGTTTTACTTTATGTAATCCTATGCTGAACACTTGTTTTATCTTTAGCTTCAGATGACTCACTATAGGTCTCCATAAAAGGCTTTTCTTTTTACAAAAAGGATTTCTTTTTATGTCTGGGGGTAGGGGATAACCCAGTGATGCATCACCCAACTTCTCCCATTCTTTTTCTCTGACTGATTAGCCCAGTTGGTTAGAGAACTGTGTTGGTGAAACCTAGGCCATGGGTTCATTTCCTGTATGGATTATTTAACTGCTGTTTTGCAGTTGCAAACTTCATACCCCTTTCAATATTGTTTGGCAGATATGGATCCTTGTGCAGGAGAGAGTTGATCCATTAGCAGAAATTTATTACTGCTTCTAGGACAAAAAGGAACTTGAAATTTATGGCCTCCTGATGCTGGGTCAGTAGCATCATTTTCCCTCGTGAATACTCTTGGTGGCAGAGTTGTGATTTCTGCAACTTTTATTAGTAGCATTTGTTGAAGATATGCCGAAAGTGTGTAGGACCAACCCCAAGATAAACTGAGCCCTTCAATCTTGGTGGAAAAGTTGCCCTCCCCCAGGAACCGGAAGTATCCTCTTTGCTGGAGGCCAAGTGCTTTGGTTTCCCCATCCAAGGGCCAGGATGTGGATACACATGGGATGGGAGTGAGGTTCAGATATTTTAGAAAAGACTTTGGTAGAATGAAGCTCCTTGAAAGGAGTTCTAGCAGACTCGTTGTCTTCCATCAGCCCTCCTCGGCTCCTAGGTGGCCCCAGAAAATATTCTTGCTCAGCTCGAGCTTTCTGTAATTCTTCACTGTAACTCTGATTTGCCTCTGGGTTCCCTAATCTTCCTAACTTGGTCTCTCAGTCTACTGACCAGTGTGAACTAGACACTTCGTTTTTAAAGAATGCTGCCCCATCCTGCTATAGACACTAGTCTGTAAACCATGATTTGTTCTCCAGTGACTTTAGGCTGGAGGCCCTAGACAAATACAGGAAGCCTCGTTGCTTTCCATTTGGCCTAATGACAGGCTGGACTAGCCTGGCCCTAGTCATTTATTGCCCAGACGGAGCGGGGAGAATGTCTGTCTCCTGTCATGAGAACCTGACAAAGCAATGAATCAGGTTGCTTAAGCAAATCTTCCTGAACACCAGCACCTCCCTTCTTCAGTCAAGCAAGTGAACACATGTGCTTCAACATCTTTTGAACAGAACCAAAGTTAAGATTCTCTGCATCTGTCAGCACTTAGATGGCTTACAGGTCCCGTCCCGCCATTGGCTCTCCCATATCTGGCCAGCCTGAGGAGTGCTGCTGCCCTGTCATAGTGAATTGATAGCCATACCTACAAGTGCTCCAGGGCTTTCTTCCCCGTGGAGAATGACTGTCATAACAGGATCTTCTGGATTTCTCTTAAGTTACAATGAAACTGTCAGGATTGAAATACTAACTTGGAATTATCCACAACAGCTTTCTATGTGCATTTTTTCAAACTGGTACATTCTTAATGGTCCTTGTTTATACATAGGTCTCATAAAGCTAATCTGTACCTTTTATATATATATATATGTATGTATGTATGTATGTGTGTATATATACATATAAAAACTGTATATTCTACATAATAATGATTTATTGATGTGCCCCAGAATTTTAATGAAATTTCCTTCCTTAGTTTTCTTTCTGGTAATATGAACAACTCCCTGGGAATTCAGTTCATTTACCTTCTTTGGAAAGTCTAGGAGCACAACTATTGGTTGGACTCTCCTTTTGTCCTGGTGGACAGAAGTAATGAGAGTCACCCTGTGTTGATGCCTGGGCCTATTCCTTGTCCCTTCGTAAGTAAATGGTCCCAATGCTTCCCCACCTGAGAGGCAGCTGCTTTCCTACTGAGGCATGAGGCCGTACTGGAGATGTTGTCACTGCATGTGCTCTAATACTCATTTTATCTTCTTTTGGCACAGCCAATTGCATGTAGGGCAGGAAAATGATGTTCCAGTAACCCATGTCAGTTACGCAATAAAGCCATCTCTCTCTCTCTCTCTCTCTCTCTCTCTCTCTCTCACACACACACACACACACACACACACACACACCAACTCTTCCATATTTAGTACCTCCCAAGAAAGGGTAAAAAAGATTGAAATGAAACTCAAAATTTCTTTAGCATTATGTAAATAAATCTGGATGTGTTTAACTTTGTACTGGTATTTTTCTGTATATTTGCAATATTTGGGTTAGAAATAAAACAGAATGGACTTTGTGTTACCCAATCTATTGAGATGACTGAGCTACGGTTTGTTAAGATGATTGTTTTTCTTGTTTTCTCATCTTCAAAAAATTAAACTGGCAGCCAGAAGGGAGGCTTCTTAAAAAATCAAATCGGTGCAATCATAGCTTTGTCTTGGATAAAATATGGAAAGTGGCATATTCAAGGATCCTTTGGCTCTGGCTGGGTAAATGGCATTGGATAATGTGTCTAAGAGCTTCCTTTAGCACTTTGTTGATGTCTATACACTGGGCCCTATCCCCAGGTATTCTAAGTCCAGCTGCCATCCTGTTCTACCAAGAGGCTACATCTTGTCCCCTACTCCATAATCCTATTGGGAGTTCCAAAAGATGCTCTCCTTCCAAGGGATGAAGTTACTAGCTGCTTGCTTCTTTGTCCCAGAAATAATTATTAGACATGCTTCGTGTATAAGGGCTGATCTCGGGCAAAACTGAGATGAATATGACAGCACTAGGGCTTTGCTGCCTACATCCTTTCCCTACTCCTGAGTCCTTTTCCCACAGGGCCTCACTTCCACCTAAATGTTAGCTAAGGTACCAGCTGAGCTTGACTGACATATCAGAGAGTGTTTGTATTTGTAATGACACCCTTGAAGATCCAAAGGAACAAATCCCTAACAGTAAAATTCGGTATAAAGGGGAAAGATTTTGATGGCAGAGGGCCCTAGCCAGTTTAGAGAACATATTACGCCTGCCCTCTCGCAGATTAACTGCACCTTCATGGGGTCCTACACCCTCAGTCTTGTTGGGCCTTCTGCCTTTCACCATTTTGTCCAGGTGAGCTATTTATTTGAGGTATGGCTAAAAAGGAAGTCAAGGATGAGAGAAATCATGAAGAGAAAGGGGTTGGGACCATGATTTGTTATCTAAAGCCATTCTCTTTGCTAATTTGCTGCTGACAACCAACCTTGTAACTTCTTTGGTATAGATTCCTTCAAATGTTGGGGTGAGGGGATGGCAGAAAAGGGCTGTGAAACAGGAATTCAAGGGAGTTCATTGTATGAGCCACTATTTTGGACACCAGGTCCAACTGTTCAGCTAGGAAAAGGGAATCCCAAATAGCCCCACTTTGACAGATGCCACAAGGAAAGACACTTCTGCCCTCCAGAAAAGGCAGGACCTGCTTGACCTTGTATGACCACTGGGTGGTAGCAGTCAAGAAGGGAAAACAATTTGATGCCAGCCCCATAGTACAATAAAGAGCTAAGTCGGATGGCATGTTTTTGTGGTAGGAGCTGAAGCCAAAGGGAGCTTGTTTTCCAGAAAAATGGTGTCCGAATTTTGTGTTTCTAAGGCCATGAATGGTCACTACCATCTCTCAGGAGCCTGGACAGTGGCAGGGGAGACCCTCAAATTTCTAGTGCCCAACATGTAGCACTGCTTTCCTACCTAGCCATCCCAGAGACCACAGGTTGGATAACATTCTGAGCAAAAGTAAAGACATAAGGGCATACAGAAAGGGGAAGAGAAGAGGAAGCCAACCAGTTTGGCTGGAGTTTCACATACGGAGTATCTGAAGGATACCACTAGGAGGATAGAGATCTGATTGTAGAAAACCTTTAGAAGTTTATACTTTGGGAAGCAACAGGGAGCCAGGTAATGGAGGCCTGAACTATATCCATTGTGACAGTGGGAATAGAAAGGAGGAGACAGATGCAACTGATTGGGTTTGCAGGGATGCAGGATGCTAAAGGAGAAGGGGTCCAAAAGTATTCCATCTCTTAAGGCTGACACTGTTACAGGGATCTGCTAAGGGCAGCTGCCATTCAAATTCTCTTCCCCTCCCAAATTCAATCAGTTGCCAAGTACTCTGGATTGTATAGTTCCATTAATTTGGACTAGGTGAAAGATCTGGGCTATCTCAGATGCTGTCTTGGAAAGGATTGGAGAGGGTGTCACCCTTTGTTGCAGAGACCAGGCATTGATGACCGTCCAGGGTCCCTCTCCTTGGGGCTATTGTATCTGCCCTTTGATCTCCCTCTCTTCCTCATAGCTCCCACCTCACCCTTGCAGCTGGAAGTGGTTAAGTGAGAAACAGAACAGCCCAAGACTATATAACCAAGGAGCTAAACCAGCCTAGAGATGCAAGTGCTCAGTTTCTTCCAACCAGAGGTCGTGCAGAATCTGGAGCTGAAGCCCAGCCCACCTACCTTCATGATAAATAAGACTGTCGGAGGAAATCCCAGCACAGAAGCAGTCCCAGGACCAGCCCTGATGGTGGAAGAGGTAAGCCTGGGCCAAGTTGCTCTGACTCACACCGTCCTCTCTGGGATCAGTCAGCCATCAATGCCTCTGCCCCCTAAAGAAGATGAAGAGTGTGAGTACTTTGTCTGGGGTGGGGAGATCCAGAAGCCTAAGGATGCAAAGTGAGAGTTCTCTCTCTCTCTCTCTCACACAGACACAGACACAGACACAGACACATACACACACACACACACACACACACACACACACACACACGGATCCACACTGGCTTTTTCCTGACTTAGTATTTGTAGAGTCAATGATTACCTTTGAGGGAGTTTAACAATTGGTGCAGGGGCCCCCGTCATTGAAGCTGTTTTTCTGGCATATTCCTAGGATTCTTGTTGCTGAAGTATGATTCATTTGGGTGTATTTGTGTTTGTATGTTGCTTTTGGTTGAGAAATCAGTGTAGTATATTTGCACATTATTAATTTGTAGTGATTTAAAATTTGTTTTCTTTGTACGTTTGCTTTCCTCGATGATTTGTTCTAAAGGGGGCAGGTTCTCTGAGGAGGAGGCGGAGGAGGGAAAAGTAGCATCTGATTTAGCAATTACCTTCCACACTTCTTGTCTTCTCCCCTGATGATGACCAATAATTAATTGTAGAGGAAAGTGAAAAACACAAGTTTGTGATCATTGGGAAATGTGTAGTAAGCGATACCCTAGAGAGAAAAAGGGCAATAGAGAGAGAAATAACAGCCCGCCAAGTGACCATAATGACAATAAGCTTTCTCTCCCCATGACCATCACCGTAGGCTTGAGTTTCCAGGCATTAGGGGATATGTCTGTCACAGCAGCGGTAACTCTGGGCCGGAGCAAAGATGAAGTGGGGAAGCATTTAGAAACAACCAAGCATCCTGGCATTTGAGGGACAATCCTACCCAAAAGAGGGGATTTGGTTTTTTGGGGGGTGGTGTTACCTCAAGCTTGATCTCCTGTAGGTTCCCAGTAGAGACAACTGAAGGAGGAAGGATATTGAAATAGGCCATGGTAGCTATCTCCAACCTGCTGGTTCTCTCTTAGACCTCCTAAGCCTCCCACTCCCTACCCCCACATCCCCATGCACTTGGCTGTGGTGTCCGTGACTAACAGTTCTGTGACACTGACTTGGGAGGCTCCTGAGAACCCAAGTCCTTCAGGTGGGGTCCTTACATGCTTGAGTGCTGCTGGCCTATGGGTAAAGCTCCTGTTTGCTCAGACACAAGGAAGAGGGGGAAAGAAAACCTGGGGCTCCATCAGGAGACGCAGAGGAATGAGAGGCCTCCAAAGCCCGGATCCTGCACACCAGTGGCACATTTCCTATTTTCACACCTGGTCAGTTCACTCGTTCCAGCCACTTGAAGATCGAGCCGAAGCTTGCTGCCTTGAAAGGACAGGTTTACCACCTTCCTTTCAGCCCTTGGAAATGGGCTTCCCAAGTCTTTCTTACATGTGGGAATCAGCAAAAGATCCCCAGGACCCACTATTATCATACCCAATTTTGTATGATGTTATGAATGGAGGGCTTATGTCCTGGCGATGAGAAGCCTCATAGGCAGAGGCTAGGAGTTCTAAAACAAAGAAGGGAGATGTCAATAGGTAAATGAAGTGACAATGAGGTTTTTGGGGTTTTTTTTTTGTTTTTTTGTTTTGTTTTTAGTGAGGCAATAGGGGTTAAGTGCCCAGGGTCACACAGCTAGTAAGTGTTAAGTGTCTGAGGCTGGATTTGAACTCAGGTACTCCTGACTCCAGGGCTGGTGCTCTACCCACTGCGCCATCTAGCTGCCCCTGACAATGAGGTATTTACATGCTCTAAAGGTCAGGGACTGCCTGGGGACCCCATTTTCACACAGGATAGGAAGAAGAAAGAGAAGCTGCCACCTGATCCCCTGGGAAGGGTTTGTGGGAGAAGGGGAATCTCAAGAGTTATTTGAATGAGTTATGGGAAGTATCATGGATTTGCCCACAATGAAGGGAAAGAAGGAATGTTCTGCACATTCATTCAACAAATGTGCATTAAATGTATCAATTAAACATATGTTATGTGCAAACTATTCAATGTTCTGGTAGCTGAGGATAGAAAGAAGACTGTGAGGTGGCAGGGGAGGGTAAGACATGCACACAAATAACTACTACAAAGTGGAATGGGATAAGGGCATTGAAGAGGTACAAAAAGTGCCGAGCTAGCTTGGAGGATAGAGGGCTGGCTTCTGGTGGTTGGAATGCAGGAAATCTTGGCCCATCTTAGTGCCCCTCCTCCTCCAGTTGTCTTTACTGAGGATCTTCAGGAGATCGAGCTTGAGGGGTTCCCCACAGCCAAGTCTCCTCTTCTGGCTAGGCTTCTCCCTGACGTGCCAAGGGGCTTCTGTCAGGGGTGACAGGAGTAATCTCTAATGCCAGGAAGAAAATCATGTTGCCCAACAGCAGAGGAAAGATGGAAATCCAGAACTCTTGGCTCCTGGCCTCTATATCCCCCAACCCCTTTTGACTTCACAGATTCCTCAAAGATGGTTTCCTGTTTCCCAGATGAGTCTTCCAGCTGCAAAGGGGGAAGCTGTTCTTGGTGAGCCCTTGATGGCCACCTGGCACCATCTCCCATCTGCAGCTTGGAGACACCCTGCTTTTTCGAGTAGCAGCCAGAACTCATTGGGACCTGGTGCTGCGGCCACCCTGGCCCAGTCCTTCTGCAAATCAGAGGTCATTGATAAAGAGCTCTCTGCCTGGTGTGTGGGTCGGGGCAGGGGGGAACTGGGGAAGACGTTGGTTGGATTTGAATAAACACTCCCTTGAGTACCACAGGCCCAACTTAAGATCATGCTGGCCTTGAAATGTGAGTTCCTAGGCATTGCCTGGGCTCATTTCTTCTCCAAGCATCCTCTGAGACCAGGTTTCATGTGGGAAAGATTACCCCAGTGGGAGAGAACTGAGATGATACAGTTCCTGATCCCACTAATGAGATTTAGGCCAAAGCTTCCTTGAAGGAGTGAAGTGGTGCTTCCTGCCAATGTTTGCCTTTAGCCACAACTCTGAAGATCTTGGGACATGGGGTGGAAATGGATTGCTATTAAAATGGAGAGTTGGCCCCATCTGGCTCACCCTGAATCTGAATCCCTAGAACTCAGACACTATCTTTTCTTCTGAGGAAAGAAAATATCACTCAGTGGTTTTCTATCCCTCTCTCCTGCAATATTCCCTTTCTGAGAAGTAAAAGTCATTCCAACTAATGTTGGAAGAACAGCAAGGTCCGTTTTTCTTTGTCCGTTGCCGCTGTTCTGCCACTAAAACTAGCAGTCTTCTTTCTTCTTTGTGGAAACAGATTAGGTACCATGTAAAAAAAAATTCGCAGGTAGGTGGCACAGTCAATAGTGTGCCAGGCCTGGATTCAGGAAGACTTATCTTCCTGTGTGCACATCTAGTCTCAGATCCTTACTAGCCGTGTGACTCTTTGCCTCAGTTTCCTCCTCTATAAAATGATCTGGAGGGGGCGGCTAGGTGGTGCAGTGGATAGAGCACCGGCCCTGGAGTCAGGAGTACCTGAGTTCAAATCCAGCCTCAGACACTTAACACTTACTAGCTGTGTGACCCTGGGCAAGTCACTTAACCCCAATTGCCTCACCAAAAAAAAAAAAAGTAAAAGTAAATTTCAGCGGTGATTAAGGTGAGATATTAAGTAAAATATCCTGATAGCCCAGAATGTGCTACTAAGAGAAGTGATAGCCTTTGCCCGGTGGCACTTATTAAAGTCTCAGAGTTAGGTCAGAAACAGTCTATGGACAATCCTGTTCAGAAGTAGGTGGATGGAAAGCTTCCTTAAACGCCTGGACCTCACCATCCTATGGGTGTGAGACAATGAAAGACAACTCTAAGTGGCACAGACCCGACTTCAGATCAGTTCAGACCCATGACTACAGAAACTTCCATTTCTAGGCTTAGCTGAATGGAAACCACTAACAAGATAAATGACCTAGCACTGATGGTGGTCAGTTTATTTCTTCCCACTTATTCAATAGCAGTCTACTCCATACCAATCAGTAAATCAAGTTTTTATGAAGCACTTACTATATACCAGGCACTGGGGATACAAGTACAAAGAATGAAAACAGTCTGTTAATCAGTAAACATTTATTAAGTGCCTACTATATACCTACTATATGGGGTCACAGCAAGATGGATGTGACTGAAATGACCCAAGACAATGCATCAGGCACTGTGCCAAGTGCTGGGGAAACTAAGACGGTTAAAAGACAGTTCCTGTTCTCAAGGAAGTTCACAGTCTAATGGGGAAAACAACATGTAAATAACTATGTACAAACAAGATACAAAGAGGACAGGGGGCGGCTAGGTGGTGCAGTGGATAAAGCACCAGCTCTGGATTCAGGAGTACCTGAGTTCAAATCCGGCCTCAGACACTTGACACTTACTAGCTGTGTGACCCTGGGCAAGTCATTTAACCCCCATTGCCCTGCAAAAAAAAAAAAAAAGATACAAAGAGGACAAATGGAAATAATTGAGGGAAGGCACTAGCATTAAGAGAGATCAGGCAAGTCTTCTTGTAGTAGCTGGGATTTGCAAGAAGCCAGGGAAGCCAGAAGGTAGAGATGACATGGGAGAGTATTCCAAGCATGGGGGGCAGCCTAAGAAACTGCCTGGAATCAGTGTCCTGTGTGAAGAACAGCAAGGCCAGGCTTCCTGGATTGTAGACTGTGTGGAGGAGTGTGAAATGTAAGAAGGCTGGAAAGATAGGAATGAGTCAAGTTAGGAAGCCTTTTAAAAGTCAAGTGGAAGATTTTATGTCATGTCTCTCTATCTCTATTTCTCTCTCTATCTCTCTCTATCTCTCTATACTATCTACACTAGAGTGTTTTTTTTTTATAAATTTTTTTTAAGTGAGGCAATTGGGGTTAAGTGACTTTCCCAGGGTCACACAGCTAGTAAGAGTTAAGTGTCTGAGGCCGGATTTGAACTCAAGTACTCCTGACTCCAGGGCCAGTGCTCTATCCACTGTGCCACCTAGCTGCCCCTAGAGTGGTTTTTAGGAAAGTGTTTCTTCCCCTCTGGGCCACCCTGAATCTGACACTATCTTGCCTTCTAAGGAAGGAGGACACCACTCATTAGTGATCCCTTGAAGTGTCCCAGAAACATGAGTTATTGTTTCCAACACCTTTTGCTGGGATTAAAATTGTTCTCTTGCTTCTCTTTCTGTGCAAGCCAATTGAACCCATTTTGCTCTTTCTTTCCTTCCCCTGGGTCCCAGAGCATACCTCTCCCAGGATATCCTCAGGTAGCTCTTGGTAAAGTCACCCACTGCAGCTGACCCCTGCTATCTGCCAAGGCTAGATGTTTCAGGTCCAGCCTCTGATGTGATCCTCCCCATCCTAGGGCTGGAGTGGAAAAGCAAGCTTTGGGGGGGGGGGGGGTTACCGCTTGATTCCCTTCATCAAGCTTTGCTCTAGACTGCTCCTCTCACTAGCCTTTCTTGGCCCTTCACTCCATTTGGAGATCTTCAGAGTTCTGGGGCAAGCTTCCTCTGGGAGCCCCTAGTGCAGCAGCCCCTGAAGGCAGTTTCTCCATTGGCCTCAGCTGTAAGGAGTAGGGGAAGGAGGGTACTTGAGTGGGAAGTGATCCATGGGAGGACTGCCTCCTGAAAACTTTGGGCTGTTTCAAGGAGCATCTATAGTTGACTATTCAATGGAGCCAGAGCATGAGAGACCTTGAAATCTAGGGGGAAAGTCAAGCCTACTCAGCAAGGTCAGTATAATTAGCACCTCCCCTGCTAGTGGATGTGTGAGGAGAGAGTTCTGTGAATGAACATTCTTTAGTAGAGGGTTGGATTTCTCTTATTTGCTAAAATAAATGAGGCCAAGTGTTAGCTATGGAGAAACAGGCCAGAGCCTAGCTGAGGGAACAAATAGAAAATGTGCTCTCTCAGCTGTTAGCTAGGCCATCTGGAGCTGTCAAGCATGCTTCTGCTACCTCTAGCACTTTGCCGACTGCTTCAACCTCATGCCCATCCTCTCCTCCTACTCGCTCTGGTGCCAAAGGAACCATTAGATCAACCCTCAGCTACTAAATCCAAGGAAGATGTAATGCTCTGTTCAACTAAGCCTGTTACCTCCCCATTCGCCATGGTGACCTTTAAAAAAAACCATTTATTTATTTGTTTATTTATTTATTTATTTAAGTTTTCAGCCTTTGTTTAGATTAGATTTCCAATTTCAAATTTTTCTCCCCCCTCCCCTCCCCCCCTAGACAGCAGGTAATCTGATATATAACATTAAACATTTTTCTGCATGAGTCATGTTATACAAGAAGAATCGGAGCAAGATGGAAAAACCTCAAAAAAGAAAAACAAAAGCACCAAAAACAAAAGAAATAGTATGGTCATGGTGACCTTTTAGGGTCCTGCTCTCTGAAAAAAAAATAATAATTAAACAGCCCATTCATACCTCCTTGGTTTGCTAGCAGTGGGATCATACTCTAATATTTTAATTTGTCCTTAATGTCTTATCCCTGAAGGAAACTTAAAGCAGGTTCATTTAACTTTGGGATTCTTGGGTTGGTGACCCTATTGCTCCAATGCTCCCATTGATTTCCTTATAAATGCCAATCAGGGTCCAAGTAGAATTAAGCAAGGAGATTATTTCAGCGGGTCTGATTCCCTTTTGTGTGTTGTGGTCCGCCTGGAGGAATACAAAGTAAGAGAGAGAATATCCCATTCACAGGGGGAACATCTATACATAGAGTGGTTGTTGTCTGTTCTCTAAGATGACCAAAATGACATCACTGTGTTAGGGTCAAGGTACAGTGTTCAGTCGATTAGACCAATTATTCACTAGACTAATTATTCATTAGACCAATACAAGCTGAGAAGCTTCTACCACAGGTCAGGCACAAACAGTCCATATGATAATTTAGAATGGCGATGTCTCTAGGTTTGTGCATCTCGTGTTTCTTTTGAGGTATTGTGATTCTGCTTTGCTCGTAGAGCATAGTGCCTTCTCTGATGGGGGTACGCCATGGGGCTGGTCCTGTGCCGGTGTCTTCCATGTCTTACAATTGATTCCAGAGTTCTTCAGAGAAGCCTTGGATCGCTCCTTCTGACCTCCATGTGAGCACTTTCCTTGCTGGCAATGACTAAGAGAAAGACATCCCCTCATGATTGTCACAGAACAACCGATTTCTTTTTCCTTTATAGAGATGAACTAGGGAGGCATCCTTGAATTCATGGGGGATAACCTCCTCTTGCCATATAACCCAGAAAATTTCAGTCAGCTTTTGTACAAACAGTGGACCCCCTGCCTTGTAAGTCTCAACTGGAATAGAATCAGCACCAGGTGCTTTGCCCCATAAGGGTGGACTAATGGCATTCAAAACCTTTTCTTCACTTGGAAGTTTGGCTAGAAAAAGGTTGGCTTCAACCTGAGTTTGAAGGTCAAGGTCAGTGGCTTCAGACTTGATTGATAGGGGCAGCTAGATGGTGCAGTGGTAAAGCACCAGCCCTGGATTCAGGAGTACTTGAGTTCAAATCTGGCTTCAGACACTTGACACTAGCTGTGTGACCCTGGGCAAGTCACTTAACCCTCATTGCCCGGCAAAAAACAAAACAAAACACCAAGAAACCATCAACAGTACGAAATTTAAACTGCACTAAGAACAGAATTGATTGATAGCAGTCTGTTGAGAACATTATGATAGTGTTTAGTCCATCTCTCCAGGATCATGTCCTTATCACTAATCATTGTGGCTCCATCAGCACTGAGTAGTTGAGATGCACCATGATGCTTGGCCCATAAACAGCCTTCACAGGCTAGGCATTTAGCCCATAAATAGCCTTCACAGCATCATAAAAGTGTTTTGGATTGTTACTATCAGTGTAAAACTGAATTTCATCTACTTTCTTTTGAACCAAGAATTCTGCATCTCTTTAAGCTTTACTTACACTTTATTTTTGATGCCTTCTTAGAGACAGAAGAACTATCCTGCTGGTATAGTTCTCATTTATCATTTAGCAGCTTCTGAATTTCCCCATCATTTTTGTCAAACCAGTCTTGCTATTTGCGAGATCATCCAGATCAGTAAATATATCCCAAGTCTCTGAAAGCTGCCCGCTCCTTTTCTGCTCCACTGTTGCCAACCATGTATTTGTTCAGTTTTCCCTACAAGTTAGCAACAGATTGTTCAGAAGTGCTCTAATCTGTTGACATTAAGTCTTCTGGTAGTTGTCTTTCCTTGGGCCAACTCTTTTGTTGAATCTAAAGGTTTAGCTTGGAGAAGATAAGTCTATTATCAGTCCAGCACTCTATGCCACACATTGCCTTTGTCACTCTCACATCCTGTCTGTCTTATCTCCTTACAATCACATAATCTATTAAATGCCAGTGTTTGCTTTGAGGATGGGTGCATCCATTAAGTTTTATTGCATTTAGGTCAACAGAAGACAGTATTGGTGATGAGAAAGTCATGAAATACACAAGTCTTCGGTGGTGGCCACTGCTATTGCTGCCTCCTACTCCATTCTTCCCAAGGAATCCCTTCCATGTCTGATCATCTGTGCCTACTCTAGCATTCAAGTCACTAGGAACTACAAGCTTGTCCTCTTTGGGCACACTGATGATGAGAGTCTTCGGGTCTTCATACAATTTGTCTTTGACCTCATCCGGGTTTGTCATGGTGGTGATATATGCACATATGCACTGACGATAGTGCTGGGGCACTTTCCTGCAAGTGGCAATCATGTTGTCATCAATCTATCTTTCATTCCTTTGGGGAACCATGCAAGCTCGTTGACTAGATTAAGATTAGTTTTGATTGCAAAGCCTACACCAGCTTCACAGCGCTGCCCATCACTGTGGCCACTCCAGAAAAATATGTCTCCAGCTATGACTTTGATCAGCGGCCTTCATTTGCCAGCATTGTTTCTCTCAGAGCTGCTTTTTGGATGCCATAACTGCTGAGTTCACTTGCAACAAGAGCTGTTTGTCTTTCAGGTCTACTGGATTTCATGTTGTCCATAAGTGTGCACACATTCCATGTACCAACGGTGAGTGGAATTATCCTGACAAAAGATTTTGTGCATTTTCTTTGTATTTTGACCACAAGGTATCCTGCCCTGGTAAGTAGGGTTAGGTTACATGAAGCAATTTTTAGGGCACCTTTTCTAGCCCCTTCCTCACACCAGGAGGTAAGCAGTGCAGTCCTTAAAATAGGCTGCTCACCTGGGCAAGTCACTTAACCCCAATTGCCTCACTAAAAAAAAAAAAAGAAAGAAAGAAAATAGGCTGCTCAGAACACCCAGAGGGCTTCCAAATCCTCCTGCTGTTTCAGTCCAGTGAGATGACCCTATGACCTGGGCCACCTTTGTGCAGGGTTGTGACTATAGCTCTCAGTGTATCTATGCCTGTTGTTTCATCACTTGCCTGTCACCACAGGACTCTGAGGTAGGTAAAAGTGGTAAAATGGTATAGGCGATGTCTTTGGACTCATAAATTGGAATTAAGTGAGGAAGAGTTGGGCAAAGTTTCCAACCTCACTCTCTCTTCCAACAAAGTCAAGACAGGTGGCGACGGCTTAGGCTGTAGGAGATGATCTGGTCATCTTCAGTATCTAGCCAAGTTCTAGGTGCTCCACAGTGCCTGCTTCTGCTGCCTTCATGACCGTTGGAACAAATTGCTCACATCCACTTATTCTACTGGGGAAGTCTTCATATTCTTGGAGTAGATACACCACCCCCCAACTCACTGACAGGTTTGAGACCCCTTGGTTACTCTCAACCTGGTTTAACCTGTCCGCCAAAATGGTTTACTAGGATGTGGCTGCTGTGCAAGCTATAGTTTCTTGGGGCCACAGATTAGAGTTGGGTGGAAAGTGAATACCAAAGGAGGCTGAGCAGCCCTGAAAAGGGCTTGGCAGCCCTCACAACAGAGGTGCTGGTCTTACCCAAATACCTGTACACCCACACACCTATAAATGACTACGTGGATACAATGGGACACATATATAGTCTATTTTTAAAAGTAGATTTGTGGAGTAGTACTTGTATATGAGAAAGGATAACCATCAGGCTGGGGGTAATACATTGATGCCAGTCAATTAGAGCATTTGTCCCTAGGGGATTTGCCTCTGACATAAAATCTAAAACATTGCAAACTTCCTACATCCCAAGGTTCCTGTTTAGACATCGAGATGCTTATTTTATGCTCTAGTCAAGAAGGACTCACTTTCTCATAAGGGATAGAAATCCTAGAGAATAACTTTAGTTAGGGCCAAAGCTACTGTCATGCTCCACCCTATAGGTAGTCTGTGAAGCAGGATAGAAGAGATGCCCTGCACGCAAATGAGAGTCATCATTCCTTGGACTGGGCAGCTCTCAGTTCGACAGCTGAGCACAAAATACTGGAGGACCCAGAGAGCCGTTTGCTGTTTCACAGTTGGGTTGACTTGCAGAGTTCCAGGAAACATTTTGAAAGGTTGAAACATTACACCTCTGTGGTGCCCTACACCTTATCAACACTTTCCTGGGGGCTCCTGCCTGTATCCTTGAGACCTGATCAATTTAAACCTAATCTCCAACCATGATAGGACCAGGTCTGAGAGGTCAGGGCCTTTTCTACCTATTCATCCACAGACAGCTGAACAGCAAATGGAAGGGTTTTCACGTAGACATGGGTGGTGCTCATCTTTGTAGAATAGAAGCACTTTTACAGGGGTACTCCATGGAACCTAGGATGTTTAATATTTCACCAAAACAGAGAGCATTCTGGTGTGGGGGAAAGCCAACACCTTAACAGAGTAAAACACTGAGAGTGATCTTGATAAGTTGAAGCCAAGGGTAGAGAAAGCAAGACCAATTGAACAAGTACAAGGTGAAGGACTGGACTTGAGCAGGAGCAGCAAAGAAGCATTTGGGTCTTAGTTGATGAGTCAATGATGTAGAGCTCTCGTAAGTATGGAATAAGCACCAAATTCAGCTGCATAAATGAAATATAGAATAAAGTGTGGAGCTCCATAAGTGTGGAGCTCCATGATCACGTCCCACCTTCCATCCCACATCCCAGTCCTGGGCTTCCCTAAGGTCATGGCTCCCCTCTGTAAGTATTTTATTCTTATCCAATTTGCTTTGTGACCTTGGGCAAGTCATTTTAGTCGCTGGGCCAGAATTTCCTTGCCTATAAAAGGGGGAGGAGGGTAGGATAAATTAAATGATCTCTAAGGTTCCCTTTTATATTCTGTGCTTCTGTACTAGCCCTGTTTCTCTTCCTCCTCCAGCATCTAATGAGGTTTCAAGAAAGGAAGAGTTGAGAAAGTGAGGAAAGGAAAGTTAATGAGAGCCTACTTGTTAGGAGCTGAGGGAATGCTTTTTCTTCTTTTTTTAAAATTATAACAGTTCTTTATCTTCGAACCATAGATGCAAAATAATACATTAAATAGATTAAAAACAACTACCATGTATGCTTGGCACCTGTACTCTTCCAAGACCCAGTAGGCCAGATCATTTTATGGTCTAAAGACAAACAGATCTAGGAGTTTAATGAGACATATGTTAAGTATTCAAATTCAAATATCATCATTGTCTGAGGGGATGCTTCTTAACTTCTTTCACAGCCCCCTAAGGAAGGGGAAGGTGGGCATATAGAAACCGTGAGCTCCCATTACAGTCGATGTCAGTCAGGCCCCTGCTAGACTTCTGTGTCCAAACATAGTTTGATAAAAAAGGACATGAAGAATGTGAGGATAAGACAGAGCTGGGGAAAGGGTTGGAAAAGATCTCATTTAAATAAGACCTTTTTAGCCAGGGAGTGATCATGTTGAAAGGGATCTCATTACTAAGACAGCATGGTAATCAGCTGCACCTCCTCTCCCTGGGGAGCCAAAGAGAAGAAACTGGCTTAAACAACAAGATGAGGAAATTCAGTTAAACATAAAAATCAACCCTCTGATAGTTTGGGATTTTATTTTTAGAAACAAGAAGGAACTAAAGATGTTTATAGAATCTGTTTCTCTGGAGGTCTTTAAAAATAGGCTTGATTCTCACTTGTCTGGGATGATCTGATCTGACTGGTGTTACCCTTCCTGAAGGTCAGAAGATAGTGTCTGGCACATAGTAGGAGCTTAATATATGTTTATTGCAAAAATAGTGTGACTTCATTGACGTAGGGAAATTGCTAGGGTTTAAACTCCCTCTACTGATGTTGCTTAGCAGCCCATTCACATCCATGACTTTATTTTATCTTCATAAGAAGCCTCTGAGATAGACAGGGTTAGTAGTAGTCTCATCACCATTTTGTGGATGAAAAAAGTGAGGATGCAAAGAGGTTAAAATCATTCAGCTGCTAAGTAGCAGTGATAGGCTTTTGTTTTGTTTTTGCGGGGCAATGAGGGTTAAGTGACTTGCCCAGGGTCACACAGCTAGTAAGTGTCAAGCGTCTGAGGCTGGATTTGAACTCAGGTCCTTCTGAATGCAGGACTAGTGCTTTATCCACTGTGCCACCTAGCTGCCCCCAATAGGATTTTCTTTCATGATTTATTTCCTAAGTATTCTATGATTTTATTAACTTTGTTATTATAATCATGTATTACAGTACATCACACTAATACCCACCTGGAGGTATTGAGCTGTGTACACAGTTTTCACTCATTCTCCATCAAAGGAGGGAAATGAAAGCAGGAATTACATTGACTAAAGAGAGAAAGAAAGGCATAGAGAGCATGTTATGGCTTATCAAAGGCAGAGCTGGTTAAAGAAACAAGAGGAAAGAAAGGGGGCAGCTAGGTGGCACATTGGATAGAGCACCGGCCCTGGAGTCAAGAGGACCTGAATTCAAATCTGACCTCAGACACTTGACACTTACTAGCTGTGAGACCCTGATCAAGTCACCTAACCCCAATTGCCTCACCAAAAAAAAAAAAAAAAGAAAGAAAGAGAGAGAGGAAAGAGACCAGGATAGGATGGGAGGAAGGGGATCTTGTGACTATGTCACATGAGGAACCTAGATTTAGCTTGATGAAGATAAAACTTGGGGGAGGAGAGGAAAGAGGGAGAGCAGAAGGGCTATCTAAGCATTTGAAGGGTCATCATATGGAAAAAGGGTGAGGTTTATAATCTGTGACTCCAGAGAACAAGACTAGGATCGAGGAGTGGAAGCTCAGCCCCACTTGGAGAAAAGTTGAGAACATGCACCTCTGTCCTTTTGTTGCAGAGGTGGGGGAAACTTGCTGTCTGTCAGACACCATCATTATGAGGACTAGTTGTCCTGAACGGCTTTCCCCTCCTCTTTGTGTTTCATTGTTACTGGCAATGGTTCAGAGTTGGAGAGGGGCACACAAACACAAATACAAACAAATATGATGTACAATCCAGACATATTAATAAAAATAAGATACACATTTTAAAAAGAATCAACAGATGGAAGTTATGAGCAGACCTATTGCAGATCAGTGTACAAAAGCACTTTCTAACAATTGGCATTTTCTAGGGGCAGAACACCCCCTTGTTAGATGAGTTCCTGTCACTAGAAGTGTTGAAGCCAAAGAGGCTGGACGACCAACTACCTGTCAGGGATGTTGTTCCTCCCTGAGATGGGACCTCTAAGGTCCTTTTCTAAAATATGATTTCTAGGGTCACACGTAGGCTGATGGGGCAGCTAGGTGGTGCACAGTGTGTGGGGCCTGGAGTCAGGAAGATTCATCTTTCTGAGTTCAAATCTGGCCTCAGACCCTTACTGTGTGAGCCTGGGCAAGTCACTTAACCCTGTCTACCCCAGTTTCCTCAACTGCAAAAATGAGCTGGAGAAGGAAATGGCAAACCACTCCAGTATTTTTGCCAAGAAAACCCCAAATGGGGTGATAGATACAACTGAAAAAAAATCCCACCTGGACAATAATATAACCTGATCCTCTAATCCCAAACACAGCATTATTTCCCCTCTCATGGTTATCTCTTTGCCTTGGCCTAAAAGACCCCAAGATTTGGCTACCCTGGTTTCTGCCACCAATGCATCTGGGAGGCTGGGAATTTGCTTCTTTCTGCTTTGCAGGCTCCTGCCTGGGATCAGACTCCACAAATGCTGTTTGGGAGGAATGGAGTGCTTCTAAAGATGGAGGAGGCCTGACCTAAAGATCGGGTTTGCCGAATAAAGCAAGAAGTGTCACCAGGAGCCAAAAGCAAAAGTCTCCTAACAATGAGCTTTCTGTCCTTCTTGAACATGTGTAGATTTGGTCAGCTCTAAGGAGTGGGCTAGGGACCCATCCAGGAATTCCCAAGAAACATTCATTCAGTTAGCAATGACCTTGGAGCCCAAGCTGGCTAAACCTTAGGCACATTTAAGGAGTCTTAGTTACTACTGGAAAGGGCTCTGGATGAGGCATCAGGAAATCTGGGTTCAAATTCCCAGTTCAATACTTCCTAAGCATATAGCCAAGACCAAGTCATTTCAGTTCTCTAAGGCTCAGTTTTTCATATGGAAAATAGGGATGATACTTGTATGGGAGTAGGGAGGGAGAGGGAATTGTGTCCCAGATACCACCCTTCTCTTGTTTTGCATAATGGTTGTTAGGAAAGCTCTTTGTAAACCTTAAAGCACTTCATAAACGTGAGTTATAATTACTGCTGTTGCTACTGGTATTCACTTGCACCAATGTAGCCCTGGGAATCTGCAACCTGAACTCCAAGGGAGATGTGCTCAACCCCATCTCTCCTGGCTCCAGAGCCTGGGGCCAGTCCAGACCTCTCATGGATGCTGCTGAAAGAAAGTCCCCTTGGAGGACCCACCAACTGAAATTCAAGGGATTTTTCCAGAAGCAGATAAATTATGGCAATGTAGCAAGTTGAGCATCACTAATGCTCTAGGAGTACTTTGCTTGTTTAGCTCTGTGTCTTCACCTGAAGGACATGGGCTAGATCCAAGTTGGTAGGTAGGTCCAGGAGGGCTGCAATAGTCCTGTCCTTTTAACCCAAGCCTTGAGCCACCTGGTCTCATGATGGCCATGCCCTAGATGCCAAGCGTGTGAGTTTAAGGACCAGAGAGTGTGATTCCATCTTTTTCATCCAAGCAGCCCAGTGTAGATTCAGGCCAATGTCAGCTGAGTGGGCAGCTTGGAGACCTAAAAGCCATGGTCCCGGTCAACATCCTGGTGATTCTGGGTGAGGCAAAGGGAATACAGGGAGAACAATTTGTCTACCCAAGGATTTCTTCACCTGTCAGAGAACTAGTGACATCTGAGAGACAGAGTCAAGCCATTTCCCCCCACCCCTTCAGGTTGGAACACAGTTGTAGGGGAGAACTCACAGGTAAATAAGAGGGGGGGCACTGGAGACATTTCCCACAGATCCTTTTCTGAGAATGAGAATGTTTAGACCTAAGGGGAGAAGCCTGGCTAGGCTGTCATTTGCTAGGTATCCTTGGTGCCTTGCAGCAGAGGTTCACAGTGCTAGAGCATTATCATCAGACCATTTATACTATCTCTAACCTCACTGTTGGCAATCCCTACTCCTTCCCAGTCTTTGCTAACACCTCCTATCACTACTGACCTCGCCCACATCCAGAAAGGTAAGGATTCACAATACAGAGCCAAGTGAGATGGGAAGAGTTGGAGGGAAAGAGTTGGAATGTCATTGATGGAGCCCAGGTATGATCATTTATGATCCTCTTCCCTTCCCCACTAGCCTCAACCCATCACTTTCAAACCTGAGAGGTTGGCTGAGATTTCTCTGAAGCCCCAGACTTCAGCCACACACTGGCAGACTGCAGCATGACCAATGGCGTCAGCACCCATTTCTTCGGCTGTGTCGGGCACCTCTCAAGGTGAGCAGGGAAATCTGGGGCCTTCCTGTTGCCTTCTAGGCCACAAACTCTGCCCCCCACCAACACTACAGAGAACTCTAACCTGTACATCTGCCATCATCCAGAATCCTTTGCGCCAATTTGCATATAGTATGATCCAGAGCTGCCTTCCATATACAAAGATAACACTACTGACCCACCAGAAGTTGGGCATGTGCTTTTGAGCATTTTACAATAAGGTCTTTCCAAGTCCAATCATCTGGCCCATCATATGCATATATTTGCAAAGTCAGTCAACTAGGGTTTGTGATGCTATAGAATAAGTGAAACTAATTTCCCCACCTAGGGGTTAAACATAGAAAGAACTGTTGGTTCTAATCCACACAGACCAACCTGCCTGTGGGGTCTGTTGTGGTTATCAGGGGAAAGATGCCCCCAAAGTGAAAATGATCCCTACCTACCACAAGTGTACCTGGGACAGAGAGAGAGAAGACTGTCACAGAGCTGAGCAAGCTAACTTTTCACATGTCTCTAGGAAGAGTTTGGACGCATTTGTGAGTGATATGCTAGGTACGGGTTGCTGGAATGCTATGCTTAAATTCTTTCAAGCAGGAAGATTTCAGTGAAGGGGGTGTCATTTCAAGGACTGGAGATAAATGTCTTGGTGGGCCGGGGAAGGGAAAATGACCCAGGAACTGATCCCTTCCTAAACTGGAGGAATAAAAGAGGAGTCCAGAAAGACAGTCTTTCTAGTCAAATGTACTGGTATCTTTCCTCTGCCTACCCACCTTGTCACTTGGGACAACTACCAAACCCTGAAAAATAGATTGTCCCAGAGACTGGGTGGGGGGTGTGCACGATGGGAACAATGTAAGACAGTCCTGTCTCACCACCTCTTACTCTCCATCCTGCCTTCTAACCTAAGATAATATGCAGAACCAGATGGATATCCAGGAAAACCCCAAGTACAGAGCCCTTACTGACCAGAGTGTCTGCTCCTTGGAGATTCAGAAGTCAGAAACTTTTGATGGGGAAATCTACATTTGCGAGGCCATCAACCCTTCAGGAGAAACATCTGTGAAAGGCTGTTGTTTTTCCTTCGTTCTCAAAGAGGACCAATGGCATCTAAGAGAGAGACGTGACCAGAGTCTCTTTGTATTAAGTTTGGAACAAACCCCTATCATTTACCCTTAGTCTCTTAGCCCTTCAATATCCAGCCACTCTCTATCACATATCCATTCCTGCTCAAGAAGTAAAGCTGAGATCAAGCCCACACTTGATACATCCTTTACATGTCTGTAACATTTAAATTACCCAGATGTTAGAAATTTTCCCAGTTTTTTATCAGAAGGAATGTTCAATAGAAAAGGAATGAGTTGAAGGAGAGGAAGTGGAAGCAATGCTTATAGGTGACTTTTTATAGAAGCTGTTTGTGAAAGGCAGGAAAAATAAAGGCTTAGAGCTTTCGAGTATGGGAGGGCCAAGTAGAGGGCTTTCCTTGCTCCAATACACACACCTAAATTGCAACTTTGAGGCAGCTAGAGTTTTGTCAGTTTCTCAGTCTCACCCAATTCAAACAATTCTAAATCAATCTTGAGGTGGGACCCCTAGGCATCTGCCAAATCCCATTACTTTATCACAAGATAGATCCCTCAGCTTGAATAAGACAGCAACCTTAAAAGATAATATTTATATTGACTTAAAAATTAATAGACTGAATGTCATTTATGCGTTTCTATGTAAATGATGAAACATAGGCTATACTTTTCTTTAAGTTCTAATTCTGGTAACCCTATCATTCTCTTCAGTGAAGTGATCTTAACCCTTTCACCATTGGGCCTGACAGTGGATTAGTGGTTGTTTCAGTCCCTACCGCATCTAAGCCTGGCTCCAGCTATGCATCACTTCACTCCCCAGACATTTTCCCTCCCACCATCTTGTGGCCCAATGCCACCAACTGTCTCCATCACCCCAACCTTCCCTCTCTTTGCTTTTGTCCAATTCTGGAAACAACTAAACTAAACCAACTAATTAAACCAGCTCTGTCTTTGCTCCTGGAAAGGGTGGGTTGGTCTAGTCCCCCAGCTCCATTCATTTCCCCAATAACTTTCCACCCCCACATACCTCTCCCTAGCCACCACTCCCCTTTCAGTATAATTCTTCTATTGGAATGTAAGGCCCATGAGAGCTAGGACTGCCTCTGCTTTTGTATTTGTACCCTCGGTGCTTAGCACAATGCTGGGCCTGCATGGCTTAGTGCATTTTCATTCATTTATTCTCTCATTCAACCTCCCCCTCCATCTCTACTATTTCAGTACCTTGTTGGTCATTTCTCTCTTTCTACAGTCACTGCTCAGACGAGATAATGATGCACAGAGTGAATTCATATGCACAGGAATTCAGGATGCTGCTGAAAAGGGACACTCCTCCCACTCCCTGGCTACAATCTGTCCTTGTGGATACAGCAGTAAACTGGCTACCTACCATCTATCTGAACATTTGTTACTGCATTGAATCATTGTGGCTGGTGACTGGTCTGAAGGAGCTACACAGAGCACAATACCCCTCCTGCCCACTGAATTTGGTTTTGAATGTGTGAGTCCTCATAGTGAGATCTGGGTCAATAAGTGTTTGTATCTGACATTCAGGTCAACAGATTTGAGATGAGGAAGACTAATTTATCAAGAGTGGCAATAGGCTTTCTCTTTCCCAGACCTGAGTTTAGTTTACCACACCCAAATTTCCCTTTGAGTTGGATTTTTTTTTTTTTTGGACACCTTTTCTCTAGAAAGAATGTGATAGGGACAGAATACAGGATTATATCGAACCCTGGCTGTTTATAGATCTCTACTCATTGGAATCCAGAAGTGCTCTAGCAGAGATGAGGGAGAGAGAGAGGAAGAAGATATCAGTATAATATGGAGAGACAGGACACATAACAAAGACATTAGTAACTAGTACACAAAAATCAGGAACTTAAGAACTCTCTACCTGAAAGCTGAGAGGGTGCTGGAGTAATGAAGGGAAGGAGAATCACATTAAAGACCTGGGTGAATTTAGCCTCGAGGGACCCCCTTGCTTATACATGTATCTATTCACTCCTTTTATCTAGAGTGCTACATGGGTCAGGGTCATACCCTAAAAGTAATGGACTCTGGTTTGCTTGCCTTCTCCCCTAAAAGATAAAGTGGTTCTGGATTGAAGTTATGTGAGGTTACTAAGAAACCATTTGGAGTGTGAGGTTGGGGACTAGGGAGTCAAGAAAGTTGTCAATTTTGAGTAAGGCTTTGGAGTAGAGGATGGACTAGCTTTGATTGAGAAGTGTAGGGCAGGCATTGCAATTTAGAGAAATGTTCTGCATAAGGTGTCAGAGGCCTGAGCCAGCTAAGCACATGACCAGATTTTCTTCTTACTTGAACAAAGTCCAGGCTAAGGGCTTAAGAGAAAATGATACTCGATGATTCATGTTACAGACCACAAACCACCAGCTGTCCAGAAGACCTCAAGGCTAACCCATAGTACCTACACTTCTTACAATCAACTTGGGAAAGGAACAAGAGCTTTGTCACACTGAATGATACTTGTAGTCACAGTTCATCTCCCCACCTTTAAGACTTGAGCAATGGGGTGTGAACAATGCATTCATCAATTCAGGTCTCTAACCAGCCACCCACAATCCCTTAGGGGGCCCACAATAAGTGGGCTATGGATGGAATGGTGGTTTCTGTGGCTGGGGGGAGGGGGAGGGGAGGCACATTTCTGGTCCTGCTGCTGTTGATAAAACTCTACAGCCCTAACAGAGTCCAGAAGAAAGGGAAAGTGCTCCTGTTTCACTGGTTTTTCACTTTCAACATGAGCCATTAATTCCGTGTAGCTTCAAATGAGTTTTCTTTTGTAGTCAACTATAACTTCACCTACACATCCTGCAAAATAAATACCTTAGCGTGATGGGGGAAGGGTGACTCCTTACTTCTGTGGACACAGTTTGGCTCCTCCCCCCTAGTCACCATCAAGTTTAATCCTGGCACTCCAGGACAGTGGAACAGTAGAAAGGCAGATCTGGTTGACTGGTTCCTGGCTCTCCCAGGGACACCCAGCCTCCCCCGTAGGTAATTCTGAAAATCCAAACAGTTCCTCGAATCCTGGGAGGCAGTCGTGGCTCCTCTTCCCCAAATCACATGAACCTGAAACTTCCTGGCTTCCCCCTTATCCTTCACCTCTCACCCCTTTTAATTCCTATCAGAGTTATTGCAGTTAACACTTCATTTAACAGAGGGTCATTGTCCAGCACCCTTTAACACAGTTGAGAAACAGGAAGCCAAAAGGGGCCCAGCTCTAATAGATCCACTGATGAAAGTTTCTGCCTCTGCTTCAAGGACAACCCCACACACTCTTGCTCTGAGTTTACTTGCTGGAATTTAGACAAAATGGATCAAACCTGATTGTTTCCTCAGCTCTATAATGCATTAGAATTAGCAAATTAAAGGTGGGGTGGGAGGGAGGGAGGGAGACAGACGTTAAAAGGTGTCAAAGAAGTGAGCAAAAGGGGACAGAAAAACTGGGGGAAACGGATACAAAAACTAGTATAGGGTATGGGAATGCCCCCCCCAACCCCAGTGGACCCAATAACTGGAGGTGAAAAATTTCCCCCTTTTTTTTGGTAGTAGGGGGCCGAAAGGGGTGTAGATTCTGGCTTCTATTTGACAATTTTCTCATCACTTGAAATCCGTTTGCTAACTTTTGGCTACGCGAAAATAACGTTTATAGCTTTTTCCTCTCAAGCCATTTGCTTATATTAGAAATGTCAATATCAGTTTTCTTGTATATGAAGATGGTTTTTTTTGAAGAAAATGCCAAGTAGCTCTTGGTAAAAACCGGAAGTAGTAATAATAACTGATGTTCACAATCACAACCTTGGGGGTTTGTTTTTTGTTTTTTTCAATCAGAGAATTCCATCACGAGCATTTCTCGGTTCCAGAAGACTAGCTAGGATGGTGGGATCCCACAGTCCGTATTATTCTGAAGAAATTTGTAGGGCACTCTTTTTCTTTTTTTGGTAATAGATTTTTTTTTTTTTAAGATTTCAGCAAGCAGTACATGCAGTACATCGGATGCGTGACTTGGGGGCAAATCGCTTGACCTCCCGGGGCCTCAGTTTCCCCATCTGTTAAAGCGGGGTAGGGTTTGAACTCGATGGCCTCCGAGGTTCCTTCTGTCCCTAACTCTGTGGATCTTCAAAGCCTCGCGTGGAAAACCACCTGCTCCCTCCGCGCCTGGGTTCTTAGCTCCACTTCCCTCGCGTGTTTATAGGCTGATATTCAAATAAACAGTGGGCGCTTATTAAGTTCTGGGAGAGGACTAGGCCCTCGGGGAGCTTACATTCTCGGTGGGGGAGGGGCGGAAGGCAGTGCTACAAGTCCATAAAGACGGGAGGGACGGTGTTGACTAACAATTGGCGGCACACAAGGAAGACGGAGGCCAGGGGGCAGCGGCTGCCGAGGTACGGGGTGAGCGTGGAGGCCTTCCCACCGCTCTCCGCCTCTGATCAGGCGGCACAAAACCGGTCCAAGAGCCGCGGAACCGCCGAGGGAGGCGGTTGGGGTGCAGTAACTGCCCGCGGAGGCGGGGCTACACGTTCAACGGACGCCCATTGGCGCGTTTTCTCGGGCGTCCCCCGCCCGGCCCCCTTCCCAGGTTTGGCACGCGCTCTCCCCGTGAGAGGAGGTGGGAGAAGGCGCCCCCTTGCGTGCTCTCGCGCGAGCCCTGAGGCCTCTACGACCCCCGAGAACCTGCGGCCTCCCGCTCTCGAGCCTCTTTCCGTTCGGACGCCCCGCCCCTCCTTCTTCGGACTTCCGGCCGAGCGGCTCCTCCCCTCCCTTCGAGGGGGCGGGGTAAAGAAAGCAAGGTTACCAATCAGAATGAGCTTCAGGAAAAAGGGGGTGAGGCCTGGGAGATTCGAACAGTGCCTCGAGACTTGGGGGTCAATTCCCGAAACTGGACGGAGGAAAAGGGTCCGCGGGCTGCGCAAGGTGGTGGTCCTGTGAGCGGGGTGCGGTGGGGCGCGCGCGAAGGATTAGCGTGGGGCGACAGGGTTGGGGTGCGACGGCAATTGGAGGTGACTGGAGATAAGAAAAGGTCGGGGAGGGAGGAAGGGGTCCCCGATGGGTTGGGATAAGGCTAGGAGGAGGGGGCTGCAGGGCCGGGGGGAGCGGGGCGTGCAGGGCCGGAGACTGGGGGGAGTAGGGAGTGCAGGGCCCAGGGGCAGGAGGGAGACGTACAGAGCTGGGGGGAGCAAGGCGTGCAGGGCCAGGGCCGGGGGCAGGAGGCAGTGGGGCGTGCCTGGTCGGGGGGGATTGGGGCATGCAGGGCCGAGGGACAGAGGGGTGTACCAGCCCTGGGGGCTTGGGCAGTGCAGGGCTAGGGGCTTGGGGCAGTAGGGAGTGACGGACGGGGAGAGTGGGGCGTGCAGGACCCGGGGAGGGGGCGTGCAGAGGGAGGGTGGGGGCTTGCAGCCGGGGAAGGGACCTTTCATGGAAGAGGGGCATCCGCGTGCAGCGGCTGCAGCAAGAGAGAAAGCATCCCCCATTCATATTCCTTGGGATGGAGGGGGAGGAGTTAGAATCTACACACATACACACACACACACACACACACACACACACACACACACACTTCGGCCCCGCCCCCTGGTGTATTTACTGGCAGAGGATAGAGTTGTTGGGTGCTGGAACTGTGGGATACCTGAGTTTAGTTCAGGTTCTGGACAAGTTCCCTTAACTTCCATTTGCTTCAGTTTCCTCATTTGTAAAATCGGGATAATAACAACGCCTATCTCCTAGGGTGGTTGTGAGGCTCAAAGGCGATCATGTTTGTAAAGTGCTCTCCATAGATGCTAGTTATTGTTAGCATCGCCATCTTCATCATCACAGAGTCGAGCAGACCTATCAAAAACTGGGGGTTGGGAGGCCTAGGCCTTTGTCCCAACTCTGCTATTCATGAGCTTGGGGCTCATGTCCGTGGTCTGTCAGGACAGGTTGCACAGTCATTTTTGTTTAATTTGTTTACTTCACGGTGTAGGAATTAGATCACTTCCGATCTCCCCCCTCCCCCTTAGAATGTAAGAGTATTTGGGGGGTAGAGACTCTTTTTGTTTGGTTTGGTCTTTATCTTTGCATCCCCATCAGTGTCTGACACACGGTGCTTAATGAAGGATTACTGAATTGAATCCCTATGGGCTCTGACAGTCTGTGATTCCATAACACTGGCTCTCTCAGCCTAAGCCAGAAGAACCGTGCCAAGGAGTCCACAGCATCTCCCAGGTGGAAGGGTCCTATGATCTAGTCCAGGGCTTCTTAAACCTTTTCCACTTGAGACCCTTTTTCACCCAAGAAATTTTTACATGACCCCAGGTATATAGCTACATAAAATAGGTATACTTAACCTTTTACAGTTGCCAATTTTTGTGACCCCTACATTCAGTTACATGACCTCATATGGGGTCACAAACCACAGTTTAAGAACTTTGATCTAATCCAATCTGTACCTGAAGGAGACTTCACTCTGCAGTGTCCCCACGAAGGGGTTATCTAGCTTCTTGAAAATCTATTGAGGGGAGGCCTGGCCACAGTCTTCAGGGGTGGCTTTGATTGTTAGGAAGTTCCACCCTCCGTGAAACAAGTCCATTTCTTATGCCCACTATCTGGGACCGATAGCAGAACCCAGAAAAGTCTGAGTGCCTGCTGTGGAGAATGAGGGAAGACCTAACAGTGCCATGCTTTTTTTCCAGTTCTGGCTCAAGCCGACTCTGCTCCTGCTAGCTACAACATGGAGAATTTGGAGGAAGGTAAGAAATCCATGGTGTTGCTGCTGGGATCAGGCCTGAGGCAGTCTGGACTCTGAATCACTTGCAGACCAGGGATATGGAGACAGAGGTGGGGGTGGGGGTGGGGAGGGATCAGCCTTAGCACCTGTTATTTCTCCCTTCAGACGTAAAGTTTATTGTGGATGAGACATTTGATTTTAGTGTGCCATCACCTTCTGACAGGTAAGGATTCCTTTGTCCTGTTTTTCTCTGCATTCATCACTCGCTGCAGATCTAAAGCCTTGAGGACTGGGCAGTTTGGCCAGGTTGGGTGGCTAGGTTATTGGTGCCGTCAAGCATCAGCAGTAATGGTACGGAGCTGGGAGGGAACGATAGTGGCTGTGTTGGGATCTCAGGACAGCCGGGAGAATAAAGACATTTGCTAGTCCATCATTGTGGAGTTTTCCTGAGCCAGCCCTGTCCAAGGTGGTCTGCTAGCTGTTTCACTTGCTAGTTGGTACAGTTGCAGAGGAGTGCTGGCTCTCTGAAAAGTCAGGACACACTTTTAAGTTTAACCTTCATTATTAATACTTTACTTTCTTAATTGTAGACAATCCACAGAACAACAAATCTAACCCTGATTTGTAGCATCTGTCAGTTTCTGTGATTGTCCCTGGAGCCTAAATAAGTGGGCTCCAAACACATTCCTATTGGCTCTCCAAGTAGCATCTAGACACTAACTTTGTAGCCAGAACAGAAGCTAGAACTTTAAATGGATGGAAAAAAAAAATAAGAAGCACTTACTATGTGCTAGGCACTGTGGTACTCACTGAGAATAGAAATCATTTAGCCACGGTCCCTGCCCTCAAAAAACTTAATATTCTAATAGAGGAATACACTCCATAGAGTGGAAAGCTGACTTTGGGTTCAGCTGGCAGACCTGTTGCTTGTTCCCTAGTCCTGTCCCATACTGCCCCACTCTTTTCCCCGGGTGGGAATGGTGCCTGGTTCTGGAACATCTAGGTTTGCTCTCTAACTTAGCCGTGATGAGGAGGACGCCGCTGACCTGGTGATCCCTGAACAGCCACCGAGGCGGGGTCTGGCCCACCGGAGTGACCTGAATACAGTGGCTGAAGAACCCCAGGGGTTAAGGCTTAGCTTAGGCCCCCTCAGCCCTGAGAAGTTGGAGGAAATTCTTGATGAGGCTAACCGCCTGGCAGCTCACCTGGAGCAGTGTGCCCTGCAGGAGAGGGATACCACTGGTGATGGCAAGGGGCGGCGGGTGAAGGCCAGTCCCCGGAGGGAAACGTTTGTGGTAAAGAACAGCCCTGTGAGAGCCCTGCTGCCCACTGTGAGCTCTTCCGTCCGTGGTGCCTCCTCTCCAGGAGGCCTGACCCCCTGCCTCCGGAGCAGTGAGAAGAAGGGGTCAGGCAAGGTTCTTCGAGCCACATCTGGGAAGAAGCCCTCTAGCGCTAAGAAGGTGAGTCTGGACAGACAATACACCAAGGGACCCAGGAAGGCCGGGTTTGTCACCCAAGTGATGTTGGTCCCTGCCCTTCCAGAGGCTGTCTTGGGGATGGGGCTTGGGGACTGTCTGTAGCCAGTCTAGTGTGAACCATACAAAGGGGATTCCAGTGGGAAGTATTGTATTCAGACCTGGTGGCCACATTTTTAGAAGATAAGTGACAAGGTAGAGTGGAGGGCATCCAGGATCATGAGAGGACTGGAGGCCATGCCATAATAATTAGCATTTATAATCACTGCTCTGTGCCAGGCACTGTGCTTAGCTTAGCATTTTATAAATATTATCTCACTTGATCCTCACAGCAACTCTGTGAGGTTAGGTGCTCTTATTATTCCCATTTTACAAATGAGGAAACTGAGGCAAGGGTTAAAAGACTTGTCCAGGGTCACACAGCTAGTAAGTATCTGAGGTAGGATTTGAACTCAGGTCTTCCTAACTCCAGGCTCAGCACACTATCCATTGCACCATCTAGCTGCCTTGGGCATATTTAGACTTTAGAAGAAAAAACTTATGGAGGACATGATAGTTGTCTTCAGTTAATTGAAGGACATTCATGTGGAAGTGATTAGATTTGCACCGTGACCCTTTTTTCCATACTGGGGCCATACGAGGCCCATCACCGGTTCGGTCTAATGTTGGGGTTGTTTTACCACAGAAAAGGTCCTGCTGAGGGCTGGGCTTGGAGATTTGCCTTTTGTGCCCTCCTGTTTCCTTCCTCTCTCTCCACTTCTCAGGAGGGGCCTACTGGCAGTGTGTTCCCTACCACACGAAGCCAGCCTTCTCCCATCAGCCGCGTCACCCCTCCAGCCCGGGGAAAAGGGGGACCCAGTGGGAAAGCGCCTGCTCTGGGTAAGCAGGATGTGGCCACTTTGCCTTGGAGAGGACAGGTCCTGGGGCGGTCGTGGTTCTGTTTGCTTAGAAACACCCTTCTTTCCTCTCAGGCTCAGCTTCCACCACCCGGCCAGCCCTCGCCCCACAACTCCCTCCAAATACCGTTCAGCGCCCAGCCCGGACACAGGCTCCAGCTGGCAGGCCCAGCAGGCTGCCCATGCCTACTGCCATCCCCAAAGCTGCTGGCCAGGCCTCACTCTCCAGCAGGAGTCCCCTGTCTGGGAAAGGCAGCCTGCCCCCAGAATCTGCCCCACCTCGGAAAGGGTCATCAAGGTCCAGTACAGCTGGACACCGAGGTGAGGAGGGATGGACTTGGGGGAGGAGACCCCCCCAGTAGGAACATCAAACAGGCCCATCTTGACCTCACCATTGCCAAGGGCAACTGCAAATAGCCTGCTTTCCCTTTAATTCACAAACAACTTAAAGAGGGGGTGCCTCTTGTAGGCTTTGCTCACTGGACCACTGGGCTCATGACTTCTACTTTCCGCTTTCTACTGTGTCTCCTTGTTAATTGATTTCTTTTGTTTTCCCCCACCAAGTTCCTGCTACCCAGAGGTCAACCGTCCCAGTCTCCGCTGCTTCCCGAAACCATCTGCAGTCCCCTAAGAAGGTGACAATCCCTGCACTCACTAGGTAATCTATATTGGGGCACATTGAGCACTCAGAACTGCTGCCCCTAAGGCTGGTTGGGTACCAGGAATGGTGCCTGAGGCTTCCCTTGCCTTACTTTTTAGAGGGTCTTAAGGATTTGGAACTCAGCTGGGGAACCAAATGGAGTAGGGCTGTTGGGGGCACACCAGCAATTCAAGGAGCTCCTCATTGTGTCTATAGGTAATGAGATCATGCCTGTGAAAGCAAACCTTAGGACCAAACCACTCCATGGGCACCTGGGCTCAGGCCATTCTCTCAAGCCATCTATCTTTCTCCAGCTTTTAAGAGGAATTATTTCCGTCATTACCATCCAGACAAAGGTCCTGGACCTACCAGACCCTGATGCCTTGGCTCCAGAGAGCCTTGGGGGAAAAGGGGAAATCTTGCTTGAGTTGAATGAAGGGAAAGTATTTCTGGGTTGAAAAGGGTAGGAGAAATTTCTGTTTCTTGAAGTGTAATATAACCCCTCCCCCCCCAAAATGAAGAGTGAATGTAACCCCTTCTCCCTTCCCATCTCCACATGACCATCCCCCTTTAGATTTAACTCTTCCAATGTTACTCAGCTGGGCACAACTTTGATGAAGTGCCCACTTCCATGGTCTCGTGTTCTCATCTCACCTCCCAGGAGAGGTGTTTCTGAATCACATCTGCCACGGACTTGGTATTGGCTTGGGATGTGCCATGCCAGGTTCTGTCTTTTTCCCAAGTCTGTCTTCTGTAAATACTTTTCAGCTCCTAAATGACCAGTTTTATAATTCTCATAGTTTATTTTTTTAAAAAAAGGTATTTTGTAAAAATAACTTTTGTGTCCTTATAGAAAGTGATTGTTCCATCTTCAATAAATGTTTTGTCAACTTTTGCTTGACTTTGAGGTTTGGGAGGTGGGATGGGCGGGGGTGTGGGTGGGGGTGAGAGAATGCTGACATCATCGACAAACCCTTGCCAGAATTAGCCTTAGCCTCCAGTTTTCTCTGCATTATGGTGGATTTGGGGGTATTAGGTTGGGGAAAGATGCTTCCCTTTGGAAGGTGAGGGGGGAGCTATGGTCCTAGCATCCAGGTTTCTGGGAGTTGGAATGAGAACCTTCTAGAGGGTCCAGATCAGGAAGTTAAACAGAACTTCTCTGGAAGGGATGAGTGGTCTGAGCATTTAGGGCTGCTGAGGATTGGGTGAGTGGAGAAAGCTAGAGAACAGAACTCCATCAGGAAGACCTAGGTTCATGCCCCACCTCTGACGCTGGCCTGGGTGTCACCCTAAGCGACCAAGACATCTTTCTTAAGACTGGCAGTTGTGGAGCAGAAGCCTGCCTGCACTGTTAGAGTGGCAGGGGGTGGGGAAGGGGGTGCTGATGCTGCCTCTGACCTCCCCACAGCAGCCGTCCTCACCCTCCTCTAAGAAGTGAGGAGTGCAGGGGCAGCTAGGTGGCGCAGTGGATAGAGCACCGGCCCTGGATTCAGGAGTACCTGAGTTCAAATCCGGCCTCAGACACTTGACACTTACTAGCTGTGTGACCCTGGGCAAGTCACTTAACCCTCATTGCCCAGCAAAAAAAAAAGGCTGGACGGAGAGTGCTGTCAGGGGTGCATGTGCCCCTCTGCAGGGCCCTTCTGTGGCATTCTTCTCCCTTCGAACTGACAAGGTTCTTGTGTGATTTTACTTAAAGGCAATGCTTGTAGGTGGGGAAGGCACACTCATCTCTTCCCTACAAGACATCCCTTCTTGGCATTGATGCAGTATGGTGCATGGGCACTGTTGGTGTTTACCAGCTTCTGGGATCATGGACAAATAACTTCACCTACTTCCCTAAGCCTCCCATGTTCCCTCCCACCCAGGTGGTTGTGACCCAAAATGTTCCTGCTCCCCTAAGCTCCTTGATGGACAAGGTAGGGGTGCCTCCTACTGTTTCTTTGGCCATGGGAGAGAATCAGAGCGACTTAGCTGAGGAAGTGCCAAGCTTGAGATCTCCCCTCACCATCCAGGTGAAGATAAGTCCCCAGCACCCAGCTCATGGGCCAGAGCTGGACAATGACCCAAGGCCATTGAGTCAGACCCCCTCATCTAGAGAGGGAACTGAGATAAGAGCCTAACTTCAAGAAAGCAAGATTGCAACCTAGCTGGCAATGCACCAGGTCATCTTGCAACACTAAATGCCAACAGAATTGACCGTGGTCCCATCTTCCTCAGGGCCAGAGCTGGTTAGTCCAAATGGGAACTTTTCCAATCTACCATGGCATGGGGGTATAGACATTAAGCAATGTATGTGTTCTGTCCCCACCTAGGGACCACAGGGTCTACCACATCCATGGCAGGGCTGGGCCCTGCCGCTGGCTGCTCCCCACAAGCCTCTTTTAGGGGGCCTTGTCACTGACCTGGTTCTTGGCTAGTTGCCCTCCAGTTCTTCACCTCACCCTAACCCTACTTTGTCATCCTCCTTTCTCTTCTCCTTCATTTTCTCCCTCGGAATCTCGACTGGCTGCTTTGCCCACAGACTGAGTGACACTTCTGCCAGAGAAGGAGACAATCAGATTAAGGGTCCAGGCCTCAACTGATAAAAGCCCCTCACTGTGCAGATAAGGAAGTGGAAGCCCCAAAATGGGAATTTGTGACGGGACTTGAACCTAGATCCCGACTCCACACCCAGCATCCTTTGGGAAACTAGGAAAAACCTGAAAAGATGGAAGGGCCTACTAAGACCCTAGATTTCAAGCTAGAAGAGATGAAGGGGCAAAGGCCCAGAAAAAACGAGTGGTTTATCCGGAATCCTGGAGGGACACCCAAGGGAAAGAGGCAGGATCGGAAGCAGGCCCTCTGAGTGCTAGTCCTGTGTTCTCTCCCAAACCAATCTTTTTAGAGATTTACTCCAATCCCCTCTTACAGAGGAAGAAACCGAGGCCCCCAGGATTAGTCACATGAACTGTTCACCAGACGAGCACGGAAGGTTCTCAGTCACCCTTCCCAATCTCAGCCCTGCCCTGGGGAGACAAGACCGTGACGCCATGGTGCCCATATTGGGCTCAAGGGGCTCCCATCTAGATAACTCCTTCCTGCCCAAGTGGCTGCCTCCGGGCTCACCACCAGTGCTGTGCTCCTTGGGAATGACCAGAACAGCCAGAGTGCTGACTAAGGTTTTGTGGTGAGCATGAGTCACCTTAATGAAAGCTTAGGGCTTTCATTAGGCAGCTGTTGGGCTGGGCCACCCCAAAGGTCTGGCTCACAGTCTGCCCCAAAAGCTGTCTGAGCTTTCTCTGTCCACACCACCTCCCCTTCCTTCCCGAAGAAAGAGGCAAATGGGCTGAGCTGGCAGTGCTCAAACCTGCGAAGAACGAGTTTATTCAGTGGAGGGAGGAGGCCAAACAAACAAAAACCCTATAAATATTTACAGTGACAATCCAACAATTAGTAACAAGTTGAGTCCGGCATCTTTGTGGGTTTTAAAGTCTTCAAGTAGTAAAAGCAGTTACAGTTTTAACCCTTTTCAGGAATTAGAAGGGGGAGGAGAGGACTGGGAAAGAGACGGGCAACTGAAGGCTAGAGGAAGGGTCATAAACTAAGCTAACCTTACAGATAACAAGCATCAAATCCACCAGTCTGGGGCCTTTCTTCCCAGCACACCTGCCCCAGGAGGAAAGTTGGCAACATCAGAATTCGGGCCACGTGCTTAGGATAAACTGACTCAAGCAGCTGGCAAGACGGTGGGGGCTGAAACCAGTTTCTCCCTCAGAAGGGGAGCCTGAGCCTGAGCCTGCACCTGAAGGAAGTGGCCCAGGGGCTCTGGCCCCTAAGCCAGAAGACCACAGAAAACCACCAAATTCACGGTGTCAGATGCATCCATGACATCCTCTGGGGCCAAACACAATCCCATCCCAACATAAAAGGCAAATAAATTAAAAATAATATATATTATCTCTCTCTTCAGAGGGAATGGGGGGGCAGAACAAGGGGAGGATAAGGAAGGAAAAGAATGGTTCCTGGGACTTTGAAGAAGAGAGGCAATTCTGAGACAAGAGTAAAAACCAGAAACCCGCCTCGGAGGCCACAGCAGGTAGCGGCAGGTGGGCTGCAGTCAGAGCTGAACCCATCCCCCCCCCCAACCTGAGAGCCCTCCTGATCCCTGGGCAAACCCAGCCCCAGCCGCAGCCCCAGCCAGGGAGAGGTCAGCCAGCCAGGACCTCAGCCTTCCCCATCCGTCTCCAGAGCAAAGGCGAGCAATGTAAACGGCCCCTCCCCAGCATGGTTTGGGCAGAAAGAAAAAAAGCACTTTTGGGTCAGCAAACTGAGCAAAAACCTTGGTTCTTGAGCACTGCCAGAGGCCTAGAGAAAAAGAAAGGGGGCACCATCCCCAGCAGGGTCAGGGACTCCTGGGTCCTTTCCCTGTTACATTTGTTCATGCAGCATTGGGGGGCAGGGGGCTGGTCCTTTTAGCACCCCTCCTGCCCCCAGACAGGGGTCTTCAGTTCTCGAGAGGACAATGCGAGGGGCAATCATGGTGTGTCTCTTGTCCTCTCTCCCCCATACTGGAGCCTATCTGGGGGTGCAGCTGGCAAGGCTCAGTGTCCCCGGCAGGAAGTGTGTGGCTTTGTCCTTTTCTTTTGGTGATGGCAGAAGGGGGCAGGAAGTTCCCATGCCCCCCCAGGACCTTCCCCTCCTCCCAGAGGCACAGCAGATGGGAAACTGGGGGGAGGCAGGGGGGGATCCTGGGAGATCCCATCCTCTAGTGGGCGGAGTAGAGTCAGTTTTCATCATATAAAAAATTCATCCCTGAAGACACAAGAGCGGAGATCCTTCCAGTTTTTTTCTTTCTTTTTTTCCTCTTTTCTGAAAAAACGTTTCCTTGGAAGTGTGGCCCCAGGGGTCCAAAGTGCATTGGGGCCAAGGGGAGATGGCAGGGGGTGATTGGCACAAGAGAGGCTGGGGGAGTGGGCATTCCTCCCGGCAATGCCCAAAGGCTCCTCAGATGGATGTCTCGTCACTGCTGTGGGGCGGGAAGAGGGAAGTTTGGGGGTGGGGAGGGGGATGGGGAAAAAAGCACAAGACACGGTATGGGGGCATGAGAGCAACGGTCGAGGGAGAGGGGAGCCTTGGGCGTGGGGGCCGCGGGCCCGGGGTTAATGCAGGAAGTTAAAGAAGAGAAATCTGGAGATGCAGGAAAGGAAAAGTGACAGAAAGGCAGAGAGCAGGTTAGTTTCAGAGTAGAGGAGACAGAAGCTTTCAACCAGAGAAGGAAAACAGGAAAGAAATCCCAGTCCTCAGTGTCCTCAACATCCCCCCCCTGAAAGCTGTGTCCCCGACCTTCCCTGTGTAGGCTTCTCTCCCTCCTGGCTGCCTCCCTGTCCCCTTCAGAGTCCTCCGGACAGAGACAATGGCCCCACCGATGGAGGGGCTGTCCCAGAGAGCGACGGGCACCTGGGGACCCCAAACCCTGCCACGGGAACAGCTGCTTTGGAGGGAGTAAAGGGGAAGGAGGGGAGCTGGTCAGGGCCTTGGGGCCCTGCCCAGGGCATGTACTCACTCGGAGCCCGACGAGTCCTCATCGACTGTGCCTGCCTTGATGCTCATGGCGATAGGAGTGACTCCATTCAGCTGCTCCTGCAGCGTCTGTCGGGGAGGTGGACGGGGTGGGAGGGGGCCGGCCCGGCTGCCCTCACTGGCTGTTGAGCCCCGGGAAGACCCAGTGCCCGGCTCAGGGGGCAGCCGCAGAAGGTTGCTTTTCTCGCTGATGGTTGGGAGACACTTCTTCTTGAGTATGCCTAGGAGGGAGGGAAGCAGCAGTAATTAGGGCCTGGCAGGAGCAGAAATGGACTCTGCTGAGGACAAACACAGCCAAGGGGGAGAGAGGCAGAGAAAACATATGAGTAAGAATAACCAGAAGGTAAAGCCTTCTTAGAATATGGTCCTAGTTGTAACTTTAGGAGAGCCATGATTTGAACTCAGATCTTCTGCCAACAAACACAATACGTTCCCCCACTATATTCCAGTGTGTATATACACACACACACACACACACACACACACACACACACTATATTCTTGTACAGGAAGGGTTGGGGTTGTGTAGGGGGTGGTGGGAGCAAACTATACTCAGGGGAAAAGGGCAGGCCTGAGGCTGAGTGGCTCACCTTTGTGGGGCTGCACAGTGGGTCCGGGCAGGGGGCCCAAAGGGCTGTCTCGACACAAGGCTTCTCCATTCTCTTCCTTGGAGGCTGTCACAAGCTCACTAGGCCAAGGAGCTTTGCCAGGCCCTGGGCCTCCATCAGCTGGAGGAAGGAAAGCAGGTCAGGGGCCGGGAAGCCTCTCCCCCAAATTCATTTCCCAAGAGCCCCTGAGCTGCAGGATGAGGACTCTCCAGGCCAGGCCCCTCCCCAGAGGGGCTCAGTGTTGTGGCTCCCAGCCACTCAAACTGCCCTGTCTACCTTTGGGGGTACTATGTAACGGCAATCTTTCAGCACCAGGTCCCAGCAAGCTGTCCCAGCCTGGCTCCCCAGGAAAAGCACCATCTTCCTCTTCTTCCTCACTGTCCGATGAGTGGGTGGATGCATAGGAACCACTCTGGTCATCCTCCAGAGACAAGTCGCTGTCCGAGTCTGTGTCAGGCCCTGGAGGGGGTGGGAGTGGGAGTGGGAGAGTCAGGGGCGGCTCCTTCTCTGTGCTCCCCCACGGACACCAGAGCTACAAGCTTGGGGCACCATGGGGTGGGTGTGGGATTATGGACGTTCCCCATATGCCCACCAGAGGGCATTCGCGAGCTCACCGTGCTGCTGGTCTTGCGCTTCCAGAAACAGAACTCCTGGGTCCCCCAAGGCAGCCGGTCCTTGGCCAGTGTTCAGACTTGATTCTTCCCTGCAGGGAGACCCATCCACACTGTAGTGGGATCCATTTCTTTATGGTGGCCTGCTCGTCTTCTCCCTGCCCCCAACTCTCTGACCTGACTCTTTTCCAAGGGTTTCAGTCCCAGACCCGCTTCCACAACTGCTCCCTCATCTCGCCTCTCCCCCTTTCTTGTTTTCAATGACCAGTTGAGTTGGTCTGGCCAGATCGGCCTCAAGAGAGCACCTTGTCTTTGGGAGCCCAAGAGCCTCACCTGAGCAGGAAGGGAATGTAGCTGGGCTGACTCTTGCCTGAGCGGCTGGCACTGTGCAGGGAGCCAGCCGAGTCTCCATAGGGCTGGTAGAGTCGTCCATCTACATAGGGACTGGGGCAGTTGTAGGACTGAGGATGGAGATGAAGGTGAGCAGTGATAGCCAGTGAGCTCGTCCCCAGCATCTTATTATGCTTCTCACAGGGCAGGCCCTGTATTCCTGGTCCTCACTTTCCTTTTGTTTGCTACGACAGCCCCTGGCCCGGGTATGGGCTCTCAGTAGTAAAAACCAAAGTAAGAAATTTCTGAGTGGAGTCAGTACTTGTGAAGGAACTCATCCCTCAAGCCTTTACAGGATCTGACACACCACCTCCAAAGGCCCTCTCAGATTCAAGCACTTGCTACTTTTTGCAAGAAAATATTTCTGGTGTTTTTACATGATTGCACATGTATAACCTATATCAAATTCCTTAGTGTCTCAGGGAGGGGATAGGGAAGGGACGAAGGGATAGAATTTGGAACTCAAAAACCCTGCAAATGTTAAAAATTGTTTTTACATGTAATTGGGGAAAAATAAAATATTAAAAATGTTTTTAAAAAAGACAATATTTCTGGGGGCAGACTACCTCACAGGCACTACTCTTGTCTCCCCCTCAAAGTCCCCCATTAGTTCCCTCTAGAACTACAAGTCAAACATTCCTAGATCTCTGCACCCACTACCTCTTTATCCCAGACATAAGCACTGTCCCCATTCTGCCTTTGGGGAACAGGGAGGATTTGTGGAATGAAATTCAACCCAGCTGGCATTTCCTAAACACCAGCTCTGAACTCCATGCAAGTCACTGTGCTGGACACTGTGGATTCAGACAGAAATTGTCTCCACCCTCCAAATGCCTGGCAGTGCAGCATCCCTGTCCCTAAGGTCCACACCCCAGAAGCCCTCACTTCCAAGGGGTTTTGCCTCCCTTGGCCCTACCCAAACCACCCCAGTCCCCTTCCCTTCCTCCCCACCCCCCTCACCGAGGTTAGAGTGGACTTGGTAGTAAGGGCAGGGTCAGGGCTGGGTTTGTGGCTACAGGCAAATCGCAGGGCCTTACGGACCTCCTTGCTGAGCACTACATATGAGAGGAAGATGAAGGGGCCCTGGAAGGAGAAGAGGGAGGTAGGGGGTGTCCAGGAGTCAGGCAGCCCCAGCTACCCCCTCATGACTACAGACCACTGAAGGCCCCCAAGCCCTCGAGTAGCTCTCCCCTCCCATACCATACACCCCCAATCTCAGCCAGCAGCCCAGGGCCAGAGGGCTCTTTTGGGATGCCCCATGGCCACCCCAGCCACAGCCAGTACCTGGACACAGTTGCAGGCAGCAAAGAGGTGGTGAAAGAGAAGAGCATCACTGTTGACAGAAAGCAGGGCCAGCAGCCACGTGGCACTGAGCAGGAGCAGCACCGCAAAGGCCGAGCGCAAGCCTGAACTGAGGAGAGATGGGGCACTGCCCTGTGAGCCCCAGGAAAGGAAGGCCTGGCCCCCCCGTAGCACCCTCTCCTGTGCCGTAGCAGACATGGCCTAGGATGCTGTCCCTACCCCTGGTGTCACTGCCCCATACTCACACGGTGCCCTTCTTCTCAAACCCCTGGCGCTGGGCAGTGCACGAGGCACGGGCTGCCAGCAGATACAAGAAGACACTCATCTGGGTACAGGAGAGAAGCAATGTGACCAATGGAGGAGGGAGATGAGTGCAGCCCCCCTCCCAAGAGGCCTCCCCATCAGAAGGCGCCCTGCTGAGGGCAGGGGGAGTTGGAGCCTGGCTCTGCGCCCCGGCTCTCACATGGTCGGGGCTTAATCAACATTTCTGGTTTGCTTTTAGGAGAATGGGAGAAAGCCCAAAGCCACCTGCACATGCCTCCTGCCCCTCAGCACCACCTCCCACCTCCTCTCCACATGGAGGAGGTTCCAGCTAGACTCTCCCCCCCTCAGCTCTCACCGAGACTGCGAAGGCCACAGGGCCAGCAAAGCTCCAGATGAGGGTGTCATAGACGGAGAGCCAGCAGAAGTCAGGGTTCCCATAGCCCTCAGGGTCCAGTCCCACTGCCAGGCCTACGGAAACAGGAGAGACAAGGGTCAGGAACTGGAGCATGGAAGAGTAACGATGATGATAATAACAATAACGTGATGATCAAAATAACAAGAATATCATGACTGTTACAGCCAACATTCCCAAGGTGCTCCGTGTGTGCCGGGCCCTGTGCTAAGGGCTTTTTACAGGTATTCCCTCACTTGATCTTCACAACCCCCCTGGGAGACAGGGGCTATCATTATCACTCCCATTTCACAGATGTAGGAATAGAGGCAGACTGATGTTAAGTCACTTGCCCAGAGTCACACAGCAAGGGAATATCTGAGGCTGGATCTGAACTCCTGACTCCAGGCCCAGGGCTCAATCCACTGTGCCACCAGCTGCCATAGGGAGAAGATGACAGGGTCCCTGGGTTTCAGTGCCATCCTGGTTGTCAGGGGGGCCTAACTTTGGGCTCCCAAACATTGTAGAACAGATGACCGGCTCCTATATGGCTCAGGTGGACCTGGTACCATCAGCCGGGCAGTGACAGGCCTACTATGAAAGAGGTGGATACCTGTGATGAAGGCGGGCACTCCCCAGCCCAGCATGTAGTAGAAGCGCATGGGGCCAGTGTTGACGTCTCGAACCTCAGTGAGGGCACGGTACAAGTGCAGCGCCTCCAGCAGTGCCCAGGAGAAAGCGCAAAGGTACAGAAAGTGCAGCAGAATGGCGATGACTGTGCAGGCAAACTGTGAGAGCAGGGCACAAACAATGACTCAGGCCAGCTGGCCCGAGGGTCTGTTGGTCCAGGGACAGAGGCTGGGCCCTGAAGCCAGAGTATGTGTGCAGGGCATGCAGAGGTTCTTATCCTGAGGTCTGTGAACTTGGGCGGGAAAAATGTCAACTTTATATGAGGATAATTCTCTGTATTTCATTTTACATACATGATCCTGAGAAGGGTCCATGATTCACAGAACAAGGGAAGAGCCCCTGGTCTGGGCCACAGAAGAGGAGGATCTAGGTATAGGTGTCAGAGAAAATGTAGGAGATGGGCTGGGAGAAAGTGCCAGGGGTTGGGGAGGGGGAGAGGGAGGGAGGGAGGGAGGGAGGGAGGGAGAGAGAGAGAGAGAGAGAGAGAGAGAGAGAGAGAGAGAGAGAGAGAGAGAGAGAGAGAGAGAGTGTGTGTGTGTGTGTGTGTGTGTGTGTATGCGTTTGTTTTGAAGGGAGTGACAGAGGGAGTTTGGGGGGGCAACACAAGAGTCGTGGAGAGAGGTCCAGGGAATCACGAGGGAGCATGATGATGTACAAAAAGGGTACAAGTAGAAGGGACTGATTTCAGAAGGGCCCCCAGGGAGCCAATGAAGGACTTTGGCTGAGGGAGGGGGAAGCAGAGAAGGCAGGCAGACACTCACCGGCAGGTCAGCCTGATTGATACCCAACAGGAAGACAAGCTGGGCCAGGCCAAGGGCAGCGACCAGGTTCCTGCGGATGCCATGCTGGTTAGAGCGCAGAGCCCGCAGGAAAGCAAGGAAGAGGAAGGTGAGGAGCAGGGCAGCCAGGGTCACACCCAGGGCTGCATACGTCACTGTCTTCAGGGGCAGGATCTCCCCATTCTGCAGGGCAGAGGAGCGCAGGTCAGGGTCCCCTCACCCCCAGTCCCACATCTTCCTCCCTCCTCCCAGTGCCATGAGCCCCACCTCCCGACGGGACACGTCCATGAGCACTGCAAAGCTGGTCATGTGGTTACACTGGCAGCTGACGTGGCTCTCGTTCCTGAAGACCACCTCGCAGCCCCGGGCTGACCAGCCACCTGTCCCGCTCACCCTGGGGGAAGAAAAGGGAAGCAGGACATCAGTGGGTTTGGGGTCGCCAAGGTATGGAGCTGGGGGTGGGGCTGGTGTTTAACCTTTATAACTCTTCTTGCTCACACATCCAAATTCTGATTGGGGGGTAGAGAGATAGAGAGGAACAGGCATAGGGGTCCTGCTCCATGTGTGGCCCTGCCCCCTGGTCCTTGCCACCAGTGGCCCAAGTGACCACAAAAGGGAGTGGAAGTGTCCAGGCCCCAGGCTTTGCCAGAGAGCTCACAGAATCGAGTGGTTCCAGAAGACACATATGGGTTTCGAGCGCTCCTCAGTCTCCAGAAGCCGGAACTGCACCGTGACAGGCTTGTCCAGGGCCCTTGGCAGCTGATCCTCGTCATCATGGACACTGATGCTCACCACTGGCGTGTTGATGACAGGACGTTTGGGCACCCTGGTGGGGAGGAAGGAGATGGCACCCCAGGGCCATGCAGGGTCACAGGTGCACACGCGTGCACACGCACATGCACACGCTATCTCAATGTCAGCCGCTCTCACTGAGCCCATTATAGCCACAACCCCCCTGATCAGGATGGGGCTCCTGGTCTCTGCCCAGTTCCTTTGCGTCAGAAGAGATGAAGGAATACGGCAATAGGTGCCACGCTGAACTCACCGAAGACTGCGCTTGTCAGGGTCATAGTTGTGGGGCAGTAGCCCAGCCAGGGTGCGGTAGATGATGACGCTAGCCACCGCCTGCCCCTGGCTTAGCTCTGGGTGTCTTCTCTGCCGCCGCCCCAGCTCCTCTTGCTCTCGGGCCTCACCTGGCGCCACTGGCCCGCTTGCCGGGTGATGGTCTGAGGAGCACAACAGAGAGACTTTTAGCTCAAGGGCGTCTCCTTACCCTTCCTGTAAGATACTTCCCCAATATGGTCCCCAGGTCTGCACAGATCCTTCCACTGAACTCAGATCCTTCTCTTTCCACCCCCAAGTCCTCTGCCTTTGAATCCATCTCCCCGTCCATCCTCCTTGGAGCTCACCCCCACCACACTAACCTTGACTTTCTGTTGGCTTAAAAACAGATTCAGGGAGGATGACAGTTGTCTCAAGATCAGGGGGCCGCTCCCCCCGAAGTGCCTCGTAGTGGGGCAGCTTGGCCCCAGCAAAGTTCCCTTTGTCCAGGCGCACAACAGAGATGACTAGGGGAAGGGAAGGACATGATAGGTCAGGTCTCCCTAGCCTTAAGGGGTGAACTACAGCCCAGAGATTCTCTTTTACTCGAAATTTCATATGTGGGACTTGTTAGTTTCCCAGAAGGACTGCCCAGGATACCCTTTCCACCTGCCCTGCCCTTACCTTCTGGTCCCATGCCAACCCATCAGAGCTTCTTTTTTTTTTTTTTTTTTTTGGCGGGGCAATGAGGGTTAAGTGACTTGCCCAGAGTCACACAGCTAGTGAGTGTCAAAATGTCTGAGGCCAGATTTGAACCCAGGTCCTCCTGAATCTAGGGCCGGTGCCTTATCCATTGCACCACCTAGCTGCCCCCAGAGCTTCATTTTTAATTGCTGAATGGGCCAGTCTCAGTCTCCCCATCTTCACCCCAGTCCCCCACAGAACCCAGTCCTGACCAATGTTGGGTGTGATGATGGTGAATGGGCTCAGGTAAGTGTGGCGCATATTCTGGGCAAGGGCACTGGCATAGGCCTCATAGTGGTGCAGCAACCAGGCTGTGCCACCTTCCGTCTGCTGAATCAGTTCCCAGTGACGCTTGTTGCCAACATCTAGAAGGGCACTGCCAACCCTCAACAGATTCTGTGAGAGAGAGAGAGAGAGAGGAACAGAAGGGAGCAGAGTCAGGCTATGGAGGCCTAGCTCTCCTCACCCACTCCCTGGTATGGTGGCAGGCAAAGTTAGGTCCCAGTTTCAAAGAGACTTCCTTCTCCTGTCTACGATGCACCTCCTCTCTCCTTCCTTGTTCAACCTAGGTATCTGTGATGAGCCCCGATCACATTTCTTCTGACTTCTGCTTGCTCTGACCGCACCCTGAGTTTCTAGAGGGAAAGGGCTGGGTCCTGCTCCCACCTCTGAACCCAACATGCCCAGGATGGGAATCTGCCTGGGAAGAACTTCTTCCAACTTCATCACTGCCTGGCCCATCCTGAGGCTATCCCCCCTCCCCCCACCACCTCAAAAGTCTCCCTCTGCCCTGAGTACCCTGCCCCCACCTCTGTGAAGTGCACATCCTGGGTTGCAGCCAACCCAAAGCCGCGCTGGACGCTCTCATGAGCCAGAAGCTTAGTGGCCAGCTGGTAGGCCACTTTGACGTCACTGCCAAAGTAGCCAGCGGTGTGCTGTGTGGCATTTCGAAGCAGCACTGCCAGTCGCTGGGAGCGCCCAGCATCCAGGCCCGACTCATTCCTCTGCAGTCGTTCAGCCTGGGGACATGGGGACACAGAGATGGAGGAATGAGAAACCAGAAGGAGGGGAACATGAGGAGATTGGAAGTATAATGACAAACACTGACATTAAGAAAGCACTTCACCCAAGGCTCATGAAGCCAGGTGAGGCAATGGGGTTGGGGGCTAAAGGCCTTGTCCGGGACCACAGAGCCAGACCTTCCTCACCCCTAGGCTAGCATGCTATTTGCTGTAACACACAGGCACCGCTTTCCCGAGTGGGGATACAAGGGCTTGGGTCTTTGACGAGCAGAACCACAGTCTCCCTTCCTTCTCTCTATGAAGGAAAGGGGGCTAGAGGTCAATGTGTGGTGTGCAGGAGTTAATGAGGGTAAGAATGACCGAAGACATTCCAGCCGAACCGCCGCATGCCCATCAGACTGGTAAAGTTGACGATAAAAGGGACTTCGGGTCACTGACACACTCTTGGTGGAGCTATGAACTGGCCCAGCCATCCTGGAAGGCAGTTCAAACTATGCCCCCAAAGCTATGAAACTGGCCTGCCCTGTGACCCTGGGATTCCGCTCCTGGCTCTAGACCCCAAAGAGGTCAAAGGAAGAGGAAAAGGATCTACTGCTACAGAAATAGTCACAGTAGCTCTGTGTGTGGGGGCAGAGCTGGAAATTGAAGGGATGAGCATCAAATGGGGCAATGGCTGAACAAGTTGTGGCCTTGAATGTGATGGACTCCTGCTGGGCTGTAAGAAATGTGGAAAGGGATGGTTTCTGAGAAACATGGGAAGCCTTGTAGGAAATGATGCAGATGGAAGGAAGCAGGACCAGAAGAACCATTTCTACAGTAACAGGAAACAAATATCACCTCATTTGATCCTCACAAGGGCCCTGGGAGGTGGATAAGCCTATTTTACAGGTGAGAAAACTGAGGCAAACAGGGTTAAATGGATTTGCATTTGGTCTCGCTGACCCCTGGGCCCCAGTGCTCGGCCCAATGTGCCGTCTCGCTGCCTCTATTCCCACGAATGCAGGAAATTTGTTTGGGCTTTTGATTCTGCATCTCTGAAATAGGTTTGGTTTTGTAGGGAGCAAATTAGGAACTAAAAATAAAAAAAAAATTACAACCAATATTTCCTATAACCTCTACTGCCCATATAGCACCACGTCCTTTGGCGTTAACAGCCAGGAAACATCGGCTGCTGAGAAAGATCATCCCTAGGGTGGTTTCCCTTTAAGGGTCACAGTGGACCTCAGAAGTCATCTTGTCCAACCCTCTCATATTCAAAATGAGGACCTCAGGAAGGTCCCGTAACCTTGGAAGGTTGTGACAGTCACACTAGTCGTAACTGTCAGAGACAGGATGTGAGCATGGGGCCTCCCTTCCCATGACACATCAGGGCCCATCTGCTCCCTAGACTCCCCCTTTCCAAGGTGGTGGTGGGTGGACAGCAAAGCAGGTGGGGGGGACTACTCACAAAGCCCTTCAGCTCTGAGAAGGTGACCGAAGTACAGTTGAAGAGGTCGGGGGGCAACCAGCCTCGGTGCTCATCACAGTGCCGCACTGCTGTGCCTGGAGGGGAGCAGACAGGGGGGAGGGCCACAGGGGGGAGGGAGGAAAGAGGATGAGGGGGCTCTCCTGAGACCCAGGCCCACCAGGTGCTCCTGTTTTTGTACATTTCTACCCTCCCTGCGATCACATGTATATCCAGGCTCTCTCCCCTCTTCCTCTATCAAATCAATAGCCCTTTAAATGTCTGCAATAGAGGCAGTGCAGATAGCATGCTGGAAACGGACTCGGGAAAACCTGGGTTCAAATTCTGCCTCGGCCACTTACTAGCTGGAAGACTCTGAGTACTATCCCCTAAAGCTCAGAGAAGTTGGGGTTTGCCCCCAGGGCTTCCCAACCTGGAAGTCCCTTCACCTGGGGAGTGTTTTCTATCAACTCTCTCATCTACCTCTAAGGTTATTATTTAGCCTCATTTTACTCTTTCCCTGGAACAGGGATGTCCTGATGAGGAAGCTGCCCCTACCCTGGCAGGCAGGTGCCTTCATGGCCACCTCCTGTCATATAGAACAGCCTAGATCACTGATCTGTTAAGGGACTTGTCCAAGGTCACAAAGCCAAGATACATGACCCTGACCCAGGCCTTCTGGCTCTGAAGCTGGTTCTTTATCCAAGTGTCATCCTTCTCTCTCCAACAGCCCAGCCCATGCCTTGTGCCCTCAGGCACTCTGTAAGTACTTGCTGGCTAACTGAGCAGCAGCGGCCAGTCTGACACAGTGCTAGTGAGCCAAGGGCTCTGGGTCTGGGGAGTAGGACAGGACGCCCAGGCCCAGGACATCAGCGGTGGCTCCCCTGAAGCTGCTGGAAGCTTCCTGCCCTGGCCTCACCTATGGGGCTTACAACAGGCATCATCCTAGGGTCAGGAAAACCTACCGAAGGAGCCCTTGGGGCACGGTGCTGCAGCCGGCAGCCCAAATCGGGTCCGAGGCCACCAGATGCCAGCTTCAATCGCCCTCGGGCAGCTGTCATAATTCACTGCAATGGGAGAGACAGGGCTACCACAGAAACTCATCATCCTCTTCTGCAGCAGACGTGTCAGAGGACAAAGGAGTTTCCTTAGGGGTAAGCTCTTTATTATATCCCTGGGAAAGGGACAGCAGGCAGTAGCCTGAGGTCTTCCCAGAAGCCCTGGAAGTCTGAGGATATGTTCAAACCCCTATGCAGAGCTCTCAGCACACTAACCCTCCCAGGAGGATGCTGCAAAGCCCAGTTTGGGCCCCAGCTTGATCTCCCCCAACCTGTACACCTACCTTCACAGCCATTGGCTGTCACCTCAGCAAAAGGGTTGTCACAGCGGTCACACTGGCGCCCAATGACTCCTGGTTTGCAAGGACACTGGCCATCCTCTGGATCACAGACCCGGGACAGAGAACCCGTGGGGTAACAATCACAGAGGAGGCAGGCAGGGCTGCCCAGTGGGCGGTAATGATTCTCCTAATGGGAGAGGGAGCAGAGGAAAAGGAGATGATGAAGGCAGGCCAGACACAACCGTCTCTTCCTGCAGCCCCCTCTCCATGACCTCTTGGTAAGGACCTTCAGGGCAGAATCCTGGCCCGGGAAGCACGATGAAGGGTACATGTCTCAATGGAAGTCCCTCTTATTTCCTCCCCTGTCCTTTTGCTTAACGCCCTCTCATTCCGCATTCTTCCTGTATCCCTAATGTGGCAGCTAAGGACTTGGGTGGACAGTGAATGTCCCCCAGGCAGGGGTAGGGAGTTGGGGGGGAAGGTCAGGCAGTTCTGCAGAGTGGGCTTGACAGGCTAGCCAGCATTAGTGACCTTGCAACGGCATTCTCCACTTGTCTTGTTACAGTCAGGGTCGAAGCCTTGGCTAACATCACAGTTGCACGGACCACACATGGGATGTCCCCACCAACCTCGAGGGCATGGCTGGTCAATCCTGCAGAGAAAGACCACCCACAGGTATAAGAGGCAATCTGGCACTAATTACAGTGGTAGGGGAGTCAGACAACCGGGATTCAGCCTGCCTCTGGTACAGGCTACCTTGGAGGACCTGGGTAAACCCCTTCCCCACTCTGGCCTCTACACCAGGGGCAGCGCTGTGCTGGATGGTCTCAGAGGTCCCTTCTGGCTCCAAATCCACAATTCTGTGACACTGTGATATACAGATTAAATATACAGTGTGAAGGACACTGAGGTCCAAAATACACTCTCTCCTCAAGTCTGTAACTTCCTTCAAGGTTCAGCTTGAATGGCCCTCCCTCTCAGCCCACATTTTCATCTCTACCTTCAAACATCTCTCCTACGTGACCCCTTCTCTCCACTCCTACGGCCACTACCTAATTCAGGCTGACCTGGACGACTGCAATAGCTTCCTGACTGGCCTCCCTATTTGCAATATCTGACCAAAGTCTAGGTCTGCCTAGGACCACCTTCTTCCCCCTAGGATCACAGTGGCTCCCTATCACCTCCAGGACCCGATGCAGAGCCCTCAGTTTGACCTGCCCAGCTCTTCACAACCCAGTCCCTTCTTTCTCCTCCTTCCTCATCCTCCAGGCTCTTATCCAGCCACACTGGCCATGCTGCTGCTCCTCACACACAACACTGGTCACCTGCCTGGATGGTCCCATGTCTGGAAGGCCCTCCTCTTTCACTTCTATCTCTTCATCTCCCAGGCTTCCTTCAAGCCTTGGCTCAAATCTCAGCTTCTGCAGGGCCCTATGCCCCCCACAACCCCCCAGCCCAGGCTAGCACCTCTTCCTTTGCTGGCATGTATGTCATTGTTTACAGGAGATCTCCCCCACTGAGGGCAGGAATGATCTGTTTTAACTTTCTTTGTATCTCTAGAGCTTAGTAACAAATGCCTCCCTAATGAGCCTATTCCTCATCTCCCCCTCCCCTCTAGTCGCTAAGCTCCTTGAATAACATCTAACGTGATCTAATTATACAATAATAACATCTGACACTTATGCAAAGCACTTCACACAGCTTGTTAGACCCTCCTAAGACCTCGGTGCCACAGGTATTACTGTTATTCCCATCTTGCAGATGACAAGACCGAGAAGCTTAAGGGACTTGCCCAAGGTCACAGGCTCCTGGCACTAGGGCAGCATGGGAGCTGGGATGCTGCCCCTACAGCAGGGACTGTCACTTTTATCTCTTTGTTCCCAGCCCCTAACAAAGTGTCTGGCACTTCCTGGGGTGACTAAACCTGGCTTCCCTGGTACCAGAAATTCCTGATGAAGACACTGCCTCTTAGCAGTGCAGACCTGTGCCTGACCTGTACCTGGTGGCAGAGAGGTGTCCAAGGCGGGACTGGCCCCCAGGCCTGCCTCACTCTGAGGCTGCTTCTCTGTCCACCACACCAGGTGGACTCTGATTTGCCTACCATCAGTGACTGTTAAATGCATTCACATTAGGGTAAGGATGGGTCTCCTGCCCCAATACGGCCTGTCCCATGCTCCCCCAGAAATGCCCTCTGCAACATCCCAGCCACCCATGAAGACTATCAACACCCCGGGCACAACCCCCTCACCCCTCCCTGACCCAAGGCTACACACCTGGTCTCACAGTATGGTCCAAAGTAGTTGTGGGGACACTCGCAGGTATAGCCATGAGGTGCACTGGGCTTACGGGTACACACAGACTGGTGCTCGCAGGGGTTCAGGGTACAGACATTGGCACAGCTATCACCATAGTAACCTGAGGCCACAGACTAAGACATCATTTCTCTGCTCACCTCCTCTTCCCCCCGTGTCCCACCCTGCCTCTCTCCATGGTCCCCTACTCCCCAAGGTGCCTGACCACCCAACTACCCCCCACTCCCCAGTTCAGTACCAGGATCACAGCTGCAGGAATAGCTGTCCCAGTCATCACTGCAATAGCTGTTAGTGGGGCAGGGGTTTGAGTCACAAGGATCAGGGAGGCTACAGCCCTGCTCGACATTGGCACGTTCCGCTCTGCTGGGGTCAAGACCGCTGGCGCCATCTGCTGTCTCACCCACTCGAACGCCCTGGGGGCAGGGGAGGCAGTATTCACATCCCTCAGAGTAGGGAGAGAGCCCAGGGACAGAGCTGAGATGAAGAAGGGTCAGTCCAAATGGGCAGGCCACTGGGAGAAAGGGCATTCTCTCCACCTCCCTCCCTGATGCTCACCTGCATGCAGCCCCGAAAGCCCTGGGCCACAGTTCCACCAGATCCCACCACACCACCCACGGTGACATTTGTGAGGTGCAGTCCGTGCAGCCGGGGACCGAGGTTGCCTTCTGCCTGCTGCTGCCCGTAATCAAATGACAGGACGGCATGACCGGGCTCTCGGGCACCTCCGCTGACTCCAAGCACAAGCTGCACGTGGTGCCAGTCCCCGTCATTAGCCCTCCCTGGCTCCAGTCGAAGAGAGGAGGTCTGGACGCCAGTACCCTCCACACTCAACATCACATGGCCCTCTCTCATCTGGGACAGGGAGAGAGCAGAGAAGATCAAACGTCATCCAGGAACTGCTTTTATCCAGCTTGCCCCTTTTCCGTTCCTCAGCTGCTTACAGCACCCCCACCCCTTCAGGTCAACCTACAGAGTGTTGTAATGCATGTGCCCAGCAGATGGCACTGGCTGTCCACCCCAAAGACAACAAGGGCCTTCCTAGCTATGGATTCCAATGCCTATCCCAGCTCTTACCCCAGGGATCCATCCCCTTTTCTCTATTCCTACCCATTCCCAATCCCACCCTGAATGTCAACCTGGAGGGTGATGGTACTGTGCCCTCTGGTAATGCCCTGAAGCAGGACACCATCTGCCTGGCGGGTACGGAACATGAGGCTGAGGTGCCAGGACTGGGTGATGGGAAGTGCCAAGCTGTGCCAGGCCATTAAACTCCTACCAAGGAAGCGCTGAGGATTCGCCATCTCTGGAGAAGTCAAAGAAGTGGGACAATGGTTGGAGAATTTGGGGAAGAAATGGCTAAAGCATCAAGGGAACTTTTCTGCCTTGCGGACAGGGTATGCCCTATAGGGCATAGCTGTCCATGTGGGGCAGATCCCTGCCCTGCCTACTATCCCCCAATCCCAGCCCCACACTATCTCTTCCCGCCACACCCTGGGAGCCAAGCTCATACCCGCAGTCTGACTGGGCCCATTGTCTCCTCTGCTGCCCACCCCAGGGCAGCTTCGCCCGGGCAAGCTTTTCCACCCACAAATGGACTCACTCATTCTCTGAGACATCCCAGCTCCCAAGCCTGGAGGAGGAGCAGAAGGTCAGAGTGAGCAAAGCCTGCCTCATGCTCAGCCCTAACTCGCCGGCTTACCCTGGGCACAGCTCTTGCCACCATATCCCAGAGGGCATTCGCAGCTGAATGTGTCCCACTGGTTGACACAGGTGCCCCCATTGTGGCAGGTATTGCTGTCACATACATTCTTCTTGGCTGGGCACCCTGGAAGAGAGAGAGGGTCTCAGGGTGGGCATGGTGCCTGGACAGCCCTTGGCAGAGCAGACAGTAGCTGGCCCTCACCACAGCTATGCTGAAGGAGAATCCTCACCCTACCCAATACCTCCCCACTCCTGTCCCCTCGTACCAGGCACAGTGCCATTGTTGGCGATGAAGTCAGCCATGTCCACACGCCGGCTATCTACCTGCAGGTTTCGCATACAGCCCACAAAGTGGCGGGTACGGATGGGAAAGCTCTCAGGAAGGTCAGGGACCCCTCCCAGGAGCAGAGGACCTGTGAGATCCAGGGACCTGATCCAGACATCACAGGAGGACAAAAGTGAGAGAGGAGAAGATGGCAGAGTTCTTGAACCTCCTCCCTAGGCTGACCTCTAGCTGGTCTGAGCTCAGGCTTCAGAAGGGGTGGTTGGCAAACCCTGGGCAGGGTTGGTGATGAAAGGAGACAGAGATTTAGGATGACACGGACATCCCCAGTCAGTCAGAATGCCCTGACCTGTACCCAGGCCCCCATAACTTCTCCGCTATCCCCAAACCCAATTCTTTTGCTTTTAGACTTCTGTTCTTTCCTTTCCCCCACCCCAAGGCCCAGCATGGGCTGGCACCCAGCCCCTGCCTCCCACCCCCTCTCACTTCTTGCTGCCAGCCTGAGTGCCTTGGGCAGCACAGGAATAATTCCCCAGGACGGCTCCAAAACGTAGCGCCACACCAGGGTCACAGTCATCCACTGTCACCACGGCTACCTTCAGTTCTGAGGGACCCTGTGGGAGCCCAGAGCGCCCCAGCAGTGGCTGTGGAGGATAAAGAAGGGAAGGAGTCAGGCTCAGGGTAGGGGTGCAGCCGGGCATGGTCAGACACTCTAACACCCAGGCACATTCAATCCTGGGCCCTTCTTGTAGTGCTATCTAGGGGATGCTACAGGTGATGAGGGCAGAGCCTGCTCAAACACAAATGCCCCTGGGAGAGCAGGTGGCCCATTCAGAGTTAGCATTTACTTCAGTTTGCAAAACACTTTACATATTTTATCTTTTTGGTGCTAACAACCACTCTGTGAGATGGTGCTATTACTGTCCTCAATTTACCAAAGAAAAGAATGAGTTTCATTGTCCCACTGAAGGATTTGCACTTGGGACTCGCTGCCTCCCAGAATTCTCTCTATAACTATGCACCCTAGCTGCTTCGCTTCCCAGCACCTCAGAAGAGCACAAGGCCGGTGAAAGCAGGGATGGCTCCTTGTGTTTTTGTATTTGTAACCTCATAACCAGGGACCACACCCACAGCACAAAACCTGGGGCTGGTTTAATCAAACAGCCGAGGTTTCCCCTCATCCCCAGCAAACTAGTGAAACTGATAGGACACAGACACGCTGCGGCTGCTGGAGCCGGAGACCAACTTGAACATTCTGGAAAGCAATCTGGACCCACGCCAAGAAAGGGACCAAAACACCCACACTCTGTCACCCAGACATCCCATGGCTAGGTATTTCCCCCACAGACAATGGTAACACAAACGTATGTTCTCCTGTCTACCAAAATACTGAGAACGCCACTGTTTATGGAAACACATCAGATAACCATCCACTGGGCAAAGCTTCTTAAACTGTGGCTTGTGACCCCATATAGAGGTCTCATAACTGAATGTGGGGGGCACAAAAATGTGGCGAGTCAAAGGTTACGTATGCCTATCTCATACACCTGTATGCCCGGGGTCACAATTGGCAAATGTTGAAGAAGCCCCACACTGGGGAACCACTGGATAAAAAATGCTGCACAAAGCCAATACCCTAGCACTGTGCTCTAAGACTAGGAAGAATTCAGAGAAGCAGGGGAAGGCCCAGGATCTGATGCAGCATCAAGTCTATGGCATCCAGGAAAGAATACGCACAATAACCACCACATAAACTCCATCAGTGGCAGCGGTGGTGGAGGCATATGTCCAAGAACCAGCCCTGGCCCCAGAGAATGGCTAAGCCTCTGTGGGGAACAGGGACTATGGGTGTGGCGCATCATGCCTACAGACCATCAGGCCCAGCTGATGTGTTGATTGGTTTGGTGAACAACTTTTTCCTTTTCCTATTTATTTTTATTATAAGAGATGACTTCATGGCTAAGTTGGGGAAGGAAGTATTCAGAAATCCGAGTGATGTAAAAAAGAAGATTCTGAAGAAGGCTGTTCAGACTTTGGGGTTCACTTGTCCATGAGTTCATGTCACACGCATTTTTCATGTCGTGCAGACCTTGGTAGCAGTCTGGTGAAGCCTACATTTGTAGACCCCGTATCTATTCCAGCCCTCAGCAGTCATCAGTCCTGTACCTTCCTCCACAAGCAGGGATGAGGAGCCCACTGCTTCCCAAGGAAGCACATTTTCCTCTGAGATGGTTCTCATTTACTTTGTCTGTTCAAAGGTATAGAGAAATCCTGGTAAGAACATTCCCCTAGCAAAGCAAATCAGCAGCTGTTCTGCTGATAACTGATAGATAACTGAAGAGAGTTGCCTGGAATAACTAAGAAGTGATGGGTTTTTCCCAGGGTCACAAGGCTGGTATGTGGAGGACTCGGGTGCTGAAGCCAGCACTCTCATCACTGTCATGCTGCTGACGCTGGAGGCCAAGAGCCCCAACTGTCCAACAAGGAGCCGACATCTCTCTCTCTCTCTGAGGGCCACCCAATGGTCAGGGTTTCGTCCCCTGGAGCCGAGCACAACAAATCCGATCCCCTTTCCCATGACAAACCTTCACATCTCCGAAAGCCATCATGACCCCCTTAAGGCTTCTCTGCCCCCTCCTCTGACGGCGTCTGGATGAGCCTCACCTTATTGTAGTACTGCAGTTGGACGGTGTGCCACTGGCCATCACTGACTCCTCCAGGGACGAATGGGGACACGGTGGTGGTTGACTCCCCTGGGAAAAGGAAGATGAAGTGAACCAGGGCCCTGTGAGACCCGCTGGTGAAGGAGGAGGGGCTGGGTAGGAAGAGGCACCCTTTGGGAGGACATGTTTTCCTCAGGAGAGGCATGCAAAGTCAAGTCTGAGCTAGGCCTGGGACGAATGCATGGGCCCGGGAGAAGAGAAGGGGCACACCTGCAGAGAAAGTGAGCTGGACCTGCTCCTGAATCACTTCGAGAGCCACAAAGTCATGTTTTTCATTGAAGCGTCCATTGTACAGAAGAAGCCCGTCCCGCTCCTTTGTGGCAAACCTGCTTGGGGAGTGGGGCGAGGAGGAAGAAATAGGCAAGCCTCAAGTGAGCTGGGGTGAGCAAGAGGACAGGCACATCCAACTTGTCAGGGCTGAGGACTGGGGGAACAGGGACATGGGAAGGGGGTGGCTATGGTCAAAGAATCAGGGGGCAGCCTCTTCCCCAAGGAAGGGCTTCCTCTCTTCTGGGGACTCCCCATGGGAAACAGCCAGAAGCAGATCTGTTATTAATTTGCACTAGTTGAAAACACAGGACACTTGGGTTCTAGGCTTATCTGACAACCGTGGTGCATCCAGTAGTCCCACGTTAGTCACATGTAAAACAGGAATCTCACCAACCACCCTACCTACCTGAGAGGGTTGTTATGAGGATCATGTATCATACATTGATGGGAAACTAATGGAGAAAGTATCAATCACTGTGGAAATGTCAGGCAGGACTAGGGTCCTAATGTTCCAGGTCAGAACCAAAACCAAGAGCAGTAAACAGCTCAACATTCTGGGGCCCAAACAAGGAATCCCTTTAATACTGCTTTTTGTAAATGCGTGCTTTTATATATAATTATAGGTACATTGTAAGTGCACACAAGGCAGGGCAGCAGAGAGTTGACCTTGAAGTCAGGGAAATTTGACTGAAAACCCCACCTATGACCCCACGTGACCTTAGGCAAGTCCCAACTCCTCAGTGCTGTGGGCAACTCTGTGAGAAGATAACTGCAGAGAAGGAGCTGTGGACCCAGGATCCTCACCTGGGAATTTCTCAGACCAATGAGATTACAAGGCCCCACCTCTCCATTCTTAGAGACAGACATGCTTTTGATGTGCCCAAAGTCTTTCTCTTCTCGGCACATATTCCTTTTGTGCTAAGTCAGATTCCATGTGTGACAGGCAAGGGTTACAGCCTCTGACGGACAGTGATAGCATTTAACAGCTCACATCTAAATAGTCCCATAAAGCTTCCACAGGATTTTACAGAGATCATCTCAAGTCCTCACAAGAATCTTGCCAAAGAGATACTATTATTATCTCCATTTTACAAATGAGGAAATTGAGTCCAAGAGAGATTAAGTAAATGACTTGCCCAAGGTGATACAGTCAGTTCCCATCAGAGGAGGGATATAAACGCAGGTCTTCCCTGCTCCAAGTCCAGCACTCCTTCCACTATGTCACACTACTCTCTCAGAAACATATGCTGGGGCAGGGCACAAGTTTGAAACTTGTAGATGAGGATGAGAGGAAGTTATACAATTTTCAAATATTGCCTGGGGTCCACAAATTCCTAGTTTAGACTCTTCTCCCTTTTCTCTGGGACTGCCCCTCCCTAGTCTGGGCCCTCTCCCCACCATCACTCACGTGAGGGCCAGGGTGAAATGGAAGCGCTGCCGAAGGCCTCGGAGGGTGAGGAAGGATCGAGCTGGGAAGCTTCGTGTGGTCACTTGGCAGTAAGGTTTCTCATAGTCCCCTGATGGGCAGTCGCATTTGAAACCACCAACCAACAAGTTGACACAAGTGCCCCCATTTTTGCAGACTCCAGGAGCGCATCGGCCTGAACGAGCACTCACTTCACAATGCTCGCCTGAGACAATGGGAGAGGCAGGGTAGGGATGAGCATCAGGTTCAGCTTCCATGGCATAGCCACTGGACCAAGAATACCACCATCCAAGATCTCAGATACCCAGAAGGTTACAAGGAAGAATTCAGTAGCACCTGGACCTCAGTCCTTCCAACGTCCTCCTTCCTAACACCCCATGTCCCAGATGCAACTCATTCTCCAATAATCCCTCTCTCCATTTGTTCCCTTACACATTGTCTCACCCCGAGATCCCCACACATATGTACAACCCATCCCTGACTCAATCTTCAACCTTAAAGACATATACACTGCCCCCTCTCTTCCATAATCCCTCATCCCTTCATTCTCTTCAACTTTATATGCCCCGACCCCACTGCTTTATTGTCTTCCTAATTCCCAACCCCATCATACACACTGGCCTGACCGATCCCTAATCCTGTCTCCCCCCACCTTCCCTCCATGACATGTGATGGCATTATTCTGACTCTCCCACAACCCTCACCTCTCAAATCCAACTAGATATCAAAGCCTGACCATTCTACTTCTAGAATGTCTCCTGACAATGTCTCACCTCCATCCCCTCTGCCACAATCCCAATTCAGGCTTCCATACTGCAATAACTTCCTAACAAGTATCTGATTCAATTCAATCCAACGTTTGTTAAGCACCAAGTATGCCATAGCCACTATGAAGACTGAAAGGAAATAGATTCTGTCCTTAAAGAGCTTAGGACCTAAGCTAGCAGAACGTCCACAACAGTGCAGACCCCCATCACTTCTTCCCTGGACTACTGTAATAGGGTTCTAATTGGTCACCATCGTCCACTCAGCTACCCCAGGGATCTTCCAAAAGTGCTGGTGTGACCATGTTACTACCCTACTGACTCCAATGGCTCCCTATTGTCTCCAGGATCAAATAGAAAAGGCTTTTTGGTGCTTGATTTAAATCCCTTCACATTCTGGCCCCTTCCACCTTCCAGGTTATACTTTACTCCCCTCCACACAATCTTAGATCTAGCAATGCTGGCCTGCTTGAAATTCCTCACACGTGATACGCACACAAACTGTCCCCCATGCCTGGAAGACTTTCCCTCCTTACCCATGCAGCCTGGCTTCCTTCAAGGCTCCCCTTGAATCCCACCTTCTGCAAGGGTCCTTTGCGACCTCCCCAATGCTAGTGCATGCCCTCTGAGATTACCACCCATTTATGCTGTGTAGAATTTGTAAGTACATAGTTGTTTGCATGTTTGCACGGGGTCTCTCCCATTCAAATTATCAGCTCCTCATGGGCAGGGACTGTTTTTTACATTCTTTGTATCCCTAGGACTTGGCACAGTGCCTGACTAAGCAGGGAGGGAACACTAACTAGGAAAATGAGGAAAGGTTCTGCAGAGGAGGTGGCACCTGAGATGGGCCTTGAAGGAAGCTAAAGATTCCTGATGAATCTGCAGACGGAGGACAGAGGGCATCCCAGGCAGCACCTGGGAAATTTCCCTGGTGCTGTTCCTTTTTCCCCATCAGGAAGACTCCAGACAGCTGACAGGACAGGTAGATGAATGTGAGAGTGACTGAACAGCTTGACCCAAAGAGTAGCAACTAATATCCAAGGGGAGTGGAAGGAGCCCCTCTAATGGAGAGCCCCAGGGTTCTGCACTCAATCCTGTACCATTTAATATGCTTATTGAAGTCTTGGAAAAAAGCACAAATGGCATCATGACTAAGTCTGCAGATAACTCAAAGCTAGTCAGAATGGCTAGGATGGTAGATGGCAAAGTTGGGGAAGGATGGTCCTAATAGGCTAGAATACTGGGTCAAATCTAATAAGGATGAAGACTGAACCCTGAATTTCATCAGTACAGGCAACCCTCCAGTGAGGAAATGCTTTCTGCCAGTGTAGGCTGATACCTCCTCTGCAGCTTTCAGTCTAAGAGAGTTGCTCAGAGGTACCTCACATGTAGCCCAGAACAATGGAGTGAGGCTGAGTCAGACTAACATGTAACTGGGACATATTTAACAAAAGAAGTAAAAGCAAAACAAGTGTTGAAAACTATCTCTACATGTAACTAGAAAATAATAAAATATTTTTACGATAAAAAAGAAATAAAAACAGATAATGTTAACATGTGGTTTTCTGAGTCAACATGCCCCCATTTAGTGGCCCTTTTTTCTATTTGAGTTTGACACCACTGGGCCTAGAGCCCTGGGAAGGGAAGTGACTTGCTCTGGGTGCTACAGTCACATGTGCCAGAGGCAGGACTTTCTGCCTTCAAGGACAGCTCTCCGCCCACTGCACCAGAAGTGCCAAATTTGCCACACACAGCCAGCAAAACTCACCAGTGTCCAAACTAGTGTTCCTTTTGACATCCCCCCACTCCCCACGAACACACTCATGCTGGAAAGAGTACTGTTTCTAGAAAGGTAAATCTATCCCAACTTTCCCAACTTGAAAGCACAATATGCATATGAGTTACATCCAACAGAGGCCATTACCCTTCTCTGTAACATAGGCAGTCTGACTTATTTCATTTCATATGTAAAATGAGGGAACTGTACAAGACAAGCTGTAAGACCCCTCCTAGCTCCAGCCCATCTCCATCATCCCCTCCTTGTCTCTCTCTCTACACTGCTCCCATACTCTCCATTATTCCCTATCATTTCAAAACTGTTCCAACTCTCCCTCCCCACAAATGCACAGTACTCTATCCCTTTCCCTCCCCAATGGTCCCTCTGAGCCTCTCATGTTACCAGATAGAGTTTTACATACCAAACTTATTTCACTTGGGGATTTAAACTTCATCAACACAGGTTATAACTTTGCAAAGTCCCAGAAGCCTCGGCCCATTGCCCCCTTGGCCCTGTGGCTTTGGGCAGCAAGACTACCAATGAAGGTTCTTTGGACAGATGCAGAGGATACTAGCTCAGTGTCTCCTCCTCCCAGTTGCCTCAATTTCAGTCATTGTTGGGAAATAAGATCAGGTTCTCTCCCAAGGGGCAAGGCACACACAGCTTCCCACTCAGATTAACTAGGAATAGCCAAAAGGTGGGGGAGGGGCATGGGACCCAACTATAATCTGAGTCTGTTCCCCAGAGAGGGAGAATCAAGGAACTTACACTGGTTCTTCTGGGATCCGGAGTTAAGATAGAGGACCTTGAAGGGTCTGAGGATGCTCTGGGGCTGGAGGCCTGAGAAGTGGACTCTTGATGGGGGTTAATATAAAGTCTAGTAGAATCATAGGCCTACTCCCTATCTCATACCCCTGATTCCCTTACTCACCCCACTCTATCCTCCTCCTTGTTTCTCCCCCCAACCCAAACCAAGCAATCCAATAGGCCCAGATTCTAGAGATGAGTTCTCAGATCCTATGCTTGCTGACCAGCTCATTACCATGGAAACTGTTGTCCTCCCACCTGAGTCTGAGCCCCTTCCTCTTCCTCCTCCTCTTCTCCTGGACAAAGATTACCCCTCCCCCTCTTCATGCACCCCTTTTCCCCCTTCCCTCTTTTCTTCTTTACCTACAGTAGAAAAGGAACCTGGCAGGCAAGATGGGGCTGAAAAGCCTGGCTAGGGAGACAGAAGGGCTCTAAGTATGTTTCTGCTCCAGGGCCAGCATTTGCACACAGGCTCTCCATCCCCCTTGTGTGAGCTGCCTATCCCTTGACACTTCCCCATCCCCTCATGGGGTGGGGGGGAAGTTTCCTTCCTGCCAGACATGACCCAAACAGAACAAGTGGGTGAGACCTGATGCGTGTGGGGAGGGGGAGTAGCAAGAACAAAGGGACAGAGGAGCCCGGGAACTCTGGGAAAGAAGAGCTGGATGGGAAGAAAGAAAAGAAAGAAAGAGGACAGCTTTCCCCTGACTGGGTTTCCTGAAACCACCCTTTCCTTACTGCAAATCCATTCTCCACCCAGCAGCCAAACTGTTACTCCTTGTCACCTGCTTCCTGAAGAAGCTTCACAAGCTCCCTACTGCCCTGAGATAAAACGCCAAGTCCTCTTCTTGAGACTCAAGGCGCTCTGAAATCTGGCCCCAACTCTCCTTCCAGTCACTACTACACATGACTGCCTGTCACACACTCTATGTCCAAGCCAAACTGTAGTTTGTATGGGGGACATCCCATCCTATCTCCCTTTTCTGAATTTATTTTTCTACAGATTTCACATTGATTCATCTGTGTGCATATTGTTCCTCTCAATTAGAATGTAACTCCTTGATGATGAGGCTGTTTCATTTTATTTTGTCTTTGAACCCCGACAGTGCTTGGCACACAACAGGATTCTAATAAATGCTGGACCAATTGAATTGATTTGAGAGTAAAGAGGAAGGCTGGGAGAAAGGCAAGGAAAATGGGAGAAGAAAGAAGATAAAATAGTGGCAGTAGTGGGGAAGAATTCTGAAGTGGCTTATTAAAAGGAATGCTTGGGGGGCGGCTAGGTGGCGCAGTGGATAGAGCACTGGCCCTGGAGTCAGGAGTACCTGAGTTCAAATCCGGCCTCAGACACTTGACACTTACTAGCTGTGTGACCCTGGGCAAGTCACTTAACCCCAATTGCCTCACTAAAAAAAAAAAAAAAGGAATGCTTGGGGCAGCTAGGTGGCACAGTGGATAAAGCACCAGCCCTGATTCAGGAGGACCTAAATTCAAATCTGGCCTCAGACACTTGACACTTACTAGCTGTGTGACCCTGGGCAAGTCACTTAACCCTCATTGCCCCACCCAAAAAAAAAAAAAAAGGAATGCTTGTAGGGATTTAAAAAGCAGAGGTGATCACTATGAGCCACTGGGTTCATTAAAAACCAGGTCCAACAAATACAATTTTCTTTTTTTGACAGAATTTAGAATACTGGCTGGGGTGCCACAGTCTTACAGTCAATAAGCATGTGTTAAGTGTCTACTATGTGTCAGGTACTTTGCTAAGCAGTGGGGAGACCAAAAAAAAAAAAAAGGCAAAAGAGCGTCCCTGCTCTCCAGGAGCTCACAGTCTAATGGGAAGCAATATGCTGACAACTACGTACAAACAAGTTACAGGATAAATTGGTGATAATCAACAAAGGCAAAGCACTAGAATTAAGGGGAATTGCCAAAGTCTTCCTGTAGCTGTGGGAAGCCAGGAGGTAGAGGTGAGGAGGGAAAGCATTCCAGGCATGACAGATGTCCCAGTGAAAATACCTGGAGTGGAGAGATGGAGAGTTACATTCAAGGAGCAGCCAGGAGGCCAGTGTCACTGTCCTGAAGAATGTGTGTTGGAGTACAAGACTGGCGTGAGGGAGGGCAGGTTAGGAAGGACTCTGAATGTCAACCATGGATCTTACATTTGACCTTGAGGTGACAGAGAGGTGATGGGAAGATCCTTTTGGCAGCCAGGGAGAGGACTGGAGAGGAGAGACTCATGGCAGGGAGACCCACAAGCTGCTACTACAGTGTCTAGGGAAGAGGCGATAAGGGACTGCGCCAGGGTGGTAGCAATGTTAGAGGAGAGAGGGGGTCATACGTGAGAAGTTTGATAAAGGTAAAATCAACAGACACTTAGTCCATCTGGATTTCAGCAAGGCGTCTGACAAAATCTCTCACAATGCTATTGTAGACAAGATGAAGCAACAAAGACTGGAGAATGAGATAACAAGCTGGATTAAAAACTGCTCGAGTTACCCAACCCAGAGAATGCTTGCTGATTACCAATGGACTGGTGTCAACCCAAAGTAATATTTCTGGTGGAACGCTGCAGGACTCGGTCCTTGGCCCAAGTCCAGTTGATGTTATAACTCAATTTGTATTACTCTTGTCAAATATGTTGATGACACAAAGCTAGAAGGAATTGATAATGCATTAGATTATAGAATCAGGATCTAAAAATATCTCAATGAGCTAGAAACAGTGTACTAAAGCTAATGAGATGAAATTAATAATGATAAATGTAAAGTTTCATACTTAACTTAAACAGTCAATTCCATCAGTAAAGAGTGAAGATGTGGCTGGGTTACAGTCTATGCCAAAAAGAATCTAGAGGAGCCTACAAATTTAGTAGGGGTCAGCAAGAGGATTTTTTTGGCCAAGACCTGTGAAATCATTTGTGTAGTGAACTCCTGGCAAAGAATTTTCTATCAATGTAAATCTCCAACTGTCTTGCAGTTTATAGCCTTAAGAGAGTAGCCTGGGGCATTAAGAGTAAGAGGTTAGATGACTTTCCCAGGGCCACACCATCAGGATATGTCAGAGGTAGAACTTGAACCCACATCTTCAATACTCCAAAGCTGGCTCTCTAGTTATCATGTCATGATCTCTCAGCAAGAGGATGGGGAAGCCATAAAAGCTAAAGCAATCTGAGGTTTTGTTAAAGTAAAGTATGTCCTGTTCTGAGTACTAGATTCTTACAGAGGCATTGATAAGCAAGAGCATACCAGAAGAAGGGTGGCATGGATCGTGAGAAGCCTCAAACCTAGGACACATGAAGGTAGTGTTTAACCAATGCCTTTTCATTCATCTGAAGGACCTAGGATTGTTTGCTCCTTAAGAAAAGAGTTGAGATGTAAGTGATAGTTGGCTTCCAATATTTAAAAGATTGACATATGGAAGAGAAATTGGGCTATTTCTTTTTCAACCCTACAGGGCAGAACTAGTTCCAGAATTAGGAAGCATATTTCAACTCAATTCAGGAAAAGCTTCCTAGCATTTGGAAAATCTAAAAGTAGAATGGACTGCCTTTATAGACAGTGACTTCCTTATCAATGAAGGGCTTCAAGAAGAGGCTTCAAAAGGTCTCTTCTTTGAAGGCCTTCCAAAGGATGTAGAATGACTTCTTGGGGGCACAGGGTGGGAATGTTTTGGGTAAGAAGTAAATAAAATGAGTTCTCTACAACTCTCAGGTCTAGGGAAGGAAAATAAATAGCAAATGTGAGCCTAGGGAGATTGTTTTGTCGAGGGGGATAGTGTTGGGGTAGAGGGGAGCTCAACTAAAATACTAGCTCCTTTATGAAGCCTTTACATATCTGAAGACTTGATATGTAGAAAAGAGGAATTAGGCTTGTAGGAATTGTCCTACAGAGCTCCAGAGAGTGGGACAAAGCCTATGTTACAGGAGGTATTAGTTTCTCAGCCGCTGGGTGGTACAGGGAATAGGGAAGACACTGGACTTGGGCGTCCACTGTATCACCCTGGGTGAGTCACTCAATCTCTCTCAGCTTCAATTTTCCCACTTATAAAATGGGGAGAATGATCAAATATGTTATGTAAAACATGACATATGGGTTAGCTATTGTTATTTATATTATTCATACAGATGCCAAAAATAATCTTCCTAAGATACAAGTCTGACTATGTCACTTTACTTAAAAACCCTCCCCTGGGGCAGCTAGGTGGCGCAGTGGATAAAGCACCGGCCCTAGATTCAGGAGGACCTGAGTTCAAATCCGAACTCAGACACTCGACACTAAAGCAAGTCACTTAACCCTCATTGCCCTGCAAAAAAACCCCCACCAAAACACCAAAATCCTCCCTGGCTCCCTAATGCTCCAGATAAAATAAGGCTCCTTGGTCTGGCAATCCTAGCATTCTCCCATTACCCTCAGACATATTCCAACCAAACGTCCTGCATCATGTCTGCCCATTCTCAGGATGTAGTCCCTCTTTAACTGCTGATTTCTTCTTCTTCAAAGCTCATCAAGGTGCCACCTCTTCCACAGTCTCCTCTGAT